>NC_041390.1:507990140-507995540 GCF_002162155.2 Triticum dicoccoides
TGGTTTAGGGCAAAGGGGGTCGGCCCCCTCTTTCCTTCTCCTCCTCTCCCTTTCCTTCCCGCTCTCCTACTCCTACTAGGAAAAGGAGGAGTCCTACTCCTAGTGGGAGTAGGACTCCCCCTCTTGGCGCGCCTCTCCCTGGCCGGCCGCCTCCTCCCCCTTGATCCTTTATATACGAGGGCAGGGGGCACCCCATAGACACAACAATTGATCATTGATCTCTTAGCCATGTGCGGTGCCCCCCCCTCCACCATAATCCACCTCGATCATATCGTAGCGGTGCTTAGGCGAAGCCCTGCGTCGGTAGCATCATCATCACCATCACCATGCCGTCGTGCTGAAGAAACTCTCCTGTGAAGCTTTGCTGGATTGGAGCTCGCGGGACATCATCGAGTTGAACGTGTGCTGAACTCGGAGGTGTCGTGCGTTCGGTACTTGGATCGGTCGGATCGTGAAGACGTACGACTACATCAACCGCATTGTGCTAACGCTTCTGCATTCGATCTACGAGGGTACGTGGACACACTCTCCCCTATCGTTGCTATGCATCACCATGATCCTATGTGTGCGTAGGAAATTTTTTTGAAATTACTATGTTCGCCAACACGGGCATCCTCGGTCTGCACCCCACCAGCCCACAGGCGCACTTCGCCGCTGCCCCGTACCAGGTGACGGGCGGCGGCTACCCGGCGAGTGGAGGTGGCTACCTGCAGGCGCTCACGCCTAAGCCGGGCGGCTATGTGCCACCCCCCACGCCAATCCAGCCTGAAGGTTACTCCCTCCCGCCGGCCCCGTGGGACCCTGCACTTCTCGCCGCACTGCACTCGGCGCCGTCTCCCTCCACCTACGGAGGTGGCGGTGATTGGTACATGGACACGGGGGCTACCACCCACATGACGTCGCACCCCGGTAACCTTGCTTCCTCCTTTCCGATCACCACCTCGAACCGCATCACCTTCGGTGATGGTTCTTCCGTACACATTACTCATGTCGGTCATAGTTTCTTTTCGTCTAATTCTATGCCTATTAACATGACTAATGTTCTTGTCTCACCTAACCTAGTTAAAAATCTTGTCTCCATTCGTCGTCTTGCACGTGACAATCCTCTCACCGTTGAATTTGATGGTCCTGGTTTCTTTGTGAAGGACGCTCGTACACAGATGGTACTCCACCAATGTGACAGCCCAAATGACTTATACCGAGTGCACTCCGGCTCCACCGCCACCACCACCACCTCTCCGGTCGCCCTCTCCACAAGTGTCTACCTTTGGCATGCACGCTTGGGTCACCCCAACTCCACCGTCCTTTGTCAGATTCTCGAAAAAATTCATTTTCATGTAATAAATTCGACGAGCACACTTGTCATGCTTGCCATCTCGGTAAACATGTTCGTCGACCCTTTAGCGAGTCAAACACTATTTCTACTTTTTCGTTTCAGTTAATTCATAGTGATGTATGGACATCTCACTACTGGAATCATCTTCTTTGCCGTCCGCCATGGCAGACGGCAAAGGCATAGATGGCGGACGGCAAAGTTCTTTGCCGTCAACCAGCTGATGGCAACAGGTCCGGCTGAATAGGCTACGACAAAGGCTTCTTTGTCGTCAGCTGGCGGACGGCAAAGATGAAACGGTCTTTGTCGTCAGCCGGCTGACGGCAAAGGTCCTGGATGGCACACGTGACAACGTCTGGCCGTTAGGGGGCTAACTGTGAGCTTTGTCGTCAGCTGGCGGACGGCAAAGACCATTGCACCTTTGTCGTCAGCCAGCGGACGGCAAAGTAACCAAATAGGACAGCCCCCAGGCTATACAGGGAGCTGCCATGTGGCATCTTTGCCGTCCGCTGGAGGACGGCAAATTTCTTTGCCGTCCGCTGGAGGACGGCAAATTTCTTTGCCGTCCGCCAGCGGACGGCAAAGATCCTGTATAGCCCTTGTTTTTTGTGTTTTTTCTTAAATTCATTCAATTTGAACACACAAGTTTGAACGCACAAATTTCAACACACAAATTTCACAAAAGACGTATCCAACACACAAGTTTCATCATATATACATACATAACCAACACATAGTTCCATCCATACATATTACAAAAGTTTCACATTGTTCATCCAACACCGTTATCCATCCATCCATGCAAGTTCATCGATACAAAATAAAAGCAGAAAGGAAAAAGAAGCACTACATCCATGCAAGCTTTCATGAATTAAATGAGATCTACAAAATGGGAAACAAGAAAGTTAGAAGAAGAAGAAGAAGAAAATGAAGAAGAAGAAGAAGACTGGAATAAGAAGTCAGCATACTTAGGTAAAATGGAGCTAACCTAGCTAATTATGCCATCTTTGAGTGAACTAAGCATATTATGCCATCTTGGTCATTTTGGAGCTAACCTAGGTAAACTAGGTCATTTTGGAGCTAACCTAGGTAAAGTTGGTCATTTTGGAGCTAACCTAGGTAAACTTGGTCATTTTGGAGCTAACCTAGGTAAATTAGGTCATTTTGGAGCTAACCTAGGTAAACTTGGTCATTTTGGAGCTAACCTAGGTAAACTAGGTCATTTTGGAGCTAACCTAGCTAAAATGGATCATATTGGAGCTAACCTAGGTAAACTTGGTCATTTTGGAGCTAACCTAGCTAACATGGATCATATTGGAGCTAACCTAGGTAAACTTGGTCATTTTGGAGCTAACCTAGGTTAAATGGGTCATTTTGGAGCTAACATAACTAATTATGCCATTTTTGAGTTAACTAAGCATAATTATGCCATTTTTTACACAAGTAAGCCAAGTGTATGTCATTATTGAGCAAACCTAGGAAACTAAGCATATTAGAGATAACTTAGCATATTAGAGCTAACTTATGTCATTTCGGAGGAAACAAAGCTAAGTATATATAGATCATTCTGGAGATCTGACATACCTGACATAGTTCACTCCTCATTCTTCTTCTCCTTCTCCTTCCTCATCCTGATGCGCCAAGAGCGGCGAGGCGGTGGAGGTAGTGGGATGTAGTCTTCTACCACAATTGGCATGGTCATGTCGCCCGGCTGTGGGATCGCCGGTGCCACCACCATCGCGAGGTCATTGTCAGGCACCGCCACCATCGCGAGGCCATCTTCAGGAAGCACCATCCTCGGCCACCACCATCTCTTGCCCATCGTCAGCCACCACCATCGCTACGTGATCCTCAGCCACCACCATTTGTTGCCCATTGTCAGCCTGCACCTCCTCATCCCCACTCTGCTCCTCTTCTTCCCCACTCCATTCCAGATCATCCTCGCTGCTACTTTTTCTACAGCTAGAGTCGCTGCTGCTTTGGCTGTAGCCAGAGTCGCTACTGCTGCTCCCATTGCCTGACCAAATGTAACAATGACCGTTAACAATCGATGTGAGACAAAGCAAAATGTAGAGGAAGAAGAGGCAGAATGTACTGGCATCATCGTCGTCCTGGTAGTGCATGCGACACATAGTCGTGTTGAACACCTTCACGGTGAGCATGGCATCGCCGTCGTACCTGAAGAGAAGGAAGTACCCGTGCCGCGGGTCATAGGCATGGTAGAACTGCTCCTAGCCACGACACAGGTACATGTGGCCGTACCTGATCACCAACTCCATGTCCCAAAGCCTGCGAAGCCCGCTGTCGGCCTGTCGCAGCTTCACATTCTTTGGCCGATGGCCGTCTAGCATCGTCATAAAAGTGCCAGGAAGCCTCTGCAGTTTGGGAGAAGGAGTGATGTAGCAAACAACATAGTTATCATAATGAGATGGGTGAAGGGGAGATCTCTCCTTTTATATACCTGCCTCTTGGAGGAAGTCCCAAGTATGATATTGAAGAACTCGAAAGCATCCAACTCGTACTCCGGTGTGGCAGAGCGGAGCCTGCGGTGACGGCCTCCCCCCATCTCTAATAAGCA
Organism: Triticum dicoccoides; assembly: GCF_002162155.2. Lineage (NCBI taxonomy): Eukaryota > Viridiplantae > Streptophyta > Magnoliopsida > Poales > Poaceae > Triticum > Triticum dicoccoides. Next base: position 507,994,052 of record NC_041390.1, read on the forward strand.
ACAGAAGAGACCAATTAGTATCTAGCTAGAAGCATATCTATAAACATAGAGCCAAGTTTCTAGACATGAAAGAAAACTGAGAAAAAAAGCAATGCACTTGTGCTCAACAACATCAACAACACTTAATTAATTTGGTAGGTTAGTTGGCAATGGCAATTGGCACCCTTCAAAACTAGGAATTTCTTCAGACGTGAAAGAAAACTGAAAATGTTGAAAAAAGAGCATAGTAATCTAAAAATAGGGAAAAATACACTTCTTCTTCCTCCTCTTTATCTTCTTCTTCTTATTTTTTTCATCTTTCTTCTTTCTTCTTAACCAAAACTAAACCTAAAGTTTGTTGTGGTGTGATCACACTGGAATACTTGTGGCAACAATCATAGTTGCACCATATTTTAGGTGGATCTAGGTGCCACACACCAAGCAAACAAACATACCTCAAATAAGAAACTAAGGGTAGTGTCCTAAAATCAATTTACTTTGTATGCAAATCAGAACAAGCTAGTACCACATCACATTACCATAGGATCCTATTACAGAAAAGGTATGTAAATGCAAGCTGGGGTAAGACATTATAACCATACTACAATCTTATACTTGCTCAACTATGATCACAGGAGACGCAACTAACATATGAGTTTGAGGCACACACACACCTCAATAATGATGTTGCCACTTGCCAGGAATGTGACCGTCGCAGTCACTCCGATCAACACGACCTCCTGTTTAGATTGAGATTATGCTTTCATGCCTATGCTAGTGAGAAAGGCACGCTAGACTTTCCTTCGGCTTGCTGAATGTATAGTTTGCCTTTCCGCAAAAAAGAAAAGAAAAAGACGAGTATAGTTTGCCTCTTATGACAGATTCCATAAGCAATATGCATGCCTTGTTGTTTTCTCAAATTAAACTAATTCGAGTGTTGCTGATTACTTCAACAGGTTCATGCTTAATTATTTCAATATTTTTTAAAATGCTTTATTATGTGTTGTTCTTGTAGGGAGCAAAATTATCATATTATAGGGAACTTATCTAGTTATATTAATATCGCTGAGATGATATCTCCTGAAAAAAGTAACACTGCATACTCAAGTGTGATCAGCAGCTGGATTATACACCATGCTTCACATCAGTGCACCAGCACCGCATTTCAGTAGCAGGCTACGCATCTTGAGCTACTGGTGTGTATCAGCAAACTATCAGGTTCTATTCGCACGGACCCTAAGAACTTCCAAGTCTGGATGAGCTATCATAATCAATTCTTGCACTGCAATATAAGGCTCTCTGCTCTAAACCTAAACTAAAGTAAACCTAAACTAAACCAAACCTAAAGTAAGCCTAAACTAAACTTAAAATATAGAAACAAAAACATAAAAAATGCAAGAGGTCTCACCGGGTGGAGGAGGGGGCGCCGGAGGGGTGGGCGGCCGCGGTGGTGGAGGAGAGGGGCGCCGGGGCGGTCGGATGGAGGAGGGGGCGCCGGAGCGGCGGGGCG
>NC_041390.1:507995642-508001223 GCF_002162155.2 Triticum dicoccoides
GTGATGGAGCAGAGGGCGGGGAAGGGGGTCACCGGGGCTGCTGGGGCGGCGCGGTGACGGGGGTGCCGCGGGGCGGCGGCGGCACAGGGGCGGGGTGGCGCAGGGCGGCGGAGGCTCGGGTGCGGGTGGAGAGAGAGAGGGGACAGAGAGATGGGGCGGGGGCGGGCGTCGATGGATTTTAGTTAGGGCACGGTTATTTTCCGTCCGCCAGCAGACGGCAAAGATCCTAGCTAACGGACGTTAGCTTGGCCACTTTCTTTGCCGTCTGCTAGCGGACGGCAAAGAAAGTGTCCGCTAGGTGGTTCTCGGTAGTGGGCCACCCTCATTCTTTGCCATCCCGGACGACAAAGATTCTATGTCGTCTGCTGGCGGACGGCAAAGAGTTGGCTAACGGCAAATAGCGTTTTTGCCATCAGCCCTTTCTTTGTCGTCCGCTTTGTGGAAGCGGACGGCAAAGAGGCTCTTTGCCATCAGCTGGCCGACGGCAAAGAGGAGGCAGACGACAAAATGCCAGATTCCAGTAGTGTCTCCCTTTGCAAGCCACACAGGTTTCTTATATTATCTTGTTTTACTTGATGATTTCTCTCATTTTGCGTGGACATTTCCACTCCGTCGCAAATCCGATGTCCTCGCCACCCTCACGACTTTTTACTCCTATATCACCACCCAGTTCGGATGCCCTATTCTCGCCCTCCAGACTGACAACGGAAAAGAGTTTGGCAACGCTGCCACTCGCCACCTTCTCGCGTCTCACGGCACCACTTTTCGTCTCACGTGCCCCTACACATCCCAGCAGAACGGCCGCGCCGAGCGGATTCTCTGCACTCTTAATGATTGTGTCCGCACGTTGTTGTTCCACTCCAACGTGCCCCTCGGTTTTGGCCCGACGCTCTCGCCACCGCCACTCTCCTAGTTAACATCAGGCCATGTCATTCCCACTGGAACTACACTCCGCACCAACTTCTCTTTGGTTCCCCTCCATACTACGATGGTCTCCGTATCTTCGGTTGTCTGTGTTACCCAAGCACCGCCTCCACTACACCACACAAACTCGCCCCTCGCTCTGTAGTGTGTATCTTCCTAGGCTATCCCCCTAACACCAAAGGTTACCGGTGCTACGACCCCGTCTCCCACCGTGTGTACACCTCCCGACACGTGTACTTTGATGAGCGGGTATTTCCTTTTCACCAGGTACCGCCTTCTACAGAGGATTCGACGCTCTTTGGCGGTGTTTCGGACGCGGCCCTGGTGCAGTCCCTGGCGTGGCTCCCTGCGGTCCTTCCCGGGGCGGCCTTGGTGCGCCCTTCCATGGCGGCTCCCCAGGCCACGGGCCCCTCTGCCTTGGCCCCTGTTGCGGGCCCCTCTATCGCGGCCCCCGTTGTGGGCCCCTCGGCCTCAGTCCCAGCGCGGCCCCCCGTGGCCTCGGGTGGCCTTCGGCTCCCACCCGACGGGTGCCGCGGCCAGTTCCACCGCACCGGCTGGCCCCGCTGCAACACTGAGAGCGACGGACTCTTCGCCACCCTCGTCCTTTGCTCCTGCCGCAGCCGACCCACCTCCCACTGGCACGTTGACGCGGTCTCGCGCCGGTATCCATCGGCCCAGCATGCGCATGCCACTGATGAGTATGCGTGCGCGGTGTCGACACCGTCCTCTCCATCGTCGCCCATCCCCTTGTCTGCACGCGCCGCCCTCCGCGATCCACATTGGCTCGTCGCGATGCGCGAAGAGCTTGAAGCGTTGCAGTGCAACCGTAACCGTACGTGGCATCTTGTTCCGCGACCCCCTCACGCCAACGTCATCAGTGGCAAATGTGTGTTTCATCACAAGACCAACCCTGATGATTCTCTCGAGCGCTACAAGGCTCGCTAGGTGGTGCGCGGCTTTTGCCAGCGCGCCGGCGTGGACTTTGTGACACCCCAAAAATTTGGCCTTGTTTTATTAAATTAAAATTTTTGCCAGGAATTAAAACTTTGGATTTTTGAGCTCCACTTTTGATTTTTTTTAAATCATTTCCTTCCCTGTTATGATGAGTTTTTTTTTCTCCAAAAAGAAAACTTTTCAAAAATGTTGTTGGACTTGTTTTAACCTCTCAAGAAAAACTTTCCTTTTATCAGTGTAACTAATTAATAATTATGTTGCTTGATCTTTATTTTCTTGAAAAGGGTTTTTCTAGGTTAAATGGCCATATTTGAACTGCAACCATTTGATAGATTCACTTAAAGTTTCCACAAAAATTTGGAGATGTCATGTGATGTTTTTAAATCACTTTTATGCAAAAATATATTTCATTCACTAAATATTTTGAGCCCTACTCTCAATTTTTCTTCTCTAGTCCAGAGTGCATTTTGCACTACAACCTATTTAAATATTTCTTTAATACTCCTACCAAAATTAGGGGAGGTCAGTAGGAGCCTATTATTCCACTTTGTGCAAAAATCCAGGGTTGTTCTTTGAAAATATTGAGTGAATCAACCTCATTTCCATTCTGGACCAACTTGAGGATTTGTACAGCAACCACCATTTTAGTTGCTCCTATACCCTTAATTATTTCTCCTACTTGTAGTCCCCCATGTTAAACCCTTAAGTCCAGGAGCATGCACCATTTAGATCATTTTTGGTTCATGGAATAATGCTATTTATTTCCTGTCCAGAAATGTAGTTTTGCAAAACTTGCACTAGCAAGTTTCCCCTTTTGTCCTAATAACCACACCACTTCCTCTTTCATCCACAGAGACACTGATCTGGAGATTTTGGCCACTCCAAGAAATGCCCAAGTGCCCTTGGCATTTTGTCAAACACCTGGTGTGCATGGCCAGTTTGACATGATTTTGTCTTTGCATTGTGACCTTGAGCCTTGGATCATACCAGCTTGTCCAATAGTTTTGCCTTAGACTATAACCCCACCCTGCTAAATCCCAGCTCCAACCAAGCGCTCTGGAGTGCCATGGCATTTCGTCGAGCACATTCAGTGCGTGCACTGGACGCGCCCAGAGCGCGCATATTGCACCCGTGCACCGAGCCGACACGCTGGCCCCCACGGCTTTGGCCCGCTCTGCAGAACCTTGCCGCGCACTCCCTTTCTCTCCACTACGCGCCAAGCAGCCCCCGCCGCACCCGGCAGGCCAAGCGCTAGCCGCCGCCGCCGCCCGACAGCCCTGCGCCGTTCAGCGCCGCCCAAGCCTCGCCCGCTCACCACCTGGCCCTTGGAGCAGTGCGAGCTCATCCGCAAGCGTGTCTGCTAGCCCTCGTCGCCGCCACGTCGCCCTAGCTACAGAACGTCGGTTCGCCGGAGAGCTTATCCACGGCCGCCGCGGAACCGCCTTGCCACGCTATAAAAGGGAAGCCCCGAGCGTCTCCAAGCCCTCAGGTAGCCTCATGCCGTCTCACTAGCGCCCCCATCGCCACCAATTGGAAGGGAGTAGGTCTTCTTCAACCTCTCCCGTCAGTTCGGCCACCGCCGCCTCCCGGTTCCATTCGGCGCAACCAGAGCTTCCCCCTCTCCGTTCTCTTCACCAGGAACCATCTCATCCTCCCGTGAACTCGTTCCCCTGCTTAATTTTGATCGGGAGTCGTCGCCACCACAAACTCACTTTGTCACCGAAGCTTCCCTCCGCCGCGGAGCTCGCCACCGGCGATTTACTCCTTCCCCAGCAACCCCTCGACCACCGGGAGAACCGCCCCAGCCGTGCGGATCCATCCCCACCCTCGGGGGCCCGCGAGGAACAGCCAAACGCCGGCGACGATCGTCGGAGCCCCGCTCCGCTCGGGCAGAGGAGGGAGACGACGCGCGGCGACTGGTCAAACCTGACCAGTGGGCCCCTGGACCCACTGTCAGCGACCCCGCGCCGTCCACGCTGGAGTAAGTGGAGGCGTCATACCCGTAATACGTCTTCTCTGCGCGAAAGCGTAATCTCTTCAAAACGTTTTCTTTTCTGTTTTAATTTAATAACAGATTTGACCAAATCTTTGACTAGCTATAACTTTTTAAATATAAGTCCAAATGAAATGATTCTTTTTCCTACCTTCCTCATATTTGATCTAGTTTATTTTAAGATTTATTTGAAAAAATTTCAAACAACTTTTTGGTTCTGTTTTTGAAATATGTGTTAATTCAAATATAATTTCAAATAGGATTTTGGGGAAAGAGAAGAAAACTTTCAAAAGTTTGGAGAGCACCCTGCCTTTCCACACATTGAAGGCAAGCATTCTGAATCCCGGAATAATATTTTTGGAGTGATCGTTGATGCATTTATAACACCACCGCATTTCGAAGGACTTGTTATTTCATGTGATATGATCATATGCATGGGTGCATGTTACTGATTTCCATGCTGTTGGTAATGGATACACTTGTGATGATAATCACCCTCATGAGCTTTACATGCATACCGGCAGGAAACCGGGAAAACCTCTGCCTTGGGTAGGTATGAGTTTGTCGCCGGTCTCCGTCGGGACGGTTCTGTCTGGTATGGCATGGTAAGGTGATATGAGTGGTGACTCTGTTTGATGAAATATATTTGTTATACTAATCATGCAGGGAATACTTGAACCTCCTGAGTCGACCGTAGATCGAGTCTTGTTCCAGTAACCCCCATACTTGTTTCGTACTACCACTCGTCTCTACAGCAAGTAGAGTACGGTTCAGTAAGTTGTCAACCTCTTCTAGCACACACCGTACAGAGAGGCCATGGTGGAAGATACTGGTTGTAACTGGTAGGCAGGCCACCTGGTCCGGGGGCATGGGTGTTTCCGGTTGGGACCGAGAGGGGAGGCCACCCCTTAGAGCGCGCGATATAAATTTGATCCCATGCTACGCGAGGTTGTAGCCTCCCCACTTAGAGTTTGCTTAACAGGTGTCGTGGGTGATTCCAGACACGTGTGTGATAAGCTGGTGTGTGCAAGTTAGGTGTGTTTTCAACAAAAAGACCGTAGATGGAATTAGTCCCGATGGACTAAAGAAATCCGTTACTCGTGGGTAAAGAGTACACCCTCTGCAGAGAATAAACCTATTCGAATAGCCGTGTCCATGGTTAAGGATTACAGTCTGGGATGGGTCAAGTATCGGTCTTAGTGTCGGTCTTCGGAGGTGAAACTATTAATCCAGAAATGGAATTACTACTTGTGACTGGTGATAACTATGATTATTATTATTGTTGACTAACCCATGATATTATTGTTATTATCGTGTATCTCTGGGATGGTTCTACCTCCGGGATATTCACTATGTTTGTTTCTTTTAAAGCCCTTTATGTGGCGTCGCCCAGACGCCCGACTGTGGCATTTCTTCTAAAGCCCTTTATGTGGTGTCGCTCAGACGCCCGACTGTGGCATTTCTTTTAAAGCCCTTTATGTGGTGTCGCCCAGACGCCCGACTGTGGCATTTCTTTTAGAGCCCTTTATGTGGTGTCGCTCAGACGCCCGACTGTGGCATTTCTTTTAAAGCCCTTTATGTGGTGTCGCTCAGACGCCCGACTGTGGCATTTCTTTTAAAGCCCTTTGTGTGGTGTCGCTAAGACGCCCGACTGTGGCATTGCTTGTTATTTATTTCATATAACTTTTATACTACTATGTCATTACAATT
>NC_041390.1:508001233-508003072 GCF_002162155.2 Triticum dicoccoides
TTAATCCAGAAATGGAATTACTACTTGTGACTGGTGATAACTATGATTATTATTATTGTTGACTAACCCATGATATTATTGTTATTATCGTGTATCTCTGGGATGGTTCTACCTCCGGGATATTCACTATGTTTGTTTCTTTTAAAGCCCTTTATGTGGCGTCGCCCAGACGCCCGACTGTGGCATTTCTTCTAAAGCCCTTTATGTGGTGTCGCTCAGACGCCCGACTGTGGCATTTCTTTTAAAGCCCTTTATGTGGTGTCGCTCAGACGCCCGACTGTGGCATTTCTTTTAAAGCCCTTTGTGTGGTGTCGCTAAGACGCCCGACTGTGGCATTGCTTGTTATTTATTTCATATAACTTTTATACTACTATGTCATTACAATTTTATAAATAACATGCTTGCACGCATCCGAGATTTAATATATTTTGTGACTGACGTCATGAGCATAAAAATATTTTTAGCACATCATTGTTATATTGTACATGTGTTCATAATGTTTGCGAGTACATTCAAAGTACTCACTGGCTTGTCCCTGGCTATTGTCTTGGCCAGATTTCCTTGCACGGAGAGGAGCGACGCGATGCCAGCCCCGAAACCCACGCAATGGAGATAGCAGCCTCGTGAAGATAGGAATTAACCTGGTCAGCTGTTCCCGTGGGAAATGGAGTCCCATAGACACTGACGTTTCACAACCCGCTTCCGCCATCAACCACTAGAAAGCATTTGTTGTACTCACAGGCCAGAATGGTCTTGTACTACATATTTTGTATTTTGCTTGGAATTTCTGTATCAAGATGGAGCCTCATCAGCTAACAGTAATCCTGGGGCTGATGAGCACGACGGTCTTTTCCGGAAATTGACTACCTGGAAAACCCGGTCGTGACAGACTTCGCCGACACCTTCGCCCCGATCATTAAACCGGGCACGATACGCACAGTGCTTCAGCTGGCAGTCTCCTGTGCATGTCCCGTGCATCAGTTGGATGTCTCCAACGCATTTTTGCATGGCCACCTCACGGAACAGGTCTTCTATGAGCAGCCGACTGGCTTCGTCGATGTCGAGCATCCCGACCATGTCTGCTTGCTCTCTCGGTCTCTTTATGGACTGAAGCAGGCCCCCCGGGCGTGGTACCAGCGTATGGCTGGGTTCTTGCAGCAGCTTGGGTTTCGCACAAGTCTCTCTTCGTCTACCATTAGGGCACTACTACTGCGTACCTGCTGCTCTATGTGGATGACATCATCCTAATGGCATCCTTATTGGTAACATAGTAATTTCAAAAAAAATCCTATGCACACGCAAGATCATGGTGATGCATAGCAACGAGAGGGGAGAGTGTCATCCACGTACCGTCGTAGACCATTAAGCGGAAGCGTTATGACAACGCGGTTGATGTAGTCGTACATCTTCATGATCGACCGATCCTCGGTACCGAACGTACAGCACCACCGTGTTCAGCACACGTTCAGCTCAGTGATGTCCCGCGAACTCACGATCCAGTAGAGGTCGAGGGAGAGTTTTGTCAGCACGATAGCATGGTGACGATGTTGATGAAGCTACCGTCGCAGGGCTTCGCCTAAGCACTGCTACAGTATGACCGAGGCGGATTATGGTGGAGGGGGCACCGCACACGACTGGGAGAGATCAATGATCAACTTGTGTGTCTTGGGGTGCCTCCCTGCCCCCGTATATAAAGGAGCAAGGGGGGAGGCGGCCGGCCAGGAGGAGGGCGTGCCAAGGGGGGACTCCTACTCCCACCGGGAGTAGGACTCCTCCTTTCCTAGTAGGAGAAGGAGAAGGGGAAAGGGAAGGAGAGAGGAGGAAGGAAAGGAGGCGCCC
>NC_041390.1:508003305-508012348 GCF_002162155.2 Triticum dicoccoides
GCCTCCCCTTCCTTGTCCAATTCGGACTAGAGGGGGAGGGGGCACGCTGCCTGACCTGACTGCCCCTCCTCTTCTCCACTAAGGCCCAATAGGCCCATTACATCCCCCGGGGGTTCCGGTAATCCCCCGGTACTCCGGTATATGTCTCAAACCTCCCGAAACACTTCCGGTGTCCGAACATAGTCATCCAATATATCGATCTTTACGTCTCGACCATTTACAGACTCCTCGGCATGTCCGTGATCATATTCGGGAATCCGAACTACCTTCGGTACATCAAAACACAAAAACTCGTAATATCGATCGTCACAGAACTTTAAGCATGCGGACCTACGGGTTCGAGAACTATGTAGACATGACCGAGACACGTCTCCGGTCAATAACCAATAGCGGAACCTGGATGCTCATATTGGTTCCTACATATTCTACGAATATCTTTATCGGTCAAACCGCATAACAACATACGTTGTTCCCTTTGTCATCGGTATGTTACTTGCCCGAGATTTGATCGTCGGTATCTCAATACCTAGCTCAATCTCGTTACCGGCAAGTCTCTTTACTCGTTCTGTAATGCATCATCCCGTAACTAACTCATTAGTCACATTGCTTGCAAGGCTTATAGTGATGTGCATTACCGAGAGGGCCCAGAGATACCTCTCCGAGAATCGGAGTGACAAATCCTAATCTTGATCTATGCCAACTCAACAAGTACCATCGGAGACACCTGTAGAGCACCTTTATAATCACCCAGTTACATTGTGACGTTTGGTGGCACACAAAGTGTTCCTCCGGTATTCGGGAGTTGCATAATCTCATAGTCATAGGAACATGTGTAAGCCATGAGGAAAGCAATAGCAACAAACTAAACGATCAGCGTGCTAAGCTAACGGATGGGTCAAGTCAATCACACCATTCTACTAATGATGTGATCCCGTTAATCAAATGACAACTCATGTCTATGGCTAGGAAACTCAACCATCTTTGATCAACGAGCTAGTCAAGTAGAGGCATACTAGTGACACTATGTTTGTCTATGTATTCACACGTGTATTATGTTTCCGGTTAATACAATTCTAGCATGAATAATAAACATTTATCATGATATGAGGAAATAAATAATAACTTTATTATTGCCTCTAGGGCATATTTCCTTCAGTCTCTCACTTGCACTAGAGTCAATAATCTAGATTACACAGTAATGATTCTAACACCCATGGAGTCTTGGTGCTGATCATGTTTTGCTCGTGGAAGAAGCTTAGTCAGCGGGTCTGCAACATTCAGATCCGTATGTATCTTGTATATCTCTATGTATCCCACCTGGACTTGATCCCGGATGGAATTTCAGCGTCTCTTGATGTGCTTGGTTCTCTTGTGAAATCTGGATTCCTTTGCCAAGGCAATTGCACCAGTATTGTCACAAAAGATTTTCATTGGACCCGATGCACTAGGTATGACACCTAGATCGGATATGAACTCCTTCATCCAGACTCCTTCATTTGGTGCTTCCGAAGCAGCTATGTACACCGCTTCACACATAGATCCCGCCACGACGCTTTGTTTAGGACTTCTCCAACTGACAGCTCCACCATTCAATATAAACATGTATCCGGTTTGCGATTTAGAATCGTCCGGATCAGTGTCAAAGCTTGCATCGACGTAACCATTTACGACGAGCTCTTTGTCACCTCCATAAACGAGAAACATATCCTTAGTCATTTTTAGGTATTTTAGGATGTTCTTGACCGCTGTCCAGTGATCCACTCCTGGATTACTTTGGTACCTCCCTGCTTAACTAATAGCAAGGCACACATTAGGTCTGGTACATAGCATTGCATACATGATAGAGCCTATGGCTGAAGCATAGGGAACACTTTTCATTTTCTCTCTATCTTCTGCAGTGCTCGGGCATTGAGTCTTACTCAACTTCACACCTTGTAACACAGGCAAGAACCCTTTCTTTGCTTGATCCATTTTGAACTTTTTGAAAACTTTATCAAGGTATGTGCTCTGTGGAAGTCCAATTAAGCGTCTTGATCTATCTCTATAGATCTTGATGCCCAATATATAAGCAGCTACTCCGAGGTCTTTCATTGAAAAACTCTTATTCAAGTATCCTTTTATGCCATCCAGAAATTATATGTCATTTCCAATCAGCAATATGTCATCCACATATAATATCAGAAATGCTATAGAGTTCCCACTCACTTTCTTGTAAATACAGGCTTCTCCAAAAGTCTGTATAAAACCATATGCTTTGATCACACTATCAAAACATTTATTAAAACTCCAAGAGGCTTGCACCAGTCCATAAATGGATCGCTGGAGCTTGCACACTTTGTTAGCTCCCTTTGGATCAACAAAACCTTCTGGTTGCATCATATACAACTCTTCTTCCAGAAATCCATTCAATGCAGTTTTGACATCCATTTGCCAAATTTCATAATCATAAAATGCGGCGATTGCTAACATGATTCGGACAGACTTAAGCATCGCTACGGGTGAGAAAGTCTCATCGTAGTCAACTCCTTGAACTTGTCGAAAACCTTTCACAACAAGTCGAGCTTTGTAGACAGTAGCATTACTGTCAGCACCAGTCTTCTTCTTGAAGATCCATTTATTCTCGATGGCTTGCCGATCATCGGGCAAGTCAACCAAAGTCCATACTTTGTTCTCATACATGGATCCCATCTCAGATTTCATGGCCTCAAGCCATTTGCGGAATCTGGGCTCACCATCGCTTCTTCATAGTTAGTAGCTTCATCGTGGTCTAGTAACATGACTTCCAGAACAGGATTACCGTACCACTCTGGTGCGGATCTTACTCTGGTTCACCTACGAGGTTCGGTAGTAACTTGATCTGAAGTTTCATGATCATTATCATTAGCTTCCTCACGTATTGGTGTAGGTGTCACAGGAACCGATTTCTGTGATGAACTACTTTCCAATAAGGGAGCAGGTACAGTTACCTCATCAAGTTCTATTTTCCTCCCACTCACTTCTTTCGAGAGAAACTCCTTCTCTAGAAAGGATCCATTCTTAGCAGCAAATGTCTTGCCTTCGGATCTGTGATAGAAGGTGTACCCAACAGTCTCCTTTGGGTATCCTATGAAGACACATTTCTCCGATTTCGGTTCGAGCTTATCAGGTTGAAGCTTTTTCACATAAGCATCGCAGCCCCAAACTTTAAGAAATGACAACTTTGGTTTCCTGCCAAACCACAGTTCATAAGGAGTCATCTCAACGGATTTCGGTGGTGCCCTATTTAACGTGAATGCAGCCGTCTCTAAAGCATAACCCCAAAATGATAGCGGTAAATCAGTAAAAGACATCATAGATCGCACCATATCCAGTAAAGTACGATTACGACGTTCGGATACACCATTACGTTGGGGTGTTCCGGGTGGCGTGAGTTGCGAAACTATTCCGCATTGTTTCAAATGTAGACCAAACTCGTAACTCAAATATTCTCCTCCACAATCAGATCGTAGAAACTTTATTTTCTTGTTACGATGATTTTCCAATTCACTCTGAAATTCTTTGAACTTTTCAAACGTTTCAGATTTATGTTTCATCAAGTAGATATACCCATATCTGCTCAAATCATCTGTGAAGGTGAGAAAATAACGATACCCTCCGCGAGCCTCAATATTCATCGGACCACATACATCAGTATGTATGATTTCCAACAAGTTTGTTGCTCGCTCCATTGTTACGGAGAACGACATTTTAGTCATCTTGCCCATGAGGCATGGTTCGCAGGTACCAAGTGATTCCAGAGGTCCATCAGTATGGAGTTTCTTCATGCGCTTTACACCAATATGACCTAAATGGTAGTGCCACAAATAAGTTGCACTATCATTATCAACTCTGCATCTTTTGGCTCCAACATTATGAATATGTGTGTCACTACTATCAAGATTTAACACAAATAGACCACTCTTCAAGGGTGCATGGCCATAAAAGATATTACTCATATAAATAGAACAACCATTATTCTTAGATTTAAATGAATAACCATCTCGCATCAAACAAGATCCAGATATAATGTTCATGCTTAACACCAAATAACAATTATTCAGGTCTAAAAGTAATCCCGAAGGTAGATGTAGAGGTAGCGTGCCAACGGCGATCACATCGACTTTGGAACCATTTCCCACGCGCATCATCACGTCGTCTTTAGCCAGTGTTCGCTTAATCCGTAGTCCCTGTTTCGAGTTGCAAATACTAGCAATAGAACCAATATCAAATACACAGGTGCTATTGCGACCTCTAGTAAGGTACACATCAATAACATGTATATCACATATACGTTTGTTCACCTTGCCATCCTTCTTATCCGCCAAATACTTGGGGCAGTTCCGCTTCCAGTGACCAGTCCCTTTGCAGTAGAAGCACTCAGTCTCAGGCTTAGGTCCAGACTTGGGTTTCTTCTCTTGAGCTGCAACTTGTTTGCCGTTCTTCTTGAAGTTCCCTTTCTTCTTCCCTTTACCCTTTTTCTTGAAACTGGTGGTCTTGTTGACCATCAACACTTGATGCTCCTTCTTGATTTCTACCTCTGCAGCTTTTAGCTTTGCAAAGAGCTCGGGAATTGTCTTATCCATCCCTTGCATATTATAGTTCATCACGAAGCTCTTGTAGCTTGGTGGCAGTGATTTAAGAATTCTATCAATGACACTATCATCCAGAAGATTAACTCCCAGTTGAATCAAGTGATTGCAGTACCCAGACATTCTGAGTATATGTTCACTGACAGAACTATTCTCCTCCATCTTGCAGCTGTAGAACTTATTGGAGACTTCATATCTCTCAATCCGGGCATTTGCTTGAAATATTAACTTCAACTCCTGGAACATCTCATATGCTCCATGACGTTCAAAATGTCGTTGAAGTCCCGGTTCTAACCCGTAAAGCATGGCACGCTGAACTATCGAGTAGTCATCAGCTTTACTCTGCCAGACGTTCTTAACGTCATCAGCAGCATCTGCAGCAAGCCTGGCACCTAGCGGTGCTTCCAGGACGTAATTCTTCTATGCAGCAATGATGATAATCCTCAAGTTACGGACCCAGTCCGTGTAATTGCTACCATCATCTTTCAACTTTGCTTTCTCAAGGAACGCATTAAAATTTAACGGAACAATAGCACGGGCCATCTATCTACAATAACATAGACAAGCAAAATACTATCAGGTACTAAGTTCATGATAAATTTAAGTTCAATTAATCATATTACTTAAGAACTCCCACTTAGATAGACATCCCTCTAATCATCTAAGTGATCACGTGATCCATATCAACTAAACCATAACCAATCATGACGTGAAATGGAGTAGTTTTCAATGGTGAACATCTCTATGTTGATCATATCTACTATATGGTTCATGCTCGACCTTTCGGTCTCAGTGTTCCGAGGCCATATCTGCATATGCTAGGCTCGTCAAGTTTAACCCGAGTATTCTGCGTGTGCAAAACTGTCTTACACCCGTTGTAGATGAACGTTGAGCTTATCACACCCGATCATCACGTGGTGTCTCGGCACGGTGAACTTTGGCAACGGTGCATACTCAGGGAGAACACTTTTACCTTGAAATTTAGTGAGAGATCATCTTGTAATGCTATCGGCAAACAAAGCAAAATAAGATGCATAAAGGATAAACATCACATGCAATCAATATAAGTGATATGATATGGCCGTCATCATCTTGTGCCTTTGATCTCCATCTCCAAAGCACCGTAGTGATCACCATTGTCACCGACGCGACACCTTGATCTCCATCGTAGCATCGTTGTCGTCTCGCCATCTATTTCTTCTATGACTATCGCTACCGCTTAGTGATAAAGTAATGCAATTATAGGGTGATTGCATTGCATACAATAAAGCGACAACCATATGGCTCCTGCCAGTTGCCGATAACTCCGTTACAAAACATGATCATCTCATACAATAAGTATAGCATCATGTCTTGACCATATCACATCACAACATGCCCTGCAACAAGTTAGACGTCCTCCACTTTGTTGTTGCAAGTTTTACGTGGCTGCTATGGGCTGAGCAAGAACCGTTCTTACCTACGCATCAAAATCACAACGATAGTTCGTCAAGTTAGTGTTGTTTTAACCTTCTCAAGGACCGGACGTAGCCACACTCAGTTCAACTAAAGTTGGAGAAACTGAAACCCGCCAGCCACCTGTGTGCAAAGCACGTTGGTAGAACCAGTCTCGCGTAAGCGTACGGGTAATGTCGGTCCGGGCCGCTTTATCCAACAATACCACCGAACCAAAGTATGACATGTTGGTAAGAAGTATGAATTGTATCGCCCACAACTCACATGTGTTCTACTCGTGCATATAATATCTACGCATAAACCTGGCTCGGATGCCACTATTGGTAACGTAGTAATTTCAAAAAAATTCATACGCACACACAAGATCATGGTGATGCATAGCAACGAGAGGGGAGAGTGTCGTCCACGTACCCTCGTAGACCATTAAGCGAAAGCGTTATGACAACGCGGTTGATGTAGTCGTACGTCTTCACGATCGACCGATCCTCAGTACCGAACATACGACACCTCCGCATTCAGCACACGTTCAGCTCGGTAACGTCCTGCGAACTCACGATCTAGTAGAGGTCGAGGGAGAGTTTCCTCAGCACGACGGCGTGGTGACGATGTTGATGAAGCTACCGTTGCAGGGCTTTGCCTAAGCACCGCTATAGTATGACCGAGGTGGATTATGGTGGAGGGGGGCACCGCACACGGCTGGGAGAGATCAATGATCAACTTGTGTGTCTTTGGGGTGCCTCGCTGTCCCCGTATATAAAGGAGCTAGTGGGGAGGCGGCCGGCTAGGAGGAGGGCGCGCCAAGGGGGGAGTCCTACTCTCACCGGGAGTAGGACTCCTCCTTTCCTAGTAGGAGTAGGAGAATGGGAAAGAGAAGGAGAGAGGAGGAAGGAAAGGGGGAAGTCGCCCCCCTTCCTTGTCCAATTCGGACTAGAGAGGGAGGGGCGGGCGGCCTGCCCTGGCCGCCCCTCCTCTTCTCCACTAAGGCCCAATAGGCCCAGTACATTCCCCGGGGGGTTCCGGTAATCCCCTGGTACTCCGGTATATGTCTGAAACCTCCAGAAACACTTCCGGTGTCCGAACATAGTCATCCAATATATCGATCTTTACATCTCGACCATTTCGAGACTCCTCGTCATGTCCGTGATCATATCCGGGACTCCGAACTACCTTAGGTACATCAAAACTCATAATACCGATCGTCACAGAACTTTAAGCGTGCGGACCCTATGGGTTCGAGAACTATGTAGACATGACCGAGGCACGTCTCCGGTCAATAACCAATAGCGGAACCTGGATGCTCATATTGGTTCCTACATATTCTACGAAGATTTTTATCGGTCAAACCGCATAACAACATACGTTGTTTCCTTTGTCATCGGTGTGTTACTTGCCCGAGATTCGATCGTCGGTATCTCAATACCTAGCTCAATCTCGTTACCAGAAGTCTCTTTACTCATTATGTAATGCATCATCCCGTAACTAACTCATTAGTCACATTTCTTGCAAGGCTTATAGTGATGTGCATTACCGAGAGGGCCCAGAGATACCTCCCCGACAATCGGAGTGACAAATCCTAATCTTGATCTATGCCAACTCAACAAGTACCATCGGAGACACCTATAGAGCACCTTTATAATCACCGAGTTATGTTGTGACGTTTGGTAGCACACAAAGTGTTCCTCCGGTATTCAGGAGTTGCATAATCTCATAGTCATAGGAACATGTATAAGTCATGAAGAAAGCAATAGCAACAAACTAAATGATCATCGTGCTAAGCTAACGGATGGGTCAAGTCAATCACACCATTCTACTAATGATGTGATCTCGTTAATCAAATGACAACTCATGTCTATGGCTAGGAAACTCAACCATCTTTGATCAATGAGCTAGTCAAGTAGAGGCATACTAGTGACACTATGTTTGTCTATGTATTCACACATGTATTATGTTTCCGGTTAATACAATTCTAGCATGAATAATAAACATTTATCATGATATGAGGAAATAAATAATAAATTTATTATTGCTTCTAGGGCATATTTCCTTCAATCCTCGCCTCGGCTCCTTCAGCAGCTCACGGCTCGTCTTCGTGATGAGTTTGCCCTCAAGGATCTAGGAGTGCTGCACTACTTCCTTGGCATTGAGGTCGTTCGCCGTGCCGATGGGTTCTTTCTGCATCAGCAGAAGTACGCTCATGAGCTTCTCGAGCGCGTGGGTATACTTAATTGCAAGACCGCCCCCACACCTGTTGACACCAAGGCGAAGGTCTCTGCTTTGGAGGGTTCTCCTGCGCCGGATGTCGCGTTCTACCGCTCCATCATCGGCGCCCTGCAGTATCTCACCCTCACTCGGCCTGACTTGCAGTATGCAGTCCAGCAGGTGTGCCTCCACATGCACTCTCCGTGTGATTCCCACTGGACTCTGGTGAAGCTTATTCTTCGGTACATACGCGGCACTATGAACCTGGGACTCACCCTGACGGCATCCTCCTCCATCGACATGGTCGCCTACTCCGATGCTGACTGGGCTGGTTGCCCGGACACGCGTCGCTCTACGTCAGGCTATTGTGTCTACCTCGGGCCCTCGCTGATTTCGTGGTCGTCCAAGCGGCAGCCCACGGTCTCTCGCTCGAGTGCTGAGGCGGAGTATCGGGCAGTGGCTAACGCCGTTGCTAAGTGCTCTTGGCTCCGTCAGCTTCTCCAGGAGTTGTTTTGTGTGGTCCCTAAGGCCATGATCGTCTACTGCGACAACGTCTCCGTCGTCTATCTCTCCACCAACCCCGTCCACCATCGCCGTATGAAGCATATTGAGCTCGACATTCACTTCGTTCGCGAGCAGGTGGCTCTCGGGAAGGTTCGTGTTTTGCACGTTCCTACCACTTAGCAGTTTGCCTATGTCATGACTAAGGGACTACCGACCCCAGTCTTTGAAGAGTTTCGGTCCAGTCTATGTGTCTCCGGCGACGCTTCGACTGCGGCGGG
>NC_041390.1:508012685-508116081 GCF_002162155.2 Triticum dicoccoides
GTTGTCCACTGCATATGTATAGGACTTGGGTTTGTATTTATACCGTTGTATCTCTCTCTCCCCCTCATATATTTGTACATCTTGGGAGACAAATAGAAGCCGGTCCACCCTGTACCTATATATGTGCACCATGCACACGATCAATGATTATCGATTCATGCAATCTCATTCTTTCTAACTAACAGAGAGATCCCAAAGCTCGGCTATATTAAATTTTTAAGAGGAATGGAGTGACCCAATCAGATGTGAACTTAAAAACCAGGTTTGTTGACTGTTTCTTGTCCCTCCCTTCCCTCACAATCCAGCTTCTGTTCTGCGCAGTCATCAGTAACATCTTAGTTGTAAGTAAATTTTCTTTTGAGTTTGTAGACTGCTTGAAGCAATCAGAGCCAATCATAAAATCAATTTGCAGACAGATGTGAATTTTACCTAGTCCTATTTGGTATACTGGTCGTGTTTCTGCGAACGGGTTGGTACAACTAATTCCTGTACGTTTATCTTACCAAAATCCAACCACACCCATATTATCTGACCTGTGATTGATTTTGACCCAACATTTGAAAAATTTGCTGGACAAGTTGGTGAACAGGAGTGCTAGCCATAAATATGCATGGAAGAATATCAGGGACCATTAAAAAAAATGGGTGCGTCTCATATCGTTGTCGATTTATTTTGGATAAATTGACCTTGTCCTGGTATGTAGATTCAAAGGAGGATAATTAACCTTATCTTGGTATTGATGAGTATGACATAGTGTTCACCAATAACTTGAGCCGACAGAAACCATGGACGACACGCGTTCAATCAGCCACCTACTTATGCTTGAATTTCTTTCCCTGGAGTACTGCACATACATATTTGTCAGTTGAGTTTTGAAGGAAGAGATGGAACATGACACCTGGATATACATGCTCGTATCGCAACAGTGTAGAGGCATAAAAAATCAGTAAATAAACAATTTGGACATGGCTAGTTCCATGCATGGTTAAAGTACTAAGCTTTGCTATTTCGTCAAAAAAAAAAACTATTTCGTCAAGTACTAAACTGTGAAGAAGCTCTGCTCATCAGTGATCACCTGGATATATGGAATCCTTAATTTTCAGTCTATTGCAGCTTGCACAGCATAATCTTCTTCAGATAAGAAGCCAGGAAAAGCGCACAAAGCACATTTGCAGTCAAGCTAGTTCTAATTTTCTCCACATTGTTTGACGAATCGTCTCAATCTAAACCTGTCTCTTTCAGAAAGGGCAAAAAAAACGCATTCTGCATGAAAAGGAACACGTGCTACTAAAAGAAGCAGTATGTTGAACAGAAGAATTATTTGCTGTTAACATGCGGTGCCTGGTTTTTCTTTCTAGTAAGCGATGTGTTGTGAACTGTGGTTGCTTTCAGACTCCGGATATTGACGCCATGCAATCAAATTTGCTCTTAGTTTAGCAAGTTCAGACTTGGGTGAGAAATCAACAGAGCAACTACGGATCAAACTAGGTGCAAAACTACGAAAACAGACAGGACAGAAAAAGCACAATTTCAAAGACTTCAGAGTTTATAGAATAATAACAAGGAACATTTTCAAACAAAAAGGACCAAAAAATTTGAAATTGATACGTATTTGGTAGGGGCCGCGCGAACGCGTACCCCCTCTACCACAAATTATGACGTCCACTCTCCCTCAAAGGGGAGATGGTAAGCCAGCGCGCCCACAAAGTGCAATGTCGGCCACTAGCCTAGGCCATGACTCTTCTTGATCAGCCATAGACCCCGTCCAGGTAAGTGAGTTTAAAGGTAGCCCAATGCCCTGTTAATATGATGCGCTGCCTCTGCTACCTCCCTCGACAGGCGATGTGGTACTAAACGAAAAGAATGTATGCCTCGCCTGGTGCTCTCTGCGGCTTTCCAGGACGAGGAGTTCGAACGGGCCACTGTGTATGGGCCTATTGGCATCGGAAAAAGAAAAGAGTTAACCGGGTTGCCAAGTCCCAAGAGGAGCAGAGGCTGAGAACCGAGATGGGATAGGAGATGCGTAGATTCTGTCAAACTGTCAAACGGAGAACGATGACAGGTCAAACTTGTCGCCGAATACCGCCACGGCTGCGTGATCCTCTATCGTTTATTCCCCCTTTCCAGGTGAGCTTCAGAACTGTTCCTTCCTTGATTAGGAGGATGCAAATCGATAGGTTTTTCTGTGCTAACGACCAAATGAATGTCAGTCAATCAATGTGCTGAAGAAGACTGCGCCAGTGTATTTGAAAGGGCTGTCCGTGCACGGTCCTCTGCTCTGAAGTCATACGCACTTGCCGTCAGGCTCCGCACCTGCAGCAGCTCAACGAAGTGTGCAATTTGTAGGCAGGGAAGTTTCAGAAAAAGTGTGCAATTTACAGGCAGGGAGACGGAAGAAGTTAGCTCATGCATCTTCCTCCATCCAGACGCTCTCATTTCGCCTTTTTGCTTCCACTTTACCCAGAAGACTCTCCACCACATTCAAATCGACGACGACTTCCAGGCTGCAAAAACCTCTGAACTCTGAACTCTGAAGAACCTCAGTCTAGCGTCAGGACTCTGTGCCGCCACGCACTGAAGTCTTTATCCTCCTCTTTATTCGTTTCTTGCCAAGGGCAGTGCCTTTTCTCCAATGCAAAGAATGGCTCGCCGGAGTTCGAGACGCGTGGTAATCTGCCTGCACTTTCACGACACCGTACGGTTCTACAGTACTACACTGAAACTGTTTGTTCTTCTCACCTCTTCTTTGTGATATTGACCCCCTTATCTCCCACTCTTTTGAACTAAAGAAGCACTGTCATTTCTTGTTAGCATGCGTGGCTAGGGTTACGTACTAAACATAGCGCGTTATTTCTGAAGATGTCCACGGAATATGTAATGCACCCAGCTGTTTCAACGCCCTTATAAAAGGCACATATATGTCCCCGTTCGCATCAAGTTAATTGTGACGACGATCACAAAAGTAGGTAAGAACAAGAAAGTCAATAGTTCATGTACCTAGGTATGTTCTACTGGTTGCAAAGTAACCGATCGACAAACTCAGACTTGAGATGGAAAAGTTGCAAAGCTTGGACACCTCATGTTTACCACTACAGTTCTTGTGTCCATACTTCACAATACTCTGTATGAAAACAAAGAACCCGTGCCACGAGACATGTAATGAATGAATGTGTTGAATGGTGAAAATTGCTTCCTGTCAACGCATGATTAATTCCTGGTCTCCTCTTCTAAATCTAATGAGTAGACTGAACGCTTGCATGTTTACGAGGAACGTGGAATTCTGATCACAGGATCGTTCCCCGTTTTGTGGTTGTTGAGAGATCCCAAAACTAAGCTATATTTAATCTACAAGAGGAATACAGCTACGCAGTTCTGATGTGAACTAAACCAGGCTTATTGACAGTTTCTTCTCTCTCCCTTCCCTCACAATTCTGATTCTGTTCTGCGCAGTCATCAGCATCTCAGTTGTAAGCAAATTTTTCTTTTGAGTTTGTAACTTGGTTGACGCAATCAGAGCCAATCATACAAACAGTTTGCAGACAGATGTAAATTTTACCGAGTCTTTTTTGGTATACTTTATGCAACTACTAAGTCTTGTTTCCGCAAACGGGTAGGTACAACTAATTCCTGTATGTTTATCTTACTAAAACCCAACCACAGCCATATTATCTGACCTGTGTTGATTTTGACCCAAGCTACCATCATTGGAAAAGTTGGTGGGTAAGTTGATAAAAGGGATTACTAGCCATAAACGTGCATGGAAGAATATCAGGACAATAAAAAAAGGGATCATCTCAGATTTGTTGTCTGATTTATTCTGGATAAATTGACCATATCCTGTTGTCTATATTCAAAGGAGGATGAATTGACATTATCCTGGATTCCTGGTATCCAGAAGTATGACAGTGTTCAACAATAACTTGAACGGACAGAAATCATGCACCATAAAAGTTCAACCAGTCACCTACTTATGCTTGGATATCTTTCGATACCCATACTTGCCTCAGACCATTGCACAAAGCCTAAAAAGTTCAGTAAATAAACAAATTTGCACATGGCTAATGCTACGGTTAAGTACTGGAAGAAGCTCCCTCTTTATGCTATCACCTTCCCAGATTGGAGGTGATTTCCTCGGTGTGGACGAGGACGAGGCCCGGATAAGAGGTGTCATTGCTGCCTCGCTCACTGCTACTGCACCGCGTTGGCGGATTTTGGTCTCGTCTATTTACAGAACTTCGTGAAATGCATGCTGTCGTTATTATTCAGATTTTGCAGCTTGCACGGGATAATCAGGAAAAGTACAGAAAGCACATTTACAGTCAAACTAGTTCAATTTTTTCTCCTCGTAGTTTAAACCTGTCTCTTTCACAAAGGGAAAAACCGAATTCTGTATGAAAGGGAGCACGTGCTACTAAAAGAAGCAGTATGTTGAACAGAAGAAATCTTTGGTGTCAACTTTCGGTGCCAGGTTTTTCTTCTAGTAAGCCCGGGTTCTTTTTCTAGTATATATAAGCAATCTGATGTGAACTGTAGTTGTTCTTCAGACTTCAGAGATTGACGCCGTGCAGTCAAATTTTGGACAGTTGGACTGGCTATTTTAAGAAAAGAAAAAGGTTAGGCTATCAGCAATTTCACCTCTCGCATCTCATTACCAGTATGATCTTCACCTCTACCATATCATTACCAGTATGCTCGCTCTTAGTGCAGTTCAGACTTCAGTGCGTACTGGTAATACATAGCAGACAATAGAAACAAGCCCAAGGTCACTGAAAACCTTTTTTAGAGGAAAAGACCACTCTCCCACAGACCAAGGATCAAACTCCCAAACAGAATGTGCGAATATTAAACACATTTGGCCCAAGTACAACACTGTAAATCACAAAGACCAAAACTTAAAATTTATATTTTGCAGGGGCCGCGCGAACGCGTACCCCCTCTATCACAAATTACGACGTCCACTCTCCCTCAAAGGGGAGATGGTAAGCCAACGCACCCACAAAGTGCAATGTGGGCCACTAGCCTATGCCATGGCTCTTCTTGATCAGCCATAGACCCCGCCCAGGTAAGTATGTTTCAAAGTTGCCCTATGCCCTGCTTTTATAGGTTGCGCTGCCTACGCTGGCTGCTTGGACAAGCGATGTGGTACTAAACGAAAGAAAGCATGCCTCGCCTGGTGTTTGTTGCGGGTTTCCGGGAAGGACGGCGTGTATGGGCCTGTTGGTACCAACCGGGCTGTTTTTATGGGTTGGACTGGAAGCCCATGCACCATATGTATGAGTCTGACGCTGCTGGCCCGTCAGATCGACATCAACGGGGAAGAAACCGTATGAGTAATCACATGCTCAAATGCTAAAAAAGAAGAGTAATCACACGTTCAAAGGCATCCTTTCACAAAGATTTGACAAAAACCCTCAGAAGCTGAAGTTTGCACAAATTCTTTTACTGACCACACTTCTTTAGCCAAGGAGGAATTAACATAGTGCCCATTTTTTAACTCAAAAATAAACAGATGGATCTCTTCGATTCTTGGTGCTACTGTTGGTAGCAAAAGAACAATGCCGTTCAAATCAGGCAGCGATAATACTTGTTGGTCGGTACAAACACTGAAGGTGCTAGCATGATGTTTTTACATCTTACGTTTAAGGCCCTAAAAATATATGCATGTAATCACCTTTGACGTAAAAAAAATAAGGCATAAAAATAGTATTGGTTACCTAGCAAATTGTTTTTTTTAGGGAAGACCTAGCAAATTGTTGTCAATAGTTGTTATAATCAGTGCCAAACAAGAATGCAGTTGGCTTCCAGCCCATAGTTGAATGCCGTATGGCTTCTCGAGTCCACAAGTTGGCTCGAAAATGATGTGACACGGATCCATCTCAGAAATTTCTGTTAGTATGATTCCTTCAGGTTCTGTAGTAGCTCTACACGTAAGCAGTCAAATTCAGTGTACCATCATATCTTATTGTAGTGCTACTATTAGATAGAGAAACCGTGTAAGCATGAATTTGAATAAGGAGGTCACTTAAAAAAACAGATTTGTGGCCAGATCACAGTATTCAGCATAAGAAAAATGCACGTTCCTGTTTGTGACCCGGTAGTTCTACTGACACGGCACATACTGAATTTTAGTTATTTGTAAATCAGATTCAAACAACTTGCATGAAGTTTTAAATTAGCACCTGATCAGTTAGATGAGCTAAAAGTTTTCAGGAGTAAGTCTGGTTTCTATAATTCAAAGAAACTTTGCTGGTGCTTGATCTAAAGAATTTAAAGAAATGGCCAGATGATGTAGGAGAACTGACCAGATCATGTTAATAAGAAAAGAAAAAGAAAAATCTCAACTGGTACAAAGAAAAGATTAAAAAAACACATCCTTGATATGATGAGTGGAAATTTTTGTTTAATAAAATGCTCAAATGGTAGCAGCTTCTATAAATAAGCTTGCCACAGCAAACATAGTTCTTTAGAAATGCAAAAGAACAATGAGCTGCGTATTACTGACATGGAAAGAAGCAGAAGTACATTCACAAAGGATAGTAGCTTTGGCACCGAGCAGAGTCATCTGATCATACAGTTAATTAGCGGTCTACTAACCTGTGCATTCGACACAGAATGTTAGTGCAACCACCAGAATGTGCCAGCAAAATGAGATCCAGAGAAATTGATGGCATCATATATCCACCACTTGTGTAGTGCCCGAGGAACATGCCACATAAAGTTCCTCTTTAATTCCAAGGTAATGAACCAATCCTACGGGTTGAGCAATGACATCCTGCAGGTGCAAAAAAAACAATCATACCATAAGAACGGCTATCATACACATGTTTAACAGAGTGATCAATTTGATACTAACCATAGTAGCACCAGAATGGTGAAATTCATAGGTGTGAGGGGGCCAAAGGGGGAAAGAACAGCACCTCTTCCTGTTCAAGTATACCACTTACTAATGCCCGATAAAATAAAAATTTGCAGACAGATGAATTTTACCGAGCCCTTTTTTGGTAAACTTTATGCAACTAGTGATCTTGTCTCCGCGAGCGGGTTGGTACAACTAATCCCTGTAGGTTTATCTTACCAAAACCCAACAACACCCATATTATCTGACCTATGTTTGATATTGACCCTAGATGCCATCATTGGAAAATTTGGTGGACAAGTGAACGGGAGTACTAGCCCTTAACAGGCATGGAAGAATATCAGGGGCAATCCAAAAACGACTGCATCTCAGATTGTTGTCTGATTTGTTTTTGATAAACTGAGCTTATCCTTCTACTTAGTTTTGAAGGAGGATAAATTGACCTTAACTTGGTATCCAGGAGCGGGAGTATGACACCATTCACCAATAACTTCAGTTCACAGAAATTGTGCACATAGCTTGGTATGACACCTGAACATCCGATCTTGCAACCAAACACTCAACTAGAGTAAGAATTTGCTTGCATCAGCTACCTGGTTTAAATAGCTGAACTAAATAACAACCAAGATATAGCTGCTGTCAAAATCAAGACAGCAATAGCATGTAAATAAAATCCAATAGCTACACCTTCAAAGCATATGAACAGAATACAGAAATACTGAGCATAGAACCCAAATTACTGTATCATGTCACAGAGAAGCTGTATGAACAGAATACAGAAACTCTCTATGTAAACTGGATTCAACCTCAATGGATGCTGAGCATAGAACCCAATTTACTGACACAACACAAGCATAAAGCATCACTTCTGACATTAAAATCGAGGATGTCCACATTCACTCGTCTCAGCATATTAGAACTAGAAATGGTGATAGGCACAAGTCTCAAACGGATTAGCTCACGGAATGCCTCAGCAACCTAACATAACATTCGACGCACAAGAGATGCACCTGAGCAAAGCACCAATACATCAGATTAGCTAACCAAATGTCTCAAGACACTAGTCACTTTACTCCACGCAATGTTTGGGCAGTTGAGCCAAGGAGTCTAGTCATCTTCGGAGAAGTCATCATCGCTTGGTTCCGACACATCTTCATCCTCAGTCTCATCGTCTTCACTCTCGGAAGCGACGTAGACTACTGCCGCCTTCCTCTCCCTTGTTGTCCTTCTCGGTGCAACTGGCTCGGCAGAGCTGCCGGAGGGAGGAGCCTCACCATCTTCTGTCCCTGTTGAAGCGCTCGCCATTCTGTGCAGAACCGAGCCGCTCTTCTTGTTGAAGGGGGAGTCTCTGATCCTTCGCACCTTCTTCTCAGGAGAAGGAGCACTGAGGGTGCTGTCATCAGTAGGCTTGAATATTTCTTCCATCACTTTCTGCCTCATGCCTTTGGTCTGAGCTGGCGCCCTCTTCCTGATGGTAGTCTTCGGCTTCTCGGCAGCAGGTTTTCTTCCTTTAGTTTTCTTCTCAACTTCCATGGAAGACCCCCCATCGTCGCTCTCACGGTCGGGCTCAGCTATGTCTTCATCAGAAATTTCAGCTAAGGATGACATGGCCTTCTTTGCTGCGCCTCTTTTGCTTGGTCCATTCCTCCCTTTCTTTCCTTTCTGCTGTTCTTCTGTTTCCATGGCTGTACAAGTGGACACCATCAGCTTAAAACTGTAAGAGATGGATATTTTATGTTCACAAACACAACATTATACCAATGGCCATTACCACTGGGTTCTGGAGAGTTGTCACTGTCGATATTATAAGCAGCCAGGCGGTCTTTCAGTTCAGCCACTTCGTCCTCCTCATCTTTCACCTCATCTTTCACCGGTGCACTTGCCTATGAAATTGTTAAATTGACTTGTTAAGACAGCAAATAAACTATGACACACAATAAGAAAAGGCTTGATTGAGGACCCAACCTTCTTGGGTGGTGGTTTCTTCTTTTGTGCAGCAGGTTTCGGAATGTCTCCTTTATAATCAACATCATCATCACTCCCAGCCTAGAAAAGTTTGATTGTTTTATCAGTAAAGAGCAACAAGTACTACCTAGTCCTCTGCAACTGAAGAAACGCATCACTTGTGTTAGTCTGTACCTTCTGGGATTTGGCTGTAGCCTTCTTAGGCTGTTTCTTGGGTGCTGGCCTAGAGTCCTTCGCCTTTTCAGAATTTTTGGCGCGCTTGCGTGATCTGTCGTTCTGTTCAGCTTCAAGTTTTGCATCAAGCACCTGTATTAAAATCAATGTGAGAAGAGCAGTGAAACACGTAACATCAAGCAAAACCTGCTCAAGAGAAAAAATACATAACAGAGAGAAACACTGCTTACATCCAGTTCCTTCTCAAGAGCGTCAAGGTCTCTCAGCCAAAGAGTGTTTGGCTCTGTGTTACGCAGGATTTCAAGATCAGCCTTCACCTTATCCTGCTGCGCAATGAGCTCCTTCACCTTCTCCATAGTCAAGGTACCAATCGACATTGCAAGAAGATACTCATAATCACTTGCTGCAGCTTCAGCAGGACTCTCATCATTATCTTCATCTGCTTCTGTAGATCCTACAGCAACTGGCCCAGACGTGGGTTTTTTCTTTGGGAAAGCTTTATAGCCCTTCTGCTTCAGCTCATCGAATAGGTCTGCTCTCTTCCTGTTATTGACTATGATTTCCACAGAAATAACAGCAAGAATAAACCTAACTTTGTTCTGATACTTGAGCAACTCATTCCCCATGTTTTCCAACATTACTTTCTGCGCAGCATACGTTTGTTAGATAATAATTTAGTAGTTTGCAGAGGAACAACTAAAGGAAAAGGTCAACATGTACCTTCCGTTTGACATAGAATTCGAACCTCAAATCGAAGAACTCTTTTAGTACTGAAAAGTTGACATAATGTCAGTGCCAAAACCACAAGTAAAAGGATTTGTTGCTATAATAAGGTCCATGTTAGAGGTACTCACCATCCTCTGGGGTGTCATATTTTTTGATTTTACCATGTGAGTCAAACAAGTGCATGTTTGTTGTTCCTATTGTGGTAGTCAGCTTGAATTTCTTCTCAAGGCCTTCTTGCTTGGCTATATTCATGTTTTGCTCAGTCAGTATAAGCTCAAATTCCACATCCGCGTGATCACACTGCGACCTTATTTCCTGTAAATTGGTTGAAGTGCAAGAAAGTCAAAACATCTGAAACCCAAGAGAATGAACTATTTGCACTATTAAGTACCTCTAACAACGGTGGTTCCTTGCTCTTTTCCTTTTCCTTGTCCTTGTCCTTGTCCTTGTCCTTCTTCTTTTCCTTGTTCTTGTCCTTGCTCTTTTCCTTTTCCTTTATAGGAATAGGACACATGGATTCAAGAAACTCTTTATAATCTGTAGTCCAGCGGCGGACGGGAAGCTCAGTAATTTTAAGCTTGGTGTCAGCAACTTCCTCTATAACACCAGTGATGGTATATGTCACACCGGTTGCCTTTGAACTTGTCTCTATCAAAGAGCCCTGTAAGGCGATGAACAAAAAATTTGCATCAAAATCAATTGCTGAATTAAGCAGCCAAACTTTCAGTCTAACAGAAATATTATGCTAGTAAAAGCATCGCACCGACCTTGAACCCCCTGTACCAAGGAATCATTGGTACAATAGTCTCCCCATTTAGCAACCTTTTCAGATTAGCAATAATGTCTCTTGGATTGTAGTTTGGGACATAGGTGCTCCATCCAGTGCCAATGCCTTCACTTCCATTGACCAAAACCATGGGAATGATTGGCATATACCTGAGAACATAACATGGCATATTTTAGGTACACAAAAAAAAATCCAATTGCAATCATAGTTGGCAGGATGAATGTTCAAAGAGATAATATATGTTACCAGCTGGGTTCAATTGACTGCCCATCTTCATTCAAATAGTTCAGAAGAACATCATCATCCTTCGGAAAAATTAAACGGGTGATAGGATGTAATTTGGTGAAGATATACCTAGCACTAGCAGCATCTTTGCCCCCCTGAAATGAATGTAAACAAGCATGAGAACCTACTACAGAGTCATATGGTACTTGGCTTTAACAAAGCTAACCCACCGAATTTCTGGTACCAAATTGGCCACGGGGCTCCAAAAGATTAATATTATTGCTGCCAACAAAATCCTGAGCCATTCCTATGATTGTGCTTGCTAGACTCTGCTCACCATGGTGGTATGCGGAGTGTTCTGACACATAACCAATAAACTGTGCCACCTGTAGCAAATAAAGGTAGCAAATTTAGGAATATGCATGATGATTTCAATACAAAAATTCAAAAGCTCTTTGGTGAACCTTAGATTCTTTAGTCAAATTCTTCTTGAACGAGCAAAACAAAATCTTCCTCTGTCCTGGTTTAAAGCCATCGACCATTGAAGGTATTGACCGTTCAAGGTCTGCCATCGAGAAGAGTATCAGCTCTTTGTTGATAAAATCACTGTACTTGATGCGTTTCTCACGTTGGTCAAGGCAAGTACCAGGCTGCAATAAGGTTTGTGTGTTACTATTGATACAGAATAAGGAACTTCTATCAAACTGGGAAAGGATCCAAATATTTAACCTGATAATTGGTCAGCCATTCCTTCCTCTCAGCAATCTTTTTCTTGCTGAATGCTAACTCAATAGCCTCATTATCTTTTTCGTCATTTGCCCAGACAAAATCCTTCTTGTGAAGGTCAATATGGTCAAAGTAATCCCGGCCTTCTTCAGCTGTGCTGGTTCCCAGCCCCTGTACCAGTCAGAACTCTTTTAAGAACAAATATAACTACAGACATCTTCCTTATACTGCCGTCCAGTGAAAAATCGTGTGTGTGTGTGTAGTACACATGGCAGTATCATTTGGCAAAACTATAATGCAAAAACGAAATAAGGGGCAAAAGGCACACCTTGTAGTACTTTATAGTCCACGAACTTGCACTTGCTCCTAAGTCCTCTTTCCATGCTTCATAGTCTGGCATTGAGTAAAATGGCTTGACAGCCTTGCCCTTGGTTGCCTGGACAAATAAGCAAAAGCATTATTTTTAACTGGAGTTATAATACCAATTTGATTTCACGTAGAGAAATAGAAAAACTGAATGATAAATATTAGGATTAAATATGTATTAATGTGCATCTTAACACACAAAAGAGCATTTGTCAAATGACCCAAAGAATTGCCTACCTTGATAATTGGAGTGATGAACTCAACCAAGAAAGAAGGAACTTTGAGGAGAGATGGCCACTCTTTGTGAATGAAATTGATCAGCAACCCTTTGATGTGGGAACCATCATGGTCCTGAAATGTCACCAGTTTAATCAAAGCCAAGAAACAGCTTCAATTCGACTAGTTGGGATAAATTGGAGATATTGTCAGGCAAACCTGATCTGTCATGATCATGAGGTGGCCATATCTCAAGCCTTTCGTGCTATCATACTTTTTTTCATGCTGCAGACCTAATATTTTCTTTATATTTTGGATCTCTGCATTCTCCATTAATTGCTTATGGCTCGCTTCCCTCACATTTAATAATTTACCCCTGAGAGGAAACACGCCATAGTGGTCCCTTCCTACTACACCTATGCCAGCCATCTGCGAAGAAAACAGACTGAACTCTTCATTATGACTGCAAAATAGCATACTATGGCACTTAATAGCTTCTTGTTACTCACAGCTAGAGCCTTTGCTGAATCTCCTTCAGTAAGGATCAAGGTGCACTTGTCAGAGTTCTTCCCACCAGCGTCATTTGCATCCTCCAGCTTAGGGATGCCAACAATACTTGTCTTTTTGGTTCCATCAGTCTTTTTAAGTTCCTTGTTTAGTTTGAACTCGGCCCAAGAAAGAAGATTGGTAACAACACCCGAACTAGAGACTGCAATTGTAAGAAGTGAACATTAGCATTAGGTGGTGCAGCCACAATAGACAAATCAAGGATAGCAAAGTTAACTCATCACATACCCTTCTTAAGGAATTCATCAGAGAGCTCACAAGTGGACCCAAAGCTTCCTTGACGAGTCGTCAAGGTCTCTTTGGTCTGTGAGTCAAATGCAGGGTTGTCAATGAGCGCATTAACAAATACCCATAGGTAGCCCTTCACTGTATGCAACTTCATGTTAGCCTGCTTGTTCTTCTTGTTCACAACCCCCATCACATGGCTAGCAACTTGGTTTGCAACATAGTCAACATGAGTTCCACCTCTTATGGTGGCAATTCCATTTACAAAACTGACCTGCAATCCAAGCAAAATGTCTGAGGTATAAGTATAACAACACACTACAGGGGAGCTTCACAGGAAACTACGCAACACTTACCTGCTGGAACTGGCCTTCACTTAGACTCACACACACCTCCCAACGATCATTTATTTTTTGGTAAATTCTGAAAAGGAAGGCAAATTTGAATATCAGAAATAGTGCTTCAGAGCTTTTCCTGGAGACGATCAAACTGGTAAGAAAAAACAATGTAAAACCTTGGTAGATCGATTCCTTCTTTGGAAGCAGAGTTAATATACAGTTGCACGTAATCAGAGAAGCTTTTTACTGCCACCTTCTCGCCATTCAACTCAACCTTCACTGTTTTGCCAAGGGTGCCTGCCATATCAACTACTCGCTTCCTCATGAGCGCCACAACATCAGCTTCAAGCTCGGTCATGTTGAACTTTGCAAGGTCAGGCTTGAAGGTAACCCTGGTCCAGTTCTCTGACTGCTTGCACTTTTTAATCTCAGGCTCCGACTTCTTCCCCATGTTCTCGGAGAAAACCTGCACAGGCATTCAAGGAGGGATGTCACAATGTACCATGTGCTTGGTGATCTGGGTAGCTGGGTAGCTGTGCCTAAATAACGTACAGGAGATATTAGTTAATATACTCCTACTGCAACCCTGGTGTGAGTTTAAATTAGCTATGTGTCTTTGTGTTAGTTTTAAACTAGATGTGCATATTCATGGTAAACCACACTGAGTAATAATGCTAAAAAGTACCAAAGGAAACAAGATTCGGACAAGTGTATAATAATTAAGAAACCCTTATGTAGCCAGGTTCTACAGACGATAAATTTTGAACTGACCCTGCAAAATTTTCATCAGAAACCACAATTAAACAACACACATGCTCCAATCTACTACCAAAATCTCATTCATGGTAAAAAAAACTACGGTCTCGCACTCCAATATAACCAGATTCCCAACTCTAATGTGGTCACAACCAACCGTGCCTCATTACAGCCACATGGCACATCGATTCACCAGAATGTCTGCAGTTCTAACTAACCCGGTCCCAAACACCGACCCAAAAACCAGAATAGCAACCGTAAAACGCTCGTGAGATCCGTGATTGTCTTACCTGCCTGTACCGCTTCAGCCGGTGCCCATCAGCGGTCTCGATGACGAACTCCGTGGAGAAGATGTTGGCGAGCTTGGCACCGTAGCCGTTCCTCCCGCCAGTGGTCTTCCGCTCGTTGTCGTCGTAGTTGCTGCTTGTGAGGAGATGGCCGAAGATGAGCTCCGGCACGTACACGCCCTCCTCCTGGTGGATCTCGACGGGCACGCCGTCTCCGTTGTTGTAGA
This sequence comes from Triticum dicoccoides, assembly GCF_002162155.2. NCBI lineage: Eukaryota > Viridiplantae > Streptophyta > Magnoliopsida > Poales > Poaceae > Triticum > Triticum dicoccoides. The sequence continues at coordinate 508,027,127 of NC_041390.1, forward strand.
TGGAGATGCAGCACCCCTCGACGTCGATGTCGACCTTGAGGGAGTCCATGGAGGGGTCGCGCTGTTTGTTGTCGGCGGCGTTGACGAGGATCTCGTCGAAGATCTTGTAGAGGCCGGGGACGTAGGAGACGGGCCGGTTCACCATGGCGCCGTCCTCGTAGACCCAGAGCGTCTGCGTGTGGTTCTGGACGGAGCCGACGTAGGTGTCCGGGCGCAGCAGGATGTGCTCCAGCTGGGTCTTCTTCTGGTACATCTCCTCGATGGTCTTCCCGGCGGCGTCCCCCGCGGCGGAGTTGTGCGAGGAGCTGGACTTCAGCGGCGGCTTCTTCGCGGCGGGCGCCATGGCGGCACACAGAGGTTGTGTGCGCGCTAGGGTTTTGGTGGTGGGGCGGAATGCGGGGCGGGGGTTGGGATTGGGGATCTGGGGGACGGGGAGGGGAATGGGGTGGGGTTTAAAGTGGACTGGGAGGGGGCTGCGGGGCGATTCGAAATTTGAATTTCGGGAGCGGGCGACGCTGGCTGCGCGTGTGCGTCCGGTCGGATGGGGGATTCTGGAGACGGCGACGGGAGTGGAACGCGCGGGCCAGCGCGTCAACGGAAACAGACTCGAGCCGTTCCCTTCCTTTTGACGGTTTCACACGCGAGAAGAGAGGGCTGTCTCAAAGAAAAAAGTGAGAAGAGGGTGCGTCCAATCCCACCGTCCGCCGCCGGCAAGGCCGCGGACTCCTTCATCCTCCGTCCGCCGCTTCAGCGACGTGAGGCTGAAGGAGTCCCGAATTTCCATATCAGGCGCTTAGATAGGTCTAGAATAATTTGGCATGTCGGCATCCATTACGGCGGTGCTAAGACGCTCGCGGATTGGTGAGTCTACTATGTTGGACGGTGTTGTTTTTGGCGGTGACATTAGCAGCGCATCCAAAAAAAATGGTTGGGTTTTCATCCTGTCTAGATAACATCCATGGTGGCGTTCCCTCGGGTGACGGTTTGGGTTCACTCCGACGTTTCAGGAGCGACCAGGGTTTCTCGGTCTACCAGCGATCCCGCCGATGAACCAAATCAATCTTCGTGACCGGATCGGTGTGCGATCTGTTCCGGTCCTGATCCCGGCCACCGTCGCAGTCTTCGGCGTGCTCCCTAGGGCGCGCTGCCGGAGTACACATAAAACCCTAGGAGGTGGAGGGGCACGTGAGGTTGAGGAGGTCCATGGAAGGAGTTGCGGGGATGATGAAGGGACTCAAGCTCTCGGAGGAGGAGAGGAAGGGGTGAAGATCTGGATCCCGGAGCGGGAGAAGGGTAAGAGGATGGAGGTGCACGCGGTGGGCAAGGTCCTGTCGGACAAACTGGTGCATCAGGATGCGATCTCACTTTCGTTGGGGCGGGTGTGGTGCCCGATCAAGGGGGTGGACTGTAAGGAGGTGGGCAAAAATTTGTTCTTGAATCTGTTCTTGTTCACCTTCAATCAAGATTCAGGGAAGAGGAATGCACTTGAGGATGGGCAATGGATGTTTGATAGACCTGGTGGTGGTGGAGGATTATGTGCCAAGTAGGAGAATGTAGGACTATGCGTTCAACAACATCCCGGTCTGGGTGCGCGTATTCGGTCTCCCTCTAGGTATGATGAATGAGGACTCGGCGGAGGCGATCGGTAATACCATTGGGAGCTTTATGGAGGCAGACACAGGTAGAGATGGGAAGGCTGTGGGGAAGTTCATGAGGGTGAAGGTCAAGATGTGCATTGACAAACCTATCATGAGAGGATTCACTCTTGAAGATGATGTTGTGGAGGGAGAGGCTCGACAGAAGAAGAAGAAGAAGAAGAAGAAGAAGGGCAAGAATTCCACTAAAGTGATGGAGGGAGGCTCCCGCGACGCGCTGGGCGACTCGCCGCCCGTGGCCTCGCCGCAGCCCCCCATGTCGCCGGAGTCCTGCTTCCCCTCGCCCCCGCTCACGCCCACGCCGGCCGAGGCTCCCTCTCCCCCGTCTCGCCTCCCGCCCCCTCCCCAGTGCCCCGCTGGGCAGACTTGGTCGAGCTGGACGATGAGGTCGTCGGCCGCCCGGTGGTCCATCGCGCGCCCCCGACCCGACCTGCCTTGCCTCGTGGGGAGGGTGTGATGTCGGCCCGGCGCGGCAGCTGCGTGGACCTCCCGCGGTCGCGCCGGTCGGCTGGAATTGCCCCGCTGGCTCCGCTCCGGCAAAAGCCCTCCCGGGGATCCCGGACTGCTCGCCGCCGCCGCGCTCCGGCGTGGGGCGTCGTTGGGCGTTTCGACCTGGGAGGCGCCCGCGTCTCGTGGCGGTCCTCGCTAGCGTCTCCCTCCGCCCGTGCGGCCGGGCGTTCCCCCCATAGTTCGGGCGCTCCTTCGGAGGGATCCCAGCTGCTCCACCGTGTCTCCCCATTCCGTCCCTTTACTGCGGCGTTTGGGTCATCTTCCCTCAGGCTCTCTCCCCGGCTCTCCCCGCGACGGCCCTGGTCCACCCTACCTTCGACGCCGGCACCGGGGGTGGCGGCGACGAGGGAAACCGCCGCGCCCAACCCCCTGCCTCGCTGGCTGGGCCGCGCATAGGTGGGCCGACCTCGGCCTGGGCCAGGCCCTTCGCCATGGCTCGCGGCCCTCCCCACGCTGGGCCTTTCTCCTGGGCCCCCCCTCCCTGGGGACGGCCCGCTCGGGTGATTCGGCCATTTGGCTCCCGGCCGGCCTTCCCCGACCCCTAACCCCGTTTGCTTCCTCCCCAGAAACCCTACCCTCCGTCGCCCGCCCCCCTAGCGTCGCCGACGTCCCTCCCCCCTCCCCGCCCGCTCGTGGCTCTGCCCATGACGCGTGCATGGGACGATTGGGGTGCGCGCCCCAAGCGGCGGGCGGATGACTCCCGTGACCCTGGTCGCCCCTCACCCGACGCCATTCGTCGTGAAGCCGACCTCCGTCGCTAGCTGTCTTCGCGCGACAGTCGCCGGTCTCCGCCTCGCTCTGATCGTCGCTCCCCCTGCAGACCGTCGGCCCTCCCCTCGTCGCTCTTCGGCCCGGGCTGACCGCCGGGACCGCCCATGGTCCCGCTCGCCCCTGCCGGCCTCCGAGTGGAGGAGCCAGCGTTGCCACTCCCCCTCACCCTCCCCCGTCGTGACGGCGACCGCTCTCGGGCTCGCGGTGGCCGCTCCCGCTCTCCAGCTCGTCCCCACCCCGCTCATCCCAGCATCGTCGCGCGCCGCTACCAACTGCCGTGAGGCGAGCCGAGCTTCCCGCCAGGCGCGGCCGGTGCGGGCCGGGGCAAGCAGGGCCCCAAACGCAAGAAGAAGCGGGGGTTAGGCCATGGCAACGGCCCGGCCATGACCGCTGCTCATCCTCGCGACCCGGCGGCTCCCGCCTCGACTGCCTTGCTTCCTAATGACCAAGCCGCCGACCTCATCAAGTGCTTCAACTGTGGCACTGTGGGACACTCTCAGGTGACTTGCACACGGCCGCAATGCTGCTTCGTGTGTTCCGACCCCGATCACCCGGCTGCACTTTGCCCTGACCGCCCGGCGTCGGAGGAGCTGATGATGTACGGGCATGGGATCGAGGGCCTCGGCTTCTTCCACATCGAGGTCCCATACATCCTCCCACCCTCGCCCTCGCTCCTTGTGATCATCGCCGTGAAGGATGGGGTGGCATCTCCCGAGATGATTGAGGAAGAGCTTAATCACCTCTACCACTACACCTGGGACTGGCAGGTCACCTTGCTGACGGGCAACCAGTTCTCGGTGGTGTTCCACGACGCCGTGAGCCACAGCTACGGCACCCGCAACGGCGACATCACCCTTGCGCTCAATAAGCTCGTGGTTGACATCTCGATGCCTGTCCGGGACCCCCTTGAGGTGGTCGTCCTGGACATGGCATGGATCCTCATAGGTGGCCTCCGCGACATTGCGCGCTCGAAGCGGGTCATCCGCAACATGTCCCGCATCCTCGGCAAGGTGGTGGTGGTGGACGAGCTTTCCCTCCGTAAGGAGGAGGAGGTGCGAGTCAAGGTTAAGTCCCTTGACTCATCCAAGCTTCCTGCCACCGTCCGGTTCTTCTTCAATGACCAGGGCTTCGACCTCCGGATCTCCCCCGAACCTCCCAACCACATCGGTCGCCCCCGCATCCCCGACGACAGCATCCTGGGGGCGGCCTTGGTGGTGGGGAGGTGATAACCCACAAGTATAGGGGATCGCAACAGCTTTCGAGGATAGAGTATTCAACCCAAATTTATTGATTCGACACAAGGGGAGCCAAAGAATATTCTCAGGTATTAGCAGCTGAGTTGTCAATTCAACCGCACCTGTAAACTTAGTATCTGCAGCACAGTGTTTAGTAGCAAAGTAATATGATAGTGGTGGTAGCAGCAACAAAAGTAAAGACAGCAAAAGTAATGATTTTGGTATTTTGTAGTGATTGTAACAGTAGCAGCAGGAAAGTAAATAAGCGAGAACCAGTATATGGAAAACTCGTAGGCACCGGATCAGTGATGGATAATTATGCCGAATGCGGTTCATCATGTAACAGTCATAACATAGGGTGACATAGAACTAGCTCCAATTCATCAATGTAATGTAGGCATGTATTCCGTATATAGTCATACATGCTTATGGAAAATAACTTGTGTTACGGCATATCTCTCTCAAGGTAGTTTTGGTGATTGATGACAGCATGTTTGCGGACTAATCATGTGCTTTGAATAGTTCACAGATTCACCCCTGGCACGAGACGTTTTCTTCCCTTTGGAGTGTCTTTCAAGACGGTGTAGCTCTTTCGTTTCTCTCTCGGTGGACTAGTTGCGTAGAGGGCACCGTACTATCAAGAGGGGTCCGCTGGGGTATTGCATGGGTGGAATCAACACGTACACATCAGCTTCTCACCCTCCAAGCTTTTCCATTCCATTGAAGAGATCTCTCCGCTTTTCTTTGTCCTGTCTGGGTCCCAGCGGTAGTACCGCGCAACCCAGCCGTAGTACCGCTGAGGAGCCACAAGCGGCAGTACCGCTCCACAGCGGTAGTACCGCCTGTGACTCCACATCAGTAGTACCGCTGGGGTGCCTGGCACCGCCGCCTCGTCCTCAGCCTCTTTGGAGAGATTCTCTCTCTGTCTTCATTGTCCCAGCGGTAGTACGGCCGAAGGGTCACAAGCGGCAATTCCGCTCCACAGCGGTAGTACCGCCCGTGACCCCGTTGCCGTAGTACCGTTGGGCTGTCTGGCTCCTACCGCCTCGACTCGAGGGGTCTTTTTCTCGTGTCGGGTTTTGCGGCACTAGTTGCGGTTGTAGAGGCGGTAGTACAGTTTTAGGAGCGGTAGTACCGCCCCTACCACCGCGGTAGTACCGCGTTGGGTCCTATTCCCTACTAGTCTCCTCTGCACGGCAGTGCCGCTGGCTGGTGCGGCAGTACCGCTGACCTAGCGGTAGTACCGCCCCCTCTTAGCGGTAGTACCGCCCTGTGCGGGGCTGGTTGGTGAGGGGCAACGGTTGGATTGTTGCCCCCACTATAAAAAGGGGTCCCCTTCTTCCCTTTGACCTACCTCTTCCCCCTCAAGCTCCATTTATTGCTCAAGCTCCATTAAATGCTCCAAGCTCCATTTTCGCCCGATCCATCTCTCTAGCCAATCAAACTTGTTGATTTGCCCGGGAGTGGTTGAGAAGGCCCCGATCTACACTTCCACCAAGGGATTTTCGATTCCCCCACTCATCCCTAGCGGATCTTGTTACTCTTGGGTGTTTGAGCACCCTAGACGGTTGAGGTCAGCACGGAGCCATAGTCCATTGTGGTGAAGCTTCGTGGTTTTGTTGGGAGCCTCCGATTAAGTTGTGGAGATTGCCCCAACCTTGTTTGTAAAGGTTCGGTTGCCGCCTTCAAGGGCACCAATAGTGGAATCACGGCATCTCGCATTGTGTGAGGGCATGAGGAGAATACGGTGGCCCTAGTGGCTTCTTGGGGAGCATTGTGCCTCCACACCGCTCTAACGGAGACGTACTTCTCCTCAAAAGGAAGGAACTTCGGTAACACATCCTCGTCTTCACCGGATCCACTCTTGGTTATCTCTTACCTTTACTTGTGCAAGCTCTTTAGTGTTACTTCTCTTGCTTGCTTGTATGCTTGTTGTTATTGCATCATATAGGTTGCTCACCTAGTTGCACATCTAGACAACCTACTTTGATGCAAAGTTTAATTTGGTAAAGAAAAGTAAAAATTGGTAGTTGCCTATTCACCCCCCCTCTAGTCAACCATATCAATCCTTTCAATTGGTATCAGAGCCTCGTCTCTTTATTAAGGACTTTACCATCCAAAGAGTATGGTTGATACCATAGACGGTGTGGAGGAACACTCCGGTGTGAATCCGATCTCGTCTACGGGCGATGGGGGAACCTCGGTCTCTCGTGAGGAGTTCAATGTGGCCTTGGAGACATTGAAAACCTCCATGACAACCGAAGTTGAAAGCATGTTTACTAAATTTCTTGAGGGGCTTAAACTATCCACCGCACCGTTGAAAGTGGGTGACCCCGCCAACAAGGTGACCGATGCTATCCCCGACAAGGGGGAAGCTAGTAGTGAAAAGGCTCCTTTTCTAGTGGTAAGAATGGCACCGGCATCTTTGCCCATGTGGAACCACCACTTGTTTATGGTGGACTGGTTCCTTCCACTCATTTGAATCATGCCGGTCCTCCCCCTAAGATTGTGAAAAATGAGGACTTTGATTCTCGGCTTTACCGCTTTAAACGTCATTTAAATTATGTGAACACTAACCTTTGGAGAATCATTGAAGAAGGTTTCTATCCACATGATCCAAGCAACTTCACTCCTCGAGAAGCCGCAGACAATCAATTCAATGAGAATGCTCTCTTCATCATTCAAGATGCAATTCCACCCGAAGACCTAACTCATCTTCGTCCCTTCGCCTTGGCCAAAGATGCATGGCATTGTGTTGTATCTCTCTACCGGGGAAGCGCAAGCATTCAACGCTCCAACTATGAAGTGGTACAAGATGAGGCCGATGAGTTTGCAATGAAATAAGATGAAGAACCTCGTGAGCTTTATCGGAGAGTAACCAAACTCGCGGTCTCACTACGAGATCACGGGAGCAAGGACACGGATGACAATTGGATCAAGCGAAAATTCCTCAAGGCAATGATGCCCTATCACAAGGCCATGTCCTCTGTCATTCGTTAAAGACCGGACTTCCACACTTTGACCTCAAGTGAAGTGTTGGATGAGTTTGTGGCCATGAACATTTTGGACAAGACCGCCGACAATGCGGTGCTTCTTTCTCAAAGGGCAAAGAGGCCTAACCTTGCATTGAAGGCCAAGCTCACCATTGAAGAAGAAGAAGAGGAAGAAGAGGAGAGCAACCCCGAAGATACGAAGTATGCATATCATGAACACATGGCACTTGCTTCAAGGCAATTTTGGAGCAAGAAAAACTCGAGGCCAAACTTTAGCAAAAACAACTCAAGTGGCACGAAGAGCAAGCAACGTGTAAGGACTTGCTACAATTGCGGCAACGTGAGTCATTTTGTTGCGGAATGCCCATATGAGAAGAGGGAAGACAATGGTGGCAAGCTCATCCGAAAGGACAAGGCCAAGTCGTTCCCCAACAAGAGCAACTTCACCAAGAAGACTCCTCCCAAGGCATTGGTGGTACAAGAAGAGTACAATGAGGATGATGATGATGATGAAAGTGATGAGTCGGTTGCCATGGCCTCCGTTGCCATTGCGACGACTCCACGGGTATCTCTCTTCGACTCACCCAATGAGAGCATCACCGCCAAGTGCCTCATGGCTAAAGCCACCAACAAGGTAACCTCCAACATCAAAACTACCATCATTAATCATCCTTCTCTGGCGGATAGCATTAATGAACTTGATGAAGATAATGTGGAGGCTAATGAGTTTGAGGCCTTTATGGGAAAACTCAAGAGAAAATCCAAGAAGCACTTTGTTGCTCTCTTGGAACAACTTGGTGAAGCCAATGACATGATCGAGGCTCACGAAAACACCATCACTAAGATGGAAGGGCATAGTCGTGACTATGCCGATGAGATTTCAGATCTTTTCAATGCTCTTGAGGAAGAGTGTGGTCTTCGTTTGGCTCTTGAGGAGTCACACAACATTGATCATGCTAAGTTAAAGAAAGATTATGATCATGTCCTCATTGTTTCTCGTGTGCTAAATTCCGAGAAGGCCAGACTTGGGGTTGATCTTGCTAGACTCAAAGAGGAGTTTGATATACTTGACAAGGCCCACAAGGCCTTGAAGGGTATTCACACTAGTCTCAAGGAGTCTCATGATCAACTCCAAGTGAAGCTAACTAAGGAGAAAGTGACTTTTCCTCATATGGTTTTAATTGACAATGCAAATGCTACTAACCCGTGTTGTGAGCATATACATCTTGTTGAGGAAAATGCTAAGTTGAAGGAGCAACTTGAGAGAGGTCTTGCGACTTGCATACAAGGCAAGAAGAACCTCAATGATCTCTTGATCAACCAAAGGGGAGTTGTGGCCAAGGAAGGGGTTGGGTACGTGCCCGACTCCAAGAACAAGAAGAAGAATGACAAGACCAAAAGACCTCCTCCTCTCATGCAAACCTTTGTGAAGGAGGGAGAGAGTGCCTCCGAGGAGAAGAAAAAGAACACTGCAAAGGGCGGCAATGTCAAGAAGGGCAATGTCACCCCTCCCAACAAAGCCGGCGATTTTAACCCTTCTTATGTGTTATGCCGTGCTAGTGATGGGCATGTTTATGCCAAATTTGTTGGTTCTCTTCATGAGTACATTGAATGGTCTATTTGGGTTCCAAAGACCCTTGTTACTAACATCAAAGGACCCATTACAAAATGGGTACCTAAAACCAAGCATTGATCTCTTGTAGGTGTTTTCTTCCGGTGGTGGATCATGGTTGCTCGATAGCGGAGCTACAAATCATATGACCAGAAGTAAGGACTTGGTGGTGGATGTGCACAAGGTTCCATCTATGCCCACCAATGTCGAGTGGGGTGACGCCTCATCTTCTAAGGTATTGGGACTTGGCAAGGTGGTCATCTCTCATGATCTCACGATCGAGAAGGTCATGCTTGTTGAGTCCCTTGCATACAATTTACTTTCGGTTCGTCAACTTGCAATCATGGGCTTTGCCACTTTCTTTGATATCGATACCGTGGCCCTCTTGTGGAGCAAGACTCTTAAAGTAGCTTTTGTTGGGCATGTCGAGAACGGTCTATACGTGATTAACTTTTCGGAGCGACCCACTAAGACCGCGACGTGCCTAATGGCTAAAGTTGATGTGGGATGGCTTTGGCATCGCCGTTTAGCCCATGTCAATATGAGATCTTTGCAAAGTCTCCTCAAGGGGGACCATGTCCGTGGACTAACGAATGTTAGTTTTGCTAAAGATCGTGCTTGCAGTGCCTGTATCGAAGGAAAGCTACATGAGAAGGCTCACCCTCCCACGACTATCATTTATTCGAAGAGGCCTTTGGAGCTCCTTCACATGGATCTCTTTGGGCCTCCATCCTTCGATAGTCTTGGAGGTAGGAAGTATTGCTTGGTGATTGTGGATGACTACTCAAGGTACACGTGGGTGTATTTCTTCAAGAGGAAGAGCAAGACCCAACAAACCGTCATTGACTCTGCAAATGAAGCACAAAGTCAACACAATGCAAAGATCTTGACAATAAGAAGTGACAACAGCACAGAGTTCAAGAACTACACCTTGGATGAATTTCTTAGTGATGAGGGAATCAAGCATCAATATTCCGCACCCTACACCCCTCAACAAAACGGTGTTGTGGAGAGGAAGAACCGGATGTTGATGGATGCGGCAAGGACCATGATGGCGGAGTTCAAGTCTCCGTACAACTTTTGGGCCGAAGCCATCAACACCACGTGTCATGCATCCAATCGGCTCTACCTCCGCAAGGGCTTGAACAGGACTCCATATGAGATACTCACCGGTAACAAACCCAATCTCAAGTACTTTCGGGTATTCGGGTGTAAGTGTTTCATTCACAAGAAAGGTGTTCAGTTGTCTAAATTTGAGGCTAGAGCTTATGAGGGCATATTTGTTGGTTATGCTACAAACTCTCATGCTTACCATGTCCTCAATAAATCCACGGGACTTATTAAGGAGACGTGTAATGTGGAGTTTGATGAGAATAACGGCTCCCAAGTGGAGCAAAGTGGACTTGTGATGTAGGTGATGAAATTCCTCCCCAAGACATAAGAAGAATGGGTGTTGGCTTTATCCTACCCATTGAGGAACCCCTTGTGGCCGAAGGAGAAGGACAAAGCTCCACTCAAGTGGAGCCATCACTAACCCAAGGCCCACACGCTTCTGAAGAACAACATGAAGGTCCTCATCCTCAAGAACATGACCAAGGGCAAGATCACGCTCAAGACGGTGTTGATGTTGGAAATATGCCCTATAGGCAATAATAAATTGATTATTATTATATTTCCTTGTTCATGATAATCATTTATTATCCATGCTAGAATTGTATTGATAGGAAACTTAGATACATGTGTGGATACATAGACAACACCATGTCCCTAGTAAGCCTCTAGTTGACTAGCTCGTTGATCAATAGATGGTTACGGTTTCCTGACCATGGACATTGGATGTCGTTGATAACGGGATCACATCATTAGGAGAATGATGTGATGGACAAGACCCAATCCTAAGCCTAGCACAAAGATCGTGTAGTTCGTATGCTAAAGCTTTTCTAATATCAAGTATCATTTCCTTAGACCATGAGATTGTGCAACTCCCGGATACCGTAGGAATACTTTGGGTGTGCCAAATGTCACAACGTAACTGGGTGGCTATAAAGGTACACTATAGGTATCTCCGAAAGTGTCTGTTGGGTTGGCACGAATCGAGACTGGGATTTGTCACTCCGTGTAAACGGAGAGGTATCTCTGGGCCCACTCGATAGGACATCATCATAATGTGCACAATGTGACCAAGGAGTTGATCACAGGATGATGTGTTACGGAACGAGTAAAGAGACTTGCCGGTAACGAGATTGAACAAGGTATCGGGATACCGATGATCGAATCTCGGGCAAGTATCGTACCACTAGACAAAGGGAATTGTATACGGGATTGATTGAATCCTCGACATCGTGGTTCATCCGATGAGATCATCGTAGAACATGTGGGAGCCAACATGGGTATCCAGATCCCGCTGTTGGTTATTGGCCGGAGAGTTATCTCGGCCATGTCTGCATGACTCCCGAACCCGTAGGGTCTACACACTTAAGGTTCGATGACGCTAGGGTTATAGGGAATAGATATACGTGGTTACCGAATGTTGTTCGGAGTCCCGGATGAGATCCCGGACGTCACGAGGAGTTCCAGAATGGTTTGGAGGTAAAGATTAATATATAGGAAGTATGGTTTTGGCCACCGGAAGTGTTCCGGGCATCACCGGTAGTGTACCAGGACCACCGGAGGGGTCCGGGGGTCCACCGGGTGGGGCCACCAGCCCCGGAGGCCTACATGGGCCAATAGTGGGAAGGGACCAGCCCCTAAGTGGGATGGGGCGCCTCCCCACCAAGGCCCATGCGCCTAAGGGGAAGAGGGGGCAAACCCTAAGGGCAGATGGGCCTTAAGGCCCATGCCTGGTGCGCCTCCCTGTCCCCCTCCACTTGGCCGCCACCCTAGATGGGATTGGGGCTGGCCGCCGCCCCTAGGGTGGAACCCTAGGTGGGGCGCACCCCTCCCTCTCCCCTATATATACTTGAGGACTTGGGGCTTGTTGGGTTTCGTAGTAATTTCAAAAAAATTCCTACGCACAAGCAAGATCATGTGATGCATAGCAACAAGAGGGGAGAGTGCTGTCTACGTACCCACGCAGACCGACTGCGGAAGCGTTGACACAACGTAGAGGAAGTAGTCGTACGTCTTCGCGATCCAACCGATCAAGCACCGAAACTACGGCACCTCCGAGTTTGAGCAGACGTTCAGCTCGATGACGATCCCCGGACTCCGATCCAGCAAAGTGTCGGGGAAGAGTTCCGTCAGCACGACGGCGTGGTGACGATCTTGATGTACTACAGCAGCAGGGCTTCGCCTAAACTCCGCTACAGTATTATCGAGGACTATGGTGGCTGGGGGCGCCGCACACGGCTAAGGAATAGATCACGTGGATCAACTTGTGTGTTCTAGGGTGCCTCTGCCTCAGTATATAAAGGACTAGAGGGGGGAGGCTGGCCGGCCAACGTGTGGCGCGCCAGGAGAGTCCTACTCCCTCTGGGAGTAGGATCCCCCCCCCCAATCCTAGTTGGAATAGGATTCGCGGAGGGGGAAGAGAGGGGGCCGGCCACCTCTCCTAGTCCTAATAGGACTAGGGGAAGGGGGAGGCACGCAGCCCATGTAGGGTTGCCTCTTCTCTTTTCCACTAAGGCCCATCATGGCCCATTTAGCTCCCGGGGGGTTCCGGTAACCTTCCCGGTTCTCCGATAAAATTCTGATTTCATCCGGAACACTTCCGATATCCAAACATAGGCTTCCAATATATCAATCTTTACGTCTCGACCATTTCGAGACTCCTCGCCATGTCCGTGATCACATCCGGGACTCCGAACAACCTTTGGTACATCAAAATGCATAAACTCATAATATAACTGTCATCGTAACCTTAAGCGTGCGGGCCCTACGGGTTCGAGAACAATGTAGACATGATCGAGATACGTCTCCGGTCAATAACCAATAGCGGGACCTGGATGCCCATATTGGCTCCTACATATTCTACGAAGATCTTTATCGGTCAGACCTCATAACAACATACGTTGTTCCCTTTGTCATCGGTATGTTACTTGCCTGAGATTCGATCGTCGGTATCCAATACCTAGTTCAATCTCGTTACCGGCAAGTCTCTTTACTCGTTCTGTAATACATCATCCCGCAACTAACTCATTAGTTGCAATGCTTGCAAGGATTATGTGATGTGCATTACCGAGATGGCCCAGAGATACCTCTCCGACAATCGGAGTGACAAAACCTAATCTCGAAATACGCCAACCCAACATGTACCTTTGGAGACACCTGTAGTACTCCTTTATAATCACCCAGTTACGTTGTGACGTTTGGTAGTACCCAAAGTGTTCCTCCGGTAAACGGGAGTTGCATAATCTGATAGTTATAGGAACATGTATAAGTCATGAAGAAAGCAATAGCAACATACTCAATGATTGGGTGCTAAGCTAATGGAATGGGTCATGTCAATCAAATCATTCTCTTAATGATGTGATCCCGTTAATCAAATAACCATCTTTGATTAACGAGCTAGTCAAGTAGAGGCATACTAGTGACACTTTGTTTGTCTATGTATTCACACATGTATTATGTTTCCGGTTAATACAATTCTAGCATGAATAATAAACATTTATCATGATTATAAGGAAATAAATAATAACTTTATTATTGCCTCTAGGGCATATTTCCTTCAGTCTCCCACTTGCACTAGAGTCAATAATCTAGATTACACCATAATGATTCTAACACCCATGGAGCCTCGGTGCTGATCATGTTTTGCTCGTGGTAGAGGCTTAGTCAACGGGTCTGCAACATTCAAATCCGTATGTATCTTGCAAATCTCTATGTCTCCCACCTGGACTAGATCCCGGATGGAATTGAAGCGTCTCTTGATGTGCTTGGTTCTCTTGTGAAATATGGATTCCTTTGCCAAGGCAATTGCACCAGTATTGTCACAAAAGATTTTCATTGGACCCGATGCACTAGGTATGACACCTAGATCGGATATGAACTCCTTCATCCAGACTCCTCGTTCGCTGCTTCCGAAGCAGCTTATACTCCGCTTCACATGTAGATCCTGCTACGACGCTTTGTTTAGAACTGCACCAACTGACAGCTCCACCGTTTAATGTAAACACGTATCCGGTTTGCGATTTAGAATCATTCGGATCAGTGTCAAAGCTTGCATCAACGTAACCATTTACGATGAGCTCTTTGTCACCTCCATATACGAGAGACATATCCTTAGTCCTTTTCAGGTATTTCAGGATGTTCTTGACCGCTGTCCAGTGATCCACTCCTGGATTACTTTGGTACCTCCTTGCTAGACTTATAGCAAGGCACACATCAGGTCTGGTACACAGCATTGCATACATGATAGATCCTATCGCTGATGCATAGGGAACATCTTTCATATTCTCTCTATCTTCTGCAGTGGTCGGGCATTGAGTCTTACTCAATTTCACACCTTGTAACACAGGCAAGAATCCTTTCTTTGCTTGATCCATTTTGAACTTCTTCAAAATCTTGTCAAGGTATGTGCTTTGTGAAAGTCCAATTAAGCGTTTTGATATATCTCTATAGATCTTTATGCCTAATATGTAAGCAGCTTCACTGAGGTCTTTCATTGAAAAACTCTTATTCAAGTATCCCTTTATGCTATCCATAAATTCTATATCATTTCCAATCAGTAATATGTCATCCACATATAATATCAGAAATGCTACAGAGCTCCCACTCACTTTCTTGTAAATACAGGCTTCACCGAAAGTCTCTATAAAACCAAATGCTTTGATCACACTATCAAAGCGTTTATTCCAACTCCGAGAGGCTTGCACCAGTCCATAAATGGATCCTGGAGCTTGCACACTTTGTTAGCTCCCTTTGGATCGACAAAACCTTCTGGTTGCATCATATACAACTCTTCTTCCAGAAATCCATTCAGGAATGCAGTTTTGACATCCATTTGCCAAATTTCATAATCATAAAATGCGGCAATTGCTAACATGATTCGGACAGACTTAAGCATCGCTACGGGTGAGAAGGTCTCATCGTAGTCAACCCCTTGAACTTGCCGAAAACCTTTTGCGACAAGTCGAGCTTTGTAGATAGTAATATTATTGTCAGCGTCAGTCTTCTTCTTGAAGATCCATTTATTCTCAATTGCTTGCCGATCATCGGGCAAGTCAACCAAAGTCCATACTTTGTTCTCATACATGGATCCCATCTCAGATTTCATGGCTTCAAGCCATTTTGCGGAATCTGGGCTCACCATCGCTTCTTCATAGTTCGTAGGTTCATCATGATCTAGTAGCATGATTTCCAGAACAGGATTACCGTACCACTCTGGCGCGGATCTCACTCTGGTTGATCTACGAGGTTCAGTAGTATCTTGATTTGAAGTTTCATGATCATTATCATTAGCTTCCTCACTAACTGGTGTAGGTGTCACTGAAACAGTTTTCTGTGATGTACTACTTTCCAATAAGGGAGCAGGTACAGTTACCTCGTCAAGTTCTACTTTCCTCCCACTCACTTCTTTCGAGAGAAACTCCTTCTCTAGAAAGTTTCCGAATTTAGCAACAAAAGTCTTGCCTTCGGATCTGTGATAGAAGGTGTATCCAATAGTTTCCTTTGGATATCCTATGAAGACACATTTCTCCGATTTGGGTTCGAGCTTATCAGGTTGAAGCTTTTTCACATAAGCATCGCAGCCCCAAACTTTCAGAAACGACAACTTTGGTTTCTTGCCAAACCATAGTTCATAAGGCGTCGTCTCAACGGATTTTGATGGTGCCCTATTTAACGTGAATGCGGCCATCTCTAGAGCATATCCCCAAAATGATAGCGGTAAATCAGTAAGAGACATCATAGATCGCACCATATCTAGTAAAGTACGATTACAACGTTCG
Organism: Triticum dicoccoides; assembly: GCF_002162155.2. Taxonomy (NCBI): domain Eukaryota; kingdom Viridiplantae; phylum Streptophyta; class Magnoliopsida; order Poales; family Poaceae; genus Triticum; species Triticum dicoccoides. Next base: position 508,042,790 of record NC_041390.1, read on the forward strand.
GACACACCATTACGCTGTGGTGTTCCGGGTGGCGTGAGTTGCGAAACTATTCCACAATTTTTCAAATGTACACCAAACTCGTAACTCAAATATTCTCCTCCATGATCAGATCGTAGAAACTTTATTTTCTTGTTACGATGATTTTCAACTTCACTCTGAAATTCCTTGAACTTTTCAAATGTTTCAGACTTATGTTTCATTAAGTAGATATACCCATATCTGCTTAAATCATCTGTGAAGGTGAGAAAATAACGATATCCGCCACGAGCCTCAATATTCATCGGACCACATACATCTGTATGTATGATTTCCAACAAATCTGTTGCTCTCTCCATAGTACCGGAGAGCGGTGTTTTGGTCATCTTGCCCATGAGGCACGGTTCGCAAGTACCAAGTGATTCATAATCAAGTGGTTCCAAAAGTCCATCAGAATGGAGTTTCTTCATGCGCTTTACACCGATATGACCTAAACGGCAGTGCCACAAATAAGTTGCACTCTCATTATCAACTCTGCATCTTTTGGCTTCAACATTATGAATATGTGTGTTACTACTATCGAGATTCAACAAGAATAGACCACTCTTCAAGGGTGCATGACCATAAAAGATATTACTCATATAAATAGAACAACCATTATTCTCTGATTTAAATGAATAACCGTCTCGCATCAAACAAGATCCAGATATAATGTTCATGCTTAACGCTGGCACCAAATAACAATTATTTAGGTCTAATACTAATCCCGAAGGTAGATGTAGAGGTAGCGTGCCGACTGCGATCACATCGACTTTGGAACCGTTTCCTACGCGCATCGTCACCTTGTCCTTAACCAATCTTCGCTTGATCCGTAGTCCCTGTTTCGAGTTGCAAATATTAGCAACAGAACCAGTATCAAATACCCAGGTGCTACTGCGAGCATTAGTAAGGTACACATCAATAACATGTATATCACATATACCTTTGTTCACCTTGCCATCCTTCTTATCCGCCAAATACTTGGGGCAGTTCCGCTTCCAGTGACCAGTCTGCTTGCAATAGAAGCACTCAGTTTCAGGCTTAGGTCCAGGTTTGGGTTTCTTCTCTTGAGTAGCAACTTGCTTGCCGTTCTTTTTGAAGTTCCCCTTCTTCTTCCCTTTGCCCTTTTTCTTGAAACTAGTGGTCTTGTTGACCATCAACACTTGATGCTCCTTCTTGATTTCTACCTCCGCAGCTTTCAGCATTGCGAAGAGCTCGGGAATAGTCTTGTTCATCCCTTGCATATTATAGTTCATCACGAAGCTCTTGTAGCTTGGTGGCAGTGATTGAAGAATTCTGTCAATGACGCAATCATCTGGAAGATTAACTCCCAATTGAATCAAGTGATTATTATACCCAGACATTTTGAGTATATGCTCACTGACAGAACTGTTCTCCTCCATCTTGCAGCTATAGAATTTATTGGAGACTTCATATCTCTCAATCCGGGCATTTGCTTGAAATATTAACTTCAACTCCTGGAACATCTCATATGCTCCATGACGTTCAAAACGTCGTTGAAGTCCCGATTCTAAGCCGTAAAGCATGGCACACTGAACTATCGAGTAGTCATCAGCTTTGCTCTGCCAGACGTTCATAACATCCGGCGTTGCTCCTGCAGCAGGCCTGGCACCCAGCAGTGCTTCCAGGACGTAATTCTTCTGTGCAGCAATGAGGATAATCCTCAAGTTACGGACCCAGTCCGTGTAATTGCTACCATCATCTTTCAATTTTGCTTTCTCAAGGAACGCATTAAAATTCAACGGAACAACAGCACGAGCCATCTATCTACAATCAAACATAAACAAGCAAGATACTAATCAGGTACTAAGTTTCATGATAAATTTAAGTTCAGTTAATCAAATTAATTAAAGAACTCCCACTTAGATAGACATCCCTCTAATCCTCTAAGTGATTACGTGATCCAAATCAACTAAACCATAACCGATCATCACGTGAGATGGAGTAGTTTTCAACGGTGAACATCGTTATGTTGATCATATCTACCATATGATTCACGCTCGACCTTTCGGTCTCCGTGTTCCGAGGCCATATCTGTATATGCTTGGCTCGTCAAGTATAACCTGAGTATTCCGCGTGCGCAACTGTTTTGCACCCATTGTATTTGAACGTAGAACCTATCACACCCGATCATCACGTGGTGTCTCAGCACGAAGAACTTTCGCAACGGTGCATACTCAGGGAGAACACTTCTTGATAATTTAGTGAGAGATCATCTTATAATGCTACCGTCAATCAAAGCAAGATAAGATGCATAAAAGGATAAACATCACATGCAATCAATATAAGTGATATGATATGGCCATCATCATCTTGTGCTTGTGATCTCCATCTCCGAAGCACCGTCGTGATCACCATCGTCACTGGCGTGACACCTTGATCTCCATTGTAGCATCGTTGTCGTCTCGTCAAGCTTGTGCTTCCACGACTATCACTACCGCTTAGTAATAAAGTAAAGCATTACATCGCGATTTCATTACATACAATAAAATGACAACCATAAGGCTCCTGCCAGTTGCCGATAACTCGGTTACAAAACATGATCATCTCATACAATAAAATTCAGCATCATGTCTTGACCATATCACATCACAACATGCCCTACAAAAACAAGTTAGACGTCCTCTATTTTGTTGTTGCAAGTTTTACGTGGCTGCTACAGGCTTAAGCAAGAACCAATCTCACCTACGCATCAAAACCACAACGATAGTTTGTCAAATAGACTCCGTTTTAACCTTCGCAAGGACCGGGCGTAGCCATACTTGGTTCAACTAAAGTTGGAGAGACAGTCGCCCGCAAGCCACCTATGTGCAAAGCACGTCGGGGGAACCGGTCCCGCGTAAGCGTACGCGTAATGTTGGTCCGGGTCGTCTCGTCCAACAATGCCGCCGAACCAAAGTATGACATGCTGGTAGGCAGTATGACTTATATCGCCCACAACTCACTTGTGTTCTACTCGTGCATATAACATCAACATAAATAACCTAGGCTCGGATGCCACTGTTGGGTTTCGTAGTAATTTCAAAAAAATTCCTACGCACACGCAAGATCATGTGATGCATAGCAATGAGAGGGGAGAGTGTTGTCTACGTACCCACGCAGACCGACTGCGGAAGCGTTGACACAACGTAGAGGAAGTAGTCGTACGTCTTCGCGATCCAACCGATCAAGCACCGAAACTACGGCACCTCCGAGTTTGAGCACACATTCAGCTCGATGACGATCCCCGGACTCCGATCTAGCAAAGTGTCGGGGAAGAGTTCCATCAGCACGATGGCGTGGTGACGATCTTGATGTACTACAGCAGCAGGGCTTCGCCTAAACTCCGCTACAGTATTATCGAGGACTATGGTGGCTGGGGGCGCCGCACACGGCTAAGGAATAGATCACGTGGATCAACTTGTGTGTTCTAGGGTGCCTCTGCCTCAGTATATAAAGGACTAGAGGGGGGGAAGGCTGGCCGGCCAACGTGTGGCGCGCCAGGAGAGTCCTACTCCCTCTGGGAGTAGGATTCCCCCCCCCCAATCCTAGTTGGAATAGGATTCGCGGAGGGGGAAAAGAGAGAGAGGGGGCCGGCCACCTCTCCTAGTCCTAATAGGACTAGGGGAAGGGGGAGGCGCGCAGCCCATGTAGGGTTGCCTCTTCTCTTTTCCACTAAGGCCCATCATGGCCCATTTAGCTCCCGGGGGGTTCCGGTAACCTTCCCGGTTCTCCGGTAAAATCCCGATTTCACCCGGAACACTTCCGATATCCAAACATAGGCTTCCAATATATCAATCTTTACGTCTCGACCATTTCGAGACTCCTCGTCATGTCCGTGATCACATCCGGGACTCCGAACAACCTTCAGTACATCAAAATGCATAAACTCATAATATAACTGTCATCGTAACCTTAAGCGTGCGGACCCTACGGGTTCGAGAACAATGTCGACATGATCGAGATACGTCTCCGGTCAATAACCAATAGCGGGACCTGGATGCCCATATTGGCTCCTACATATTCTACGAAGATCTTTATCGGTCAGACTGCATAACAACATACGTTGTTCCCTTTGTCATCGGTATGTTACTTGCCCGAGATTCGATCTTCGGTATCCAATACCTAGTTCAATCTCGTTACCGGCAAGTCTCTTTACTCGTTCTGTAATACATCATCCCGCAACTAACTCATTAGTTGCAATGCTTGCAAGGCTTATGTGATGTGCATTACCGAGAGGGCCCAGAGATACCTCTCCGACAATCGGAGTGACAAAACCTAATCTCGAAATACGCCAACCCAACATGTACCTTTGGAGACACCTGTAGTACTCCTTTATAATCACCCAGTTACATTGTGACGTTTGGTAGTACCCAAAGTGTTCCTCCGATAAACGGGAGTTGCATAATCTCATAGTTATAGGAACATGTATAAGTCATGAAGAAAGCAATAGCAACATACTAAACGATCGGGTGCTAAGCTAATGGAATGGGTCATGTCAATCAGATCATTCTCTTAATGATGTGATCCCGTTAATCAAATAACAACTCATTGTTCATGGTTAGGAAACATAACCATCTTTGATTAACGAGCTAGTCAAGTAGAGGCATACTAGTGACACTTTGTTTGTCTATGTATTCACACATGTATTATGTTTCCAGTTAATACAATTCTAGCATGAATAATAAACATTTATCATGATTATAAGGAAATAAATAATAACTTTATTATTGCCTCTAGGGCATATTTCCTTCAGTCTCCCACTTGCACTAGAGTCAATAATCTAGATTACACCGTAATGATTCTAACACCCATGGAGCCTTGGTGCTGATCATGTTTTGCTCGTGGTAGAGGCTTAGTCAACGGGTCTGCAACATTCAGATCCGTATGTATCTTGCAAATCTCTATGTCTCCCACCTGGACTAGACCCCGGATGGAATTGAAGCGTCTCTTGATGTGCTTGGTTCTCTTGTGAAATCTGGATTCCTTTGCCAAGGCAATTGCACCAGTATTGTCACAAAAGATTTTCATTGGACCCGATGCACTAGGTATGACACCTAGATCGGATATGAACTCCTTCATCCAGACTCCTTCGTTCTCTGCTTCCGAAGCAGCTATATACTCCGCTTCACATGTAGATCCTGCTACGACGCTTTGTTTAGAACTGCACCAACTGACAGCTCCACCGTTTAATGTAAACACATATGCGATTTGCGATTTAGAATCGTTCGGATCAGTGTCAAAGCTTGCATCAACGTAACCATTTACGATGAGCTCTTTGTCACCTCCATATACGAGAAACATATCCTTAGTCCTTTTCAGGTATTTCAGGATGTTCTTGACCGCTGTCCAGTGATCCACTCCTGGATTACTTTGGTATCTCCCTGCTAGACTTATAGCAAGGCACACATCAGGTCTGGTACACAGCATTGCATACATGATAGATCCTATCGCTGATGCATAGGGAACATCTTTCATATTCTCTCTATCTTCTGCAGTGGTCGGGCATTGAGTCTTACTCAATTTCACACCTTGTAACACAGGCAAGAATCCTTTCTTTGCTTGATCCATTTTGAACTTCTTCAAGATCTTGTCAAGGTATGTGCTTTGTGAAAGTCCAATTAACCGTTTTGATCTATCTCTATAGATCTTTATGCCTAATATGTAAGCAGCTTCACCGAGGTCTTTCATTGAAAAACTCTTATTCAAGTATCCCTTTATGCTATCCAGAAATTCTATATCATTTCCAATCAGTAATATGTCATCCACATATAATATCAGAAATGCTACAGAGCTCCCACTCACTTTCTTGTAAATACAGGCTTCACCGAAAGTCTGTATAAAACCAAATGCTTTGATCACACTATCAAAGCGTTTATTCCAACTCCGAGAGGCTTGCACCAGTCCATAAATGGATCCTGGAGCTTGCACACTTTGTTAGCTCCCTTTGGATCGACAAAACCTTCTGGTTGCATCATATACAACTCTTCTTCCAGAAATCCATTCAGGAATGCAGTTTTGACATCCATTTGCCAAATTTCATAATCTAAAATGCGGCAATTGCTAACATGATTCGGACAGACTTAAGCATCGCTACGGGTGAGAAGGTCTCATCGTAGTCGACCCCTTGAACTTGCCGAAAACCTTTTGCGACAAGTCGAGCTTTGTAGATAGTAATATTATCGTCAGCGTCAGTCTTCTTCTTGAAGATCCATTTATTCTCAATTGCTTGCCGATCATCGGGCAAGTCAACCAAAGTCCATAATTTGTTCTCATACATGGATCCCATCTCAGATTTCATGGCTTCAAGCCATTTTGCGGAATGTGGGCTCACCATCGCTTCTTCATAGTTCGTAGGTTCATCATGATCTAGTAGCATGATTTCCAGAACAGGATTACCGTACCACTCTGGCGCGGATCTCACTCTGGTTGATCTACGAGGTTCAGTAGTATCTTGATTTGAAGTTTCATGATCATTATCATTAGCTTCCTCACTAACTGGTGTAGGTGTCACTGAAACAGTTTTCTGTGATGTACTACTTTCCAATAAGGGAGCAGGTACAGTTACCTCGTCAAGTACTACTTTCCTCCCACTCACTTCTTTCGAGAGAAACTCCTTCTCTAGAAAGTTTCCGAATTTAGCAACAAAAGTCTTGCCTTCAGATCTGTGATAGAAGGTGTATCCAATAGTTTCCTTTGGATATCCTATGAAGACACATTTCTCCGATTTGGGTTCGAGCTTATCAGGTTGAAGCTTTATCACATAAGCATCGCATCCCCAAACTTTCAGAAACGACAACATTGGCTTCTTGCCAAACCATAGTTCATAAGGCGTCGTCTCAACGGATTTTGATGGTGCCCTATTTAACGTGAATGCGGCCGTCTCTAGAGCGTATCCCCAAAACGATAGCGGTAAATCAGTAAGAGACATCATAGATCGCACCATATCTAATAAAGTACGATTACGACGTTCGGACACACCATTACGCTGTGGTGTTCCGGGTGGCGTGAGTTGCGAAACTATTCCACAATTTTTCAAATGTACACCAAACTCGTAACTCAAATATTCTCCTCCACGATCAGATCGTAGAAACTTTATTTTCTTGTTACGATGATTTTCAACTTCACTCTGAAATTCCTTGAACTTTTCAAATGTTTCAGACTTATGTTTCATTAAGTAGATATACCCATATCTGCTTAAATCATCTGTGAAGGTGAGAAAATAACGATATCCGCCACGAGCCTCAATATTCATCGGACCACATACATCTGTATGTATGATTTCCAACAAATCTGTTGCTCTCTCCATAGTACCGGAGAGCGGTGTTTTGGTCATCTTGCCCATGAGGCACGGTTCGCAAGTACCAAGTGATTCATAATCAAGTGGTTCCAAAAGTCCATCAGAATGGAGTTTCTTCATGCGCTTTACACCGATATGACCTAAACGGCAGTGCCACAAATAAGTTGCACTCTCATTATCAACTCTGCATCTTTTGGCTTCAACAATATGAATATGTGTGTTACTACTATCGAGATTCAACAAGAATAGACCACTCTTCAAGGGTGCATGACCATAAAAGATATTACTCATATAAATAGAACAACCATTATTCTCTGATTTAAATGAATAACCGTCTTGCATCAAACAAGATCCAGATATAATGTTCATGCTTAACGCTGGCACCAAATAACAATTATTTAGGTCTAATACTAATCCCGAAGGTAGATGTAGAGGTAGCGTGTCGACTGCGATCACATCGACTTTCGAACCGTTTCCTACGCGCATCGTCACCTCGTCCTTAACCAATCTTCGCTTGATCCGTAGTCCCTGTTTCGAGTTGCAAATATTAGCAACAGAACCAGTATCAAATACCCAGGTGCTACTGCGAGCATTAGTAAGGTACACATCAATAACATGTATATCACATATACCTTTGTTCACCTTGCCATCCTTCTTATCCGCTAAATACTTGGGGCAGTTCCGCTTCCAGTGACCAGTCTGCTTGCAATAGAAGCACTCAGTTTCAGGCTTAGGTCCAGGTTTGGGTTTCTTCTCTTGAGTAGCAACTTGCTTGCCGTTCTTTTTGAAGTTCCCCTTCTTCTTCCCTTTGCCCTTTTTCTTGAAACTAGTGGTCTTGTTGACCATCAACACTTGATGCTCCTTCTTGATTTCTACCTCCGCAGCTTTCAGCATTGCGAAGAGCTCGAGAATAGTCTTGTTCATCCCTTGCATATTATAGTTCATCACGAAGCTCTTGTAGCTTGGTGGCAGTGATTGAAGAATTATGTCAATGACGCAATCATCTGGAAGATTAACTCCCAATTGAATCAAGTGATTATTATACCCAGACATTTTGAGTATATGCTCACTGACAGAACTGTTCTCCTCCATCTTGCAGCTATAGAATTTATTGGAGACTTCATATCTCTCAATCCGGGCATTTGCTTGAAATATTAACTTCAACTCCTGGAACATCTCATATGCTCCATGACGTTCAAAACGTCGTTGAAGTCCCGATTCTAAGCCGTAAAGCATGGCACACTGAACTATCGAGTAGTCATCAGCTTTGCTCTACTAGACGTTCATAACATCCGACGTTGCTCCTGCAGCAGGCCTGGCACCCAGCAGTGCTTCCAGGACGTAATTCTTCTGTGCAGCAATGAGGATAATCCTCAAGTTACGGACCCAGTCCGTGTAATTGCTACCATCATCTTTCAACTTTGCTTTCTCAAGGAACGCATTAAAATTGAACGGAACAACATCATGAGCCATCTATCTACAATCAAACATAAACAAGCAAGATACTAATCAGGTACTAAGTTTCATGATAAATTTAAGTTCAGTTAATCAAATTAATTAAAGAACTCCCACTTAGATAGACATCCCTCTAATCCTCTAAGTGGTTACGTGATCCAAATCAACTAAACCATAACCGATCATCACGTGAGATGGAGTAGTTTTCAACGGTGAACATCGTTATGTTGATCATATCTACCATATGATTCACGCTCGACCTTTCGGTCTCCGTGTTCCGAGGCCATATCTGTATATGCTTGGCTCGTCAAGTATAACCTGAGTATTCCGCGTACGCAACTGTTTTGCACCCGTTGTATTTGAACGTAGAACCTATCACACCCGATCATCACGTGGTGTCTCAGCACGAAGAACTTTCGCAACGGTGCATACTCAGGGAGAACACTTCTTGATAATTTAGTGAGAGATCATCTTATAATGCTACCGTCAATCAAAGCAAGATAAGATGCATAAAAGGATAAACATCACATGCAATCAATATAAGTGATATGATATGGCCATCATCATCTTGTGCTTGTGATCTCCATCTCCGAAGCACCGTCGTGATCACCATCGTCACCGGCGTGACACCTTGATCTCCATTGTAGCATCGTTGTCGTCTCGCCAAGCTTGTGCTTCCACGACTATCACTACCGCTTAGTAATAAAGTAAAGCATTACATCGCGATTTCATTACATACAATAAAACGACAACCACAAGGCTCCTGCCAGTTGCCGATAACTCGGTTACAAAACATGATCATCTCATACAATAAAATTCAGCATCATGTCTTGACCATATCACATCACAACATGCCCTGCAAAAACAAGTTAGACGTCCTCTACTTTGTTGTTGCAAGTTTTACGTGGCTGCTACGGGCTTAAGCAAGAACCAATCTCACCTACGCATCAAAACCACAACGATAGTTTGTCAAATAGACTCCGTTTTAACCTTCGCAAGGACCGGGCGTAGCCATACTTGGTTCAACTAAAGTTGGAGAGACAGTCGCCCGCAAGCCACCTATGTGCAAAGCATGTCGGGGGAACCGGTCTCGCGTAAGCATACGCGTAATGTTGGTCCGGGTCGTCTCGTCCAACAATGCCGCCGAACCAAAGTATGACATGCTGGTAGGCAGTATGACTTATATCGCCCACAACTCACTTGTGTTCTACTCGTGCATATAATATTAACATAAATAACCTAGGCTCGGATGCCACTGTTGGGTTTCGTAGTAATTTCAAAAAAATTCCTACGCACACGCAAGATCATGTGATGCATAGCAACAAGAGGGGAGAGTGCTGTCTACGTACCCACGCAGAACGACTGTGGAAGCGTTGACACAACGTAGAGGAAGTAGTCGTACGTCTTCGCGATCCAACCGATCAAGCACCGAAACTACGGCACCTCCGAGTTTGAGCACACATTCAGCTCGATGACGATCCCCGGACTCCGATCCAGCAAAGTGTCGGGGAAGAGTTCCGTCAGCACGACGGCATGGTGACGATCTTGATGTACTACAGCAGCAGGGCTTCGCCTAAACTCCGCTACAGTATTATCGAGGACTATGGTGGTTGGGGGCGCCGCACACGGCTAAGGAATAGATCACGTGGATCAACTTGTGTGTTCTAGGGTGCCTCTGCCTCAGTATATAAAGGACTAGAGGGGGGGAGGCTGGCCGGCCAAGGTGTGGCGCGCCAGGAGAGTCCTACTCCCTCTGGGAGTAGGATTCCCCCCCCCCCCCAATCCTAGTTGGAATAGGATTCACGGAGGGGGAAAAGAGAGAGAGGGGGCCGTCCACCTCTCCTAGTCCTAATAGGACTAGGGGAAGGGGGAGGCGTGCAGCCCATGTAGGGTTGCCTCTTCTCTTTTCCACTAAGGCCCATCATGGCCCATTTAGCTCCCGGGGGGTTTCGGTAACCTTCCCGGTTCTCCGGTAAAATCCCGATTTCACCCGGAACACTTCCGATATCCAAACATAGGCTTCCAATATATCAATCTTTACGTCTCGACCATTTCGAGACTCCTCGTCATGTCCGTGATCACATCCGGGACTCCAAACAACCTTCGGTACATCAAAATGCATAAACTCATAATATAACTGTCATCGTAACCTTAAGCATGCGGACCCTACGGGTTCGAGAACAATGTAGAAATGATCGAGATACGTCTCTGGTCAATAACCAATAGCGGGACCTAGATGCCCATATTGGCTCCTACATATTCTACGAAGATCTTTATCGGTCAGACCGCATAACAACATACGTTGTTCCCTTTGTCATCGGTATGTTACTTGCCCGAGATTCGATCGTCGGTATCCAATACCTAGTTCAATCTCGTTACCGGCAAGTCTCTTTACTCATTCTGTAATACATCATCTCGCAACTAACTCATTAGTTGCAATGCTTGCAAGGCTTATGTGATGTGCATTACCGAGAGGGCCCAGAGATACCTCTCCGACAATCGGAGTGACAAAACCTAATCTCGAAATACGCCAACCCAACACGTACCTTTGGAGACACCTGTAGTACTCCTTTATAATCACCCAGTTACGTTGTGACGTTTGGTAGTACCCAAAGTGTTCCTCCGGTAAACGGGAGTTGCATAATCTCATAGTTATAGGAACATGTATAAGTCATGAAGAAAGCAATAGCAACATACTAAACGATCGGGTGATAAGCTAATGGAATGGGTCATGTCAATCAGATCATTCTCTTAATGATGTGATCCCGTTAATCAAATAACAACTCATTGTTCATGGTTAGGAAACATAACCATCTTTGATTAACGAGCTAGTCAAGTAGAGGCATACTAGTGACACTTTGTTTGTCTATGTATTCACACATGTATTATGTTTCCGGTTAATACAATTCTAGCATGAATAATAAACATTTATCATGATTATAAGGAAATAAATAATAACTTTATTATTGCCTCTAGGGCATATTTCCTTCAGGGCTGCCAAATGACGAGTTCCTCTCCTTCTTGGCGCGGCCCTACCCCTCTCCCTCCTCGTCTCTTGCGGTGCTTGGCGAAGCCCTGCTGGAGTACCACGCTCCTCCACCACCACCACACCGTCGTGTTGCTTCTGGATGGAGTCTTCCCCAACCTCTCCTTCTCCCCTTGCTGGATCAAGGTGTAGGAGACGTCACCGGGTTGTACGTGTGTTGAACACGGAGGTGCCATCCGTTTGGCACTAGGATCATCGGTGATTTGGATCACGACGAGTACGACTCCATCAACCCTGTTCACTTGAACGCTTCCGCGTAGCGATCTACAAGGGTATGTAGATGCACTCTCCTTCCCTCGTTGGTAGACTTCTCCATAGATTGATCTTGGTGATGCGTAGAAAATTTTCAATTTCCGCTACGTTCCCCAACAGTGGCATCATGAGCTAGGTCTATGCATAGTTTCTATGCACGAGTAGAACACAAAGTAGTTGTGGGCATTGATTTTGTTCAATATGCTTACCTTTACTAGTCCAATCTTGATTCGGCGGCATTGTGGGATGAAGCGGCCCGGACCGACCTTACACGTACTCTTACGTGAGACTGGTTCCACCGACTGACATGCACTAGTTGCATAAGGTGGCTAGCGGGTGTCTGTCTCTCCCACTTTAGTCGGATCGGATTTGATGAAAAGGGTTCTTATGAAGGGTAAATAGCAATTGGCATATCACGTTGTGGTTTTTGCATAGGTAAGAAACGTTCTTGCTAGAAACCCATAGCAGCCACATAAAACATGCAAACAACAATTAGAGGACGTCTAACTTGTTTTTGCAGGGTATGCTATGTGATGTGATATGGCCAAGAAGAATGTGATGAATGATATGTGATGTATGAGATTGATCATGTTCTTGTAATAGGAATCACGACTTGCATGTCGATGAGTATGGCAACCGGCAGGAGCCATAGGAGTTGTCTTTATTTATTGTATGACCTGCGTGTCATTGAACAACGCCATGTAATTACTTTACTTTATTGCTAACCGGTAGCCATAGTAGTAGAAGTAATAAGTTGGCGAGACAACTTCATGGAGACACAATGATGGAGATCATGATGATGGAGATCATGATGATGGAGATCATGGTGTCATGCCGGTGACGATGATGATCATGGAGCCCCGAAGATGGAGATCAAAAGGAGCAATATGATATTGGCCATATCATGTCACTGTTTGATTGCATGTGATGTTTATCATGTTTATACATCTTATTTGCTTAGAACGACAGTAGCTTAAATAAGATGATCCCTCACTAAAATTTCAAGAGAAGTGTTCTCCCTAACTGTGCACCGTTGTGAAAGTTCGTCGTTTCGAAGCACCACGTGATGATCGGGTGTGATAGATTCTTACGTTCGAATACAACGGGTGTTGACGAGCCTAGCATGTACAGACATGGCCTCGGAACACATGCGAAACACTTAGGTTAACTTGACGAGCCTAGCATGTATAGACATGGCCTCGGAACACGGAGGACCGAAAGGTCGAACATGAGTCGTATAGAAGATGCGATCAACATGAGATGTTCACCGATGATGACTAGTTCGTCTCACGTGATGATCGGACATGGCCTAGTTGATTCGGATCATGTATCACTTAGATGACTAGAGGGATGTCTATCTGAGTGGGAGTTCATAAGATGAACTTAATTATCCTGAACATAGTCAAAAGGTCTTCGCAAATTATGTCGTAGCTCGCGCTTCAGTTCTACTGTTTAGATATGTTCTTAGAGAAAAATTAGTTGAAAGTTGATAGTAGCAATTATGCAGACAGTAGAAGGCTTATGTCCTTAATGCACCGCTCAGTGTGCTGAACCTCGAATGTCGTCTGTGGATGTTGCGAACATCTGACATACACGTTTTGATGACTACATGATAGTTTAGTGCGTAATGCTAAATGGTTTAGAATTGAGGCACCAAAGACGTTTTTGAAACATCGCAGAACATATGAGATGTTCCAAGGACTGAAATTGGGATTTCAGGCTCGTGCCCATGTCAAGAGGTATAAGACCTCCGATGATTTTCTTAGCCTGCATAATAAGGGAGAAAAGCTCAATCTTGAGCTTGTGCTCAGATTGTCTGAGTACAACAATCGCTTGAATCGAGTGGGAGTTGATCTTCCAGATGAAATAGTGATGGTTCTCCAAAGTCACTGCCACCAAGCTACTAGAGCTTCGTGATGAACTATAACATATCAGGGATAGATATGATCCTTGAGCTATTCGCGACACCGCGAAAGTAGAAATCAAAAGGGAGCATCAATCGTTGATGGTTAGTAAAACCACTAGTTTCAAGAAGGGCAAGGGCAAGAAAGGGATACTTCATGGAACAACAAATCAGTTGCTGTTCTAGTGAAGAAACCCAAAGTTGAACCCAAGCCCGAGACTAAGTGCTTCTGTAATAAGGGGAACAGTCACTAAAGCAGAACCACCCTAGATACTTGGTAGATGAGAAGGCTGGCAAGGTCGACAGAAGTATATTGGATATGCATTATAATGTGTACTTTACTAGTACTCCTAGTAGCACTAGGGTATTAGATACCGGTTCGGTTGCTAAGTGTTAGTAACTCGAAACAAAAGGCTACGGAATAAACAGAGACTAGCTAAAAGGTGAGATGACGATATGTGTTGGAAGTATTTCCAAGGTTGATCAAATATCATACGCTCCCTCTACCATCGAGATTGGTATTAAAACCTAAATAATTGTTATTTGGTGTTTGCGTTGAGCATAGACATGATTGGATTATGTCTATTGCGATACGGTTATTCATTTAAGGAGAATAATGGTTACTCTGTTTATTTGAATAATACCATCCCGATCATAGTGATACACATTTTCATGCCAAAGGTATAAGATAGTAATGATAGTACCACACAAATGTGGCACTGCAATTTGAGTCATATTGGTATAAAACGCATGAAGAAGCTCCATGTTGATGGATCTTTGGACTCACTCATTTTTGAAAGGATTGAGACATGCGAACCATGTTTGTTGGTAGATATGCATGAAGAAACTCTATACAGATGGATCGTTTGGACTCACTTGATTTTGAATCACTTGAGACATGCAAATCATACCACATGGGCAAGATGACTGAAAAGCCTCGTTTTCAGTAAGATGGAACAAGAAAGCAACTTGTTGGAAGTAATACATCTTGATGTGCGCAGTCCAATGAGTGCTGAGGCATGTAGTGGATATCATTATGTTCTTACTTCACAGATGATTTGAGTAGATACTGAGTATATTTACTTGATGAAACATAAGTCTGAATTATTGAAAGGTTCAAGTAATTTTAGAGTGAAGTTGGACATCGTCGTGACAAGAGGATAAAATGTCTATGATATGATCGTAGAGATGAATATCTGAATTACGAGTTTTGCACAGAATTAAGACATTGTGGAAATTGTTTCACAACTAATACAGCCTGGAACACCATAGTGTGATGGTGTGTCCGAACATCATAAACTGCACCCTATTGGATATGATGCATACCATGATGTCTCTTATCGAATTACCACGATAGTTTATGGGTTAGGCATTAGAGACAACCACATTCACTTTAAATAGGGAACCACGTAATTCCGATGAGATAACACCGTATGAACTATGGTTTAGAGAAACCTAAGCTGTCATTTCTTAAAAGTTGGGGGCTGCAACGCTTATGTGAAAAAGTTTCAGGCTGATAAGCTCAAACCCAAAGCGGATAAATGTATCTTCATAGGACAGCCAAAACAGTTGGGCATACCTCCTGTCTCAGATCCGAAAGCAATAGGGATTGTTTCTGAAATCGGGTCCTTTCTCGAGAAAAAGGTTTCTCTCGAAAGAATTGAGTGGGAGGATGGTGGAGACTTGATGAGGTTATTGAACCGTCACTTCAACTAGTGTGTAGCAGGGCACAGGGAGTTGTTCCTGTGGCACCTACACCAATTGAAGTGGAAGCTTATGATAGTGATCATGAAACTTCGGATCAAGTCACTACCAAACCTCGTAGGATGACAAGGATGCGTACTACTTCAGAGTGGTACGTAGTCCTGTCTTGGAAGTCATGTTGCTAAACAACAATGAACCTATGAGCTATGGAGAAGCGATGGTGGGCCCGGATTCCAAAAAAAATGGCTCGAGGCCATAAAATCCGAGAGAGGATCCATGTATGAAAATAAAGTGTAGAGTTTGGAAGAACTACTTGATAGTCGTAAGGCTGTTGGGTGCAGATGGATTTTAAAAGGAAGACAGACAATGATGGTAAGTGTCACCATTGAGAAAGCTCGACTTGTCGTTAAGATGTTTCCCGACAAGTTCAAGGAGTTGACTACGATGAGACTTTCTCACACGTAGCGATGCTAAAACTCTGTTGGAATTATGTTAGCAGTTACAGCATTATTTATGAAATCATGCAGATAGGATGTCAAAACATTGTTTCCTCTATGATTTTCTTGAGGAAAGGTTGTATGAGATACAACCAGAAGGTTTTGGCAATCCTGGAAAAATGCTAACAAGTATGCAAAGCTCCAGCAATCCTTCTAAGGACTGGAGTAAGCATCTCGGAGTTGGAATGTATGCTTTGATGAGATGATCAAAGATTTTGGGGTTTATACATAGTTTATGAGAAACTTGTATTTCCAAAGAAGTGAGTGGGAGCACTATAAAATTTCTGATGAGTATATGTTGTTGACATATTGTTGATCGGAAATGATGTAGAATTTCTGGAAAGCATATAGGGTTATTTGAAAAGTGTTTTTCAATGGAAAACCTGGATTAAGCCACTTGAACATTGAGCATCAAGATCTATAAGGATAGATCAAAACGCTTAATGGTACTTTCAAATGAGCACATACCTTGACATGATCTTGAAGGTGTTCAAGATGGATCAATCAAAGAAGGAGTTCTTGCCTGAGTTGTAAGGTATGAAGTTAAGACTTAAAGCTCGACCATGGCAAAATAGAGAGAAAGGACAAAGGTCGTCCCCTATGCTTAGACATAGGCTCCATAGTATGCTATGCTGTGTACCGCACCTGATGTGTGCCTTGCCACATGTCTCGCAAGAGGGTACAAAGGTGATCAAGGAGTGGATCACCAGACAGCAGTCAAAATTGTCCTTGGAGAAAATAAGGACATGTTTCTCGATTATGGAGGTGATAAAGAGTTCGGCGTAAAGGGTTACGTCGATGCAAGCCTTAACACCTATCCGAATGACTCTGAATAGAAAACTGGATACGTATAGTGGAGCAACCATTTGGAATAGCTCCAAGTGGAATGTGGTAGCAGCATCTACAATATGACATAAAGTTTTGCGAAATACATAGGGATCTGAATGTTGCAGACCCGTTGACTACAACAACCTCTCTCACAAGCATAACATGATCAAACCCACAACTCATTGAGTGTTAATCACAAAGTGATGTGAACTAGATTATTGACTCTAGTAAACTCTTTGGATGTTAGTCATATGGCGATGTGACCTGTGATCACATGGCAATGTGAACTAGATTATTGACTCTAGTGCAAGTGGGAGACTGTTGGAAATATGCCCTAGAGGCAATAATAAATTGATTATTATTATATTTCCTTGTTCATGATAATCGTTTATTATCCATGCTAGAATTGTATTGATAGGAAACTCAGATACATGTGTGGATACATAGACAACACCATGTCCCTAGTAAGCCTCTAGTTGACTAGCTCGTTGATCAATAGATGGTTACGGTTTCCTGACCATGGACATTGGATGTCGTTGATAACGGGATCACATCATTAGGAGAATGATGTGATGGACAAGACCCAATCCTAAGCCTAGCACAAAGATCGTGTAGTTCGTATGCTAAAGCTTTTCTAATGTCAAGTATCATTTCCTTAGACCATGAGATTGTGCAACTCCCGGATACCGTAGGAATACTTTGGGTGTGCCAAACGTCACAACGTAACTGGGTGGCTATAAAGGTACACTACAGGTATCTCCGAAAGTGTCTGTTGGGTTGGCACGAATCGAGACTGGGATTTGTCACTCCGTGTAAATGGAGAGGTATCTCTGGGCCCACTCGGTAGGACATCATCATAATGTGCACAATGTGACCAAGGAGTTGATCACGGGATGATATGTTACGGAACGAGTAAAGAGACTTGCCGGTAACGAGATTGAACAAGGTATCGGGATACCGACGATCGAATCTCGGGCAAGCATCATACCACTAGACAAAGGGAATTGTATACGGGATTGATTGAATCCTCGACATCGTGGTTCATTCGATGAGATCATCGTGGAACATGTGGGAGCTGTTGGGTAATGTAGTAATTTCAAAAAAATTCCTACGCACACGCAAGATCATGGTGATGCATAGCAACGAGAGGGGAGAGTATGATCTACATACCTTGTAGATCAACAACAGAAGCGTTTGGTTGATGTAGTCGTACGTCTCCACGGTCCGACCGATCAAGCACCGAAACTACGGCACCTCCGAGTTCTAGCACACGTTCGGCTCAATGACGATCCCCGGACTCCAATCCAGCAAAGTGTCGGGGAAGAGTTCCGTCAGCACGACGGCGTGGTGACGATCTTGATGTACTACTGCAGCAGGGCTTCGCCTAAACTCCGCTACAATATCATCGAGGACTATGGTGGAAGGGGGAACCACACACGGCTAAGAATATGATCACGTGGATCAACTTGTGTGTTTCTGGGGTGCCCCTTGCCTCAGTATATAAAGGATGGAGGAGGAGGAGGCCGGCCAAGGCAATTGGTGCGGCCAGGATGTGGAGTCCTACTAGGACTCCAAGTCCTAGTAGGAGTCCACCAAGAGGGGAGGAAGGGGGAAGGAAGTAGAGGAGAAGGAAAGGTGGCCGGCCCCCTTTTCCCTGGTCCAATTCGGACTAGAGGGGAGGGGGGGCGCAGCAGCCCCTTGGCCCTTTTTCCTCTTCCCACTAAAGCCCATCAAGGCCCATTGCTTCTCCCGTAACTACCCGGTACTCCGAAAAATAACCGAATCACTCGGAACCTTTCCGATGTCCGAATATAGTCGTCCAATATATCGATCTTTACGTCTCGACCATTTCGAGACTCCTCGTCATGTCCCCGATCTCATCCGGAACTCCGAACTCCTTTGGTACATCAAAACTCATAAACTCATAATATAACTGTCATCGAAACCTTAAGCGTGCGGACCCTACGGGTTCGAGAACAATGTAGACATGACCGAGACACGTCTCCGGTTAATAACCAATAGTGGGACCTGGATGCCCATATTGGCTCCTACATATTCTACGAAGATCTTTATCGGTCAGACCGCATAACAACATACGTTGTTCCCTTTGTCATCGGTATGTTACTTGCCTGAGATTCGATCGTCGGTATCCAATACCTAGTTCAATCTCGTTACCGGCAAGTCTCTTTACTCGTTCCATAATGCATCATCCCGCAACTAACTCATTAGTTGCAATGCTTGCAAGGCTTAAGTGATGTGCATTACCGAGAGGGCCCAGAGATACCTCTCTGACATCCAGAGTGACAAATCCTAATCTCGAAATACGCCAACCCAACATGTACCTTTGGAGACACCTGTAGAGCTCCTTTATAATCACCCAGTTACGTTGTGACGTTTGGTAGCACACAAAGTGTTCCTCCGGCAAACGGGAGTTGCATAATCTCATAGTCATAGGAACATGTATAAGTCATGAAGAAAGCAATAGCAACATACTAAACGATCGGGTGCTAAGCTAATGGAATGGGTCATGTCAATCACATCATTCTCCTAATGATGTGATCCTGTTAATCAAATAACAACTCTTTTGTTTATGGTTAGGAAACATAACCATCACTGATTAACGAGCTAGTCAAGTAGAGGCATACTAGTGACACTTTGTTTGTTTATGTATTCACACAAGTATTATGTTTCCGGTTAATACAATTCTAGCATGAATAATAAACATTTATCATGATATAAGGAAATAAATAATAACTTTATTATTGCCTATAGGGCATATTTCCTTCAGTCTCCCACTTGCACTAGAGTCAATAATCTAGTTCACATCGCCATGTGATTTAACAGCAATAGTTCTCATCACCATGTGATTAACACCCATAGTCCACATCGATATCTGACCAACACCCAAAGGGTTTACTAGAGTCAGTAATCTAGTTCACATCGCTGTGTGATTAACACCCAAAGAGTACTAAGGTGTGATCATGTTTTGCTCGTGAGAGAAGTTTAGTCAACGGGTCTGCCACATTCAGATCCGCATGTATTTTGCAAATTTCTATGTCAACAATGCTCTACGTGGAGCTACTTCTAGCTAATTGCTCCCACTTTCAATATGTATCCAGATTGAGACTTAGAGTCATCTGGATCAGTGTCAAAACTTACATCAACATAACCCTTTATGACGAACCTTTTGTCACCTCCGTAATCGAGAAACATATCCTTATTCTAGTAAGGATAATTTTGACCGCTGTCCATTGATCTATTCCTAGATCACTATTGTACTCCCTTTCTTAACTCAGTGTATGGTATACAATAGATCTGGTACACAGCATGGCATACTTTATAGAACCTATGACTGAGGCATAGGAAATGACTTTCATTCTCTTTCTATCTTCTGTCGTGGTTGGGCTTTGAGTCTTACTCAACTTCGCACCTTGTAACACAGGCAAGAACTCTTTCTTTGACCGCTCCATTTTGAACTACTTCAAAATCTTGTCAAGGTTTGTACTTATTGAAAAAAAAATTATCAAGCGTCTTGATCTATCTCTATAGATCTTGATGCTCAATATGTAAGCAGCTTCACCAAGGTCTTCCTTTGAAAAACTCCTTTCAAACACTCCTTTATGCTTTGCAGAATAATTCTACATTGTCTCTGATCAACAATATGTCATTCACATATACTTATCAGAAATGCTGTAGTGCTCCCACTCACTTTCTAGTAAATTCAGGCTTCACCGCAAGTCTGTATAAAACTATATGCTTTGATCAACTTATCAAAGCGTATATTCCAACTCCGAGATGCTTACACCAGTCCATAGATGGATCGCTGGAGTTTGCATATTTTGTTAACACCTTTAGGATTGACAAAAACTTCTGGTTACATCATATACAGCTCTTCTTTAAGAAATCTATTAAGGAATGCAGTTTTGTTTATCCATTTGCCAGATTTCATAAAATGCGGCAATTGCTAACATGATTCGGACAGACTTAAGCATAGATACGAGTGAGAAACTCTCATCGTAGTCAACACCTTGAACTTGTCGAAAACCTTTTGAGACAATTCTAGCTTTGTAGATAGTAACACTACTATCAGCGTCCGTCTTCCTCTTGAAGATCCATTTATTCTCAATTGCTTGCCGATCATCGGGCAAGTCAACCAAAGTCCATACTTTGTTCTCATACATGGATCCCACCTCAGATTTCATGGCCTCAAGCCATTTTGCGGAATCTGGGCTCACCATCGCTTCTTCATAGTTCGTAGGTTCGTCATGGTCAAGTAGCATGACCTCCAGAATAGGATTATCGTACCACTCTGGTGCGGATCTCACTCTGGTTTACCTACGAGATTCGGTAGTAACTTGATCTGAAGTTACATGATCATCATCATTAGCTTCCTCACTAATTGGTCTAGTAGTCACAGGAACAGATTTCTGTGATGAACTACTTTCCAATAAGGGAGAAGGTACAATTACCTTATCAAGTTCTACTTTCCTCCCACTCACTTCTTTCAAGAGAACCTCCTTCTCTAGAAAGGATCCATTCTTAGCAACGAATGTCTTGCCTTTGGATCTGTGATAGAAGGTGTACCCAACAGTAACTTTTTGGGTATCCTATGAAGACACACCTTTCCGATTTGGGTTTGAGCTTATCAGGATGAAACTTTTTCACATAAGCATTGCAACCCCAAACTTTAAGAAACGACAACTTTGGTTTCTTGCCAAACCACAGTTCATACGGTGTCATCTCAACAGATTTAGATGGTGCCCTTTTAACGTGAATGCAGCTGTCTCTAATGCATAACCCCAAAACGATAGTGGTAGATCGGTAAGAGACATCATAGATTGCACTATATCCAATAAAGTACGATTATGACGTTCGGACACACCATTACGCTGTGGTGTTCTGGGTGGCGTGAGTTGCGAAACTATTCCACAATTTTTCAAATGTACACCAAACTCCTCAAATATTCTCCTCCACGATCAGATCGTAGGAATTTTATTTTCTTGTTACGATGATTTTTTACTTCACTCTGAAATTCTTTGAACTTTTCAAATGTTTCAGACTTGTGTTTCATCAAGTAGATATACCCATATCTGCTCAAATCATCTGTGAAGATCAGAAAATAATGATACCTATCGCGAGCCTCAATATTCATCGGACCACATACATCAGTATGTATGATTTCCAACAAATCTGTTGCTCGCTCCAATGTTCCGAAGAACAGAGTCTTAGTCATCTTGCCCATGAGGCATGGTTCGCAAGCATCAACTGATTCATAATCAAGTGATTCCAAAAGCCCATCAGCATGGAGTTTCTTCATGCGCTTTACACCAATATGACCTAAACGGCAGTGCTACAAATAAGTTGCACTATCATTATTAACTTTGCATCTTTTGGTTTCAATATTATGATTATGTGTATCACTACGATCGAGATCCAACGAACTATTTTCATTGGGTGTGTAACCATATAAGGTTTTATTCATGTAAACAGAACAACAATTTATTCTCTTACTTAAATGAATAACCGTATTACAATAAACATGATCAAATCATATTCATGCTCAACGTAAACACCAAATAACACTTATTTAGGTTCAACATTAATCCTGAATTTATAGGGAGTGTGCGATGATGATCATATCAATCTTGGAACCACTTCCAACACACATCGTCACTTCACCCTTAACTAGTCTCTGTTTATTCTGCAACTCCCATTTCGAGTTACTAATCTTAGCAACTGAACTAGTATCAAATACTGAGGGGTTGCTATAAACACTAGTAAAGTACACATCAATAACATGTATATCAAATATACTTATGTTCACTTTGCCATCCTTCTTATCGGTCAATCACTTGGGGTAGTTCCGCTTCCAGTGACCAGTCCCTTTGTAGTAGAAGCACTTAGTCTCGGGCTTAGGATCATACTTGGGCTTCTTCACTTGAGCAGCAACTTGCTTGCTGTTCTTTTTGAAGTTCCCCTTCTTCCCTCTGCCCTTTTCTTGAAACTAGTGGTCTTGTCTACCATCAACACTTGATGTTTTTCTCGATTTCTACCTTCATCAATTTCCGCATTACGAAGAGCTTGGGAATAGTTTCCGTTATCCCTTGCATATCATAGTTCATCACGAAGTTCTACTAACTTGGTGATGGTGACTAGAGAATTCTGGCAATCACTATCTTATCTGGAAGATTAACTCCCACTTGATTCAAGCGATTGTAGTACTCAGACAATCTGGGCACATGCTCACTAGTTGAGCGATTCTCCTCCATCTTTTAGCTATAGAACTTGTTGGAGACTACATATCTCTCAACTCGGGTATTTGCTTGAAATATTAACTTCAACTCCTGGAACATCTCATATGCTCCATGACGTTCAAAACGTCTTTGAAGTCCCGATTCTAAGCCATTAAGCATGCTGCACTAAACTATCAAGTAGTCATCATATTGAGCTAGCCAAACGTTCATAACGTCTGCATCTGCTCCTGCAATAGGTCCGTCACCTAGCGGTGCATCAAGGACATAATTCTTCTGTGCAGCAATGAGGATAAACCTCAGATCACGGATCCAATCCGCATCATTGCTACTAACATCTTTCAACACAATTTTCTCTAGGAACATATCAAAATAAACACAAGGAAGCAACAACGCGAGCTATTGATCTACAACATAATTTGCAAAACACTACCAGGACTAAGTTCATGATAAATTTAAGTTCATTTAATCATATTACTTAATAACTCCCACTTAGATAGACATCCCTCTAATCCTCTAAGTGATTACGTGATCCAAATCAACTAAACCATGTCCGATCATCACGTGAGATGGAGTAGTTTCATTGGTGAACATCACTATGTTGATCATATCTACTATACGATTCACGCTCGACCTTTCGGTCTCCGTGTTCCGAGGCCATATCTGTATATGCTTGGCTCATCAAGTATAACCTGAGTATTCCGCCTGTGCAACTGTTTTGCACCCGTTGTATTTGAACGTAGAGCCTATCACACCCGATCATCACGTGGTGTCTCAGCACGAAGAACTTTCGCAACGGTGCATACTCAGGGAGAACACTTCTTGATAATTCGTGAGAGATCATCTTATAATGTTACCATCAATCAAAGCAAGATAAGATGCATAAAAGATAAACATCACATGCAATCAAAATATGTGACATGATATGGCCATCATCTTGTGCCTTCGATTTCCATCTCCAAAGCATCGTCATGATTTCCATCGTCACCGGCATGACACCATGATCTCCATCATCTTGATCTATATCAATGTGTCATCACATAGTCGTCTCGCCAATTTTTGCTCTCGCAACTATTGCTATCGCATAGCGATAAAGTCAAGCAATTATTGGACGCTTGCATATTATGCAATAGAGAGACAACCATAAGGATTTTGCCAGTTGCCGATAACTTCAACAAAACATGATCATCTCATACAACAACTTATATCTCATCACGTCTTGACCATATCACATCACAACATGCCCTGCAAAAACAAGTTAGACGTCCTCTACTTTGTTGTTGCAAGTTTTACGTGGCTGCTACGGGCTTAAGCAAGAACCAATCTTACCTACGCATCAAAACCACAACGATAGTTTGTCAAGTTGGTGATGTTTTAACCTTCGCAAGGACCGGGCGTTGCCACACTCGGTTCAACTAAAGTTGGAGAAACTGTCACCCGCAAGCCACCTATGTGCAAAGCACGTCGGGAGAACCGGTCTTGCGTAAGCGTACGCGTAATGTCGGTCCGGGCCGCTTCGTCCAACAATACCGCCGAACCAAAGTATGACATGCTGGTAAGCAGTATGACTTATATCGCCCACAACTCACTTGTGTTCTACTCGTGCATATAACATCAACATATAAAACCTAGGCTCTGATACCACTGTTGGGTAACGTAGTAATTTCAAAAAAATTCCTACGCACACGCAAGATCATGGTGATGCATAGCAACGAGAGGGGAGAGTATGATCTACATACCTTGTAGATCAACAACAGAAGCGTTTGGTTGATGTAGTCGTACGTCTCCACGGTCCGACCGATCAAGCACCGAAACTACGACACCTCCGAGTTCTAGCACACGTTCGGCTCAATGACGATCCCCGGACTCCGATCCAGCAAAGTGTCGGGGAAGAGTTCCGTCAGCACGACGGCGTGGTGACGATCTTGATGTACTACTGCAGCAGGGCTTCGCCTAAACTCCGCTACAATATTATCGAGGACTATGGTGGAAGGGGGAACCACACACGGCTAAGAATATGATCACGTGGATCAACTTGTGTGTTTCTGGGGTGCCCCTTGCCTCAGTATATAAAGGATGGAGGAGGAGGAGGCCGGCCAAGGCAATTGGTGCGGCCAGGATGTGGAGTCCTACTAGGACTCCAAGTCCTAGTAGGAGTCCACCAAGAGGGGAGGAAGGGAGAAGGAAGTAGAGGAGAAGGAAAGGTGGCCGGCCCCCTTTTCCCTAGTCCAATTCGGACTAGAGGGGAGGGGGGCGCAGCAGCCCCTTGGCCCTTTTTCCTCTTCCCACTAAATCCCATCAAGGCCCATTGCTTCTCCCGTAACTACCCGCTACTCCGAAAAATACCCGAATCACTCGGAACCTTTCCGATGTCCGAATATAGTCGTCCAATATATCGATCTTTACGTCTCGACCATTTCGAGACTCCTCGTCATGTCCCCGATCTCATCCGGGACTCCGAACTCCTTCGGTACATCAAAACTCATAAACTCATAATATAACTGTCATCGAAACCTTAAGCATGCGGACCCTACGGGTTCGAGAACAATGTAGACATGACCGAGACACGTCTCCGGTCAATAACCAATAGCGGGACCTGGATGCCCATATTGGCTCCTACATATTCTACGAAGATCTTTATCGGTCAGACCGCATAACAACATACGTTGTTCCCTTTGTCATCGGTATGTTACTTGCCTGAGATTCGATCGTCGGTATCCAATACCTAGTTCAATCTCGTTGCCGGCAAGTCTCTTTACTTGTTCCGTAATACATCATCCCGCAACTAACTCATTAGTTGCAATGCTTGCAAGGCTTAAGTGATGTGCATTACCGAGAGGGCCCAGAGATACCTCTCCGACATCCGGAGTGACAAATCCTAATCTCGAAATACGCCAACCCAACATGTACCTTTGGAGACACCTGTAGAGCTCCTTTATAATCACCCAGTTACGTTGTGACGCTTGGTAGCACACAAAGTGTTCCTCCGGCAAACAGGAGTTGCATAATCTCATAGTCATAGGAACATGTATAAGTCATGAAGAAAGCAATAACAACATACTAAACGATCGGGTGCTAAGCTAATGGAATGGGTCATGTCAATCACATCATTCTCCTAATGATGTGATCCTGTTAATCAAATAACAACTCTCTTGTTTATGGTTAGGAAACATAACCATCATTGATTAACGAGCTAGTCAAGTAGAGGCATACTAGTGACACTTTGTTTGTCTATGTATTCTCACAAGTATTATGTTTCCGGTTAATACAATTCTAGCATGAATAATAAACATTTATCATGATATAAGGAAATAAATAATAACTTTATTATTGCCTCTAGGGCATATTCCGTAGGGTCTACACACTTAAGGTTCGATGACGCTAGGGTTATAGGGAATAGATATACGTGGTTACCGAATGTTGTTCGGAGTCCCGGATGAGACCCCGGACGTCACGAGGAGTTCCAGAATGGTCCGAAGGTAAAGATTAATATATAGGAAGTATGGTTTTGGCCACCGGAAGTGTTCCGGGCATCACCGGTAGTGTACCGGGACCACCGGAGGGGTCCAGGGGTCCACCAGGTGGGGCCACCAGCCCCGGAGGCCTACATGGGACAATAGTGTGAAGGGACCAGCCCCTAAGTGGGCTGGGGCGCCTCCCCACCAAGGCCCATGCGCCTAAGGGGAAGAGGGGGCAAACCCTAAGGGCAGATGGGCCTTAAGGCCCATGCCTGGTGCGCCTCCCTGTCCCCCTCCACTTGGCCGCCACCCTAGATGGGATTGGGGCTGGCTGCCGCCCCTAGGGTGGAACCCTAGGTGGGGCGCACCCCTCCCTCTCCCCTATATATACTTGAGGACTTGGGGCTGCCAAATGATGAGTTCCTCTCCTTCTTGGCGCAGCCCTACCCCTCTCCCTCCTCGTCTCTTGCGGTGCTTGGCGAAGCCCTGCTGGAGTACCACGCTCCTGCACCACCACCACGCCGTCGTGCTACTACTGGATGGAGTCTTCCCCAACCTCTCCTTCTCCCCTTGCTGGATCAAGGCGTAGGAGACGTCACCGGGCTGTACGTGTGTTGAACACGGAGGTGTCGTCCGTTCGACACTAGGATCATTGGTGATTTGGATCACGACGAGTACGACTCCATCAACCCCGTTCACTTGAACACTTCCGCGTAGCGATCTACAAGGGTATGTAGATGCACTCTCCTTCCCTCGTTGGTAGACTTCTCCATAGATTGATCTTGGTGATGCGTAGAAAATTTTGAATTTCCGCTACGTTCCCCAACAGTTGCCACATCAAGTGATGCCCAAGGTCAAGTTCTCTCCTCCGAGCAAGTTCAAGAACAAGAACAAGCCCAAGACGACGCCCAAGATGATCAAGTGACCACTCCTCGTCTCACCCCCGAGGAGGAATTAGAGCGTCGTGCCGCCAAGGTTGCTTCCAAGCTCTCCACCAAGGATCATCTCATGACGAATGTGCTTGGAAGCTTAAGAAAGGGGGTAAGCACTCGTAGACAATTAGCAAATTATTGTGAGCATCACGCGTTTGTCTCTTGTGTGGAACCCCACAAGGTCTATGAAGCGCTAGAAGATCTGGATTGGCTCAATGCCATGCATGAAGAACTCAACAACTTCGAGCGCAACAAAGTGTGGAGATTGGCGCCAAGACCGACCGGGAATCACAATGTCATAGGAACCAAGTGGATATTTAAGAACAAGCAAGATGCCCATGGGATTATCATTCGCAACAAGGCTCGTTTGGTAGCACAAGGCTACTCCCAAGTCGAGGGTATCGACTAAGGTGAAACCTTTGCTCCCGTTGCTCGTCTTGAATCCATTCGCATGTTGATTGCATATGCTTCTCATCATAACTTTAAGTTACAACAAATGGATGTGAAGAGTGCTTTTCTTAATGGTCCTATTAATGAGTTGGTTTACGTCAAGCAACCCCCCGGGTTCGAGGATCCCTACTTTCCCGATCATGTGTATCAACTCGATAAGGCACTCTATGGCCTTAAGCAAGCCCCACGTGCGTGGTATGACCACCTTACCGAGTTGTTACAAGACCGTGGTTTTGAAGTTGGGCTAATCGACCCCACTCTTTTTACTAAGAAGGTCAAAGGGGAGTTGTTTGTGTGCCTATTATACGTTGATGATATTATCTTTGGGTCTCCTAACAAAGCTTTCAATGAGGAATTTGCCGCTCTCATGACCTCAAAGTTCGAGATGTCCTCCATGGGAGAGTTGAAATTCTTTCTAGGGTTCGAAGTGAAGCAAAGAAGAGAAGGAACCTTCATCAATCAATCCGAATACACTCAAGACATGCTCAAGAGATTCAAGCTAAGTGACGTCAAGCCGGCTTCCACTCCAATGCCCACCAAGTGCCAACTTGACTTAGATCCCAATGGTAAAGTGGTGGATCAAAAGGTATATCGTTCCATGATTGGATCCTTGCTTTACCTTTGTGCATCTAGACCGGATATCATGTTGAGTGTGGGAATTTGTGCATGGTTTCAAGCCGCACCTAAGGAAAGTCACTATGTGGCGGTCAAACGAATCTTTCGATATTTGGCTCATACCCCAAACTTTGGCTTATGGTACCCAAGAGGATCAAACTTCAAGCTTGTAGGGTACTCAGATTCCGATTGGGCGGGAGACAAAGTGGATAGGAAGTCCACTTCCGGAGGGTGCCAATTCCTTGGTTGCTCTTTGGTAAGTTGGTCTTCCAAAAAGCAAAGTTGTGTGTCTCTCTTGTCCACTGAGGAGGAGTATGTTGCCGCCGGTAGTTGTTGTGCACAACTCCTATGGATGAGGCAAACTTTAAAGGATTATGGTGTCACTTGTGACAAAGTGCCTCTTTGGTGTGACAATGAAAGTGCCATCAAGATTTCTCTCAACCCGGTGCAACATTTCAAGACGAAGCATATTGAGATTCGGTATCACTTCATCTGGGATCACATTAGGCGAGGAGAGATCGAGCTCAACTATGTCAACACTCATGACAACCTTGCAGATATTTTCACGAAGCCCTTGGATGAAGCAAGATTTCGCGAGTTAAGGCATGAGCTAAATATCATTGATTCGAGCAATGTGGCTTGAACCCTTGCACACCCCACCACGCTTAATTTGCTGTCTAGTTTAGGTGTAGGCATGGACATAGGGGGAGTGTTGTTCTCTCAATGAACTCTCCCTCCCCCCATTATGCATAAATTGATCAAGTCTTTCACTTTAGCCATTATTGATGGTACTTGTGTTTCAAAGATTAGTTTTGGTCATGGGCCCAAGGTTAAAATCTTCGCGACGCCATACCTCTTGACTCAAACATAGGTAGCCTCGGACACCGCCCTCTTTTGAAGAGGTGTGTCTTGGTCGTTTGCTGGTATGCTCTCTTTTCTTGCCGTTCTTGTCTTTCCTTCGAGCAAAAGCCATGTTGTTTGGTTGCCGTAGCGTGCTGGGCGGTACTACCGCTGGTGGTGCGCGGTACTACCGCTCATAAGTGGTACTACCGCCCCAAGCACGGTACTACCGCTGAGGGACGGGACCAGGGAGTTATATCAGGGCAGGGGGAGGTTTCTTCTTCCCCATACCCATTCACTTCGCGCCCTCTTTCCTCTTCCTCTCTCCAGCCTCAACTCACCGCGGGAGGGCTCCGGTGGATCTCCGTCTCCAGGGCGTCCCTCTTCATTTCCTTTGGTGGAGTCGATCCCCACCCCGTTCTCTTGCCATGGATGCCGATATTGCCCCCGTTCCTTGTCTCCTTTTGTCTCGTTTTCAGATCTTGTTTCTTAGGGGCAATGGTGGTAGCATCTCTAGATTTTTGGCTAAATCTAGGCTTGAGTTGGTTGGAGAAGGCAACTAGACTATCTCGATTAGAGTTTGGTAGGAATATTTTTGAATTTGGCAGGCCGGTAGTGCCGGATCTGACCACGGTAGTAGGAAACCGCTGTTTCTCCGCCTCGTGTTGTAGGAAACTGCTGTTGCTCTGCCTCAAGCAGTACTACCGCTCTCGTTGGAGCAGTACTACCGCTTGACCTTGAGCGGTACTACCACTCTCTTTGGGGCGGTACTACCGCTTGGGCGGTACTACCGCGGGCATGTCACAGTACTACCGCTGCATGCCAAATTCCATCATATTCCCGCCTTACCTTGATCCTTTTTTTGTGTTTGTTGGCTTATGCTCGCTCTTTCTGGTTGTTTTGCGTGTTCTTGTGTTTGGCTCCAGGTGATGACCATTCTGAGCATCAAGCTCACCGTATCAACCCCGGGCGTGCAACATCAAAACGCTACCGCACCTCTGAGCCAGCCGGTGGTTCCTCAAGCACCCAACCGCCTCCAGCAAGTGCATCCGCAAGTGTTCCTCCACCTCCTCAGCAATCGAAGATATCCGTCAACAAGCCAAAGGGGAAGACTGTGACTGAGATGACCAACAAGGAGTTTTGGGAAAAGCGTCGCCGTAATCCCTATGAGGTGGACCAAGAACCCACTTTGGTCAACCGCCCGTTCTGGAACCGATTTCAGTTTGCCATCTATTTTGATGTGATCAAGGCCAAGAAGAATCTCTTTGTTGTTGTTCGCTCCATTGACACTGATGCTATGGAAAAGGACCCGAAGTACTTTGGCGAAGCCCTTCAGATGTGCACTCAGCTGAACATTCTCAGGATCATGCAATTCAACAAGGACTTCGATGCAGATTTGGTGGCTCAATTCTTTGCCACCGTTCATCTTGGGACAGATGCCGACAGAACTGTGACATGGATGACCAATGGCAAGCTGCTTTCCGTCAAGTGGAAGGCTTTCATGGAGTTACTTGATGTGGTGGATCACGGGCTTGAGACTCAGTCGGTTTCCGCCCTCACCACAATGATACGTCCACCCACAAGCAAGCCCTTTGGCCCTACTGCACTGTGAAAGTTCACCCAATGACTAAGAAGAAAACCTATGAGCTGTCTCCGTATCTAGACATTCTTCATCGTATCTTCCGTGAGACTCTCTTTCCTCGCATCGGGAATCTGGATATGGTCCACTCTTATCTCGTGGACATGCTTCTGTTCTGTCAGCATGAGAAGGACACAAACACTGGAGAGAGCCTGGATATTTCTCATGTCATGTGGTCTGAACTTCTCTCTGCCGTGCCTGAGCGCAAGTGCCCGATATATGGTCCATTCATCATGAGGCTCATTGAGAGGGCCTGGGCACAGATCTATCCTAGAGTGTTGCTAGAAACTGGAGACTTGGTTTCTCATGAGATCAAGCGTCTGAGGAAGAAGGACAATTGGGTCACCCCAGCGCCTCAAACAGGGGGTCCGTCTGCTGCTGCTGCTGCCATGGGGACCGAGGGTGGGGCTGCCACTGATGATCATGAGGAGGACTTTGGGCCCTCTAGTACAGAACCGTCATGGGCACAGAAGCTTAAACGCAAGATGAAGAAGCTTTTCTGCATGGAGTCTCATGGTCAGTACATGACTCATGTGGCGGAGAAGCATGCCAGGATACGCCACAAGGAGCTCATGCGTCAGATAGGAGCGACAGTTGCCAGTGGTTCTGAGGGTCAGATCACTGAAGAGGAGGAATGGATTCATCAGCATTGCCCTTGGACCGACTCCGATGCCAAGCAGTTTTCGACCCACGATGAAGATGCAGACGATCATGCTGAGATGTGATGTTCGAGCTCCTCATCTTCCCTTCACCTGGAGTCGTAGTGTCACTCTTTGCCCTTTTTGGTGTCTCGCTGCCAAAGGGGGAGAGAGTGTAGGGATTTGTGTTGTTGCCGTGCTTTGAGTGTGTGTGTCGTCTTGTGTTTTCTTGTGTGTTCTCTCGGTGTCTTTGTTTGGTTTGGTTTGGTGCCTGTGAGAAGTTCTAGACATAGGGTGTGAGACATATGCTCCCCTTATTACTTATGTCTATTCAGTACTGTAGTTTATTATGAGTTGCATGCTTGTCCTATTTTATACTCTTCTCTCATATATCTTGTGCTTAGAATTGTTGGACTATAAAATATAGGGGGAGTGTTGATCCGGATGTGTGTGTCTTGCTTTCCGAATGCTCCTCTAACTAGGTGCACACATTCTGGGGGAGCCCGTCTATATTTTATAGTTCTTAGTTTTCTTACATTTATTTCTTTTCCTTGCGCAAGTCCCTAGTTGTCATCAATCCACCAAAAAGGGGGAGATTGTTACGACATATCTCTCTCAAGGTAGTTTTGGTGATTGATGACAACATGTTTGCGGACTAATCATGTGCTTTGAATAGTTCACAGATTCACCCCTGGCATGAAATATTTTCTTCCCTTTGGAGTGTCTTTCAAGACAGTGTAGCTCTTTCGTTTCTCTCTCGGTGGACTAGTTGCGTAGAGGGCACCGTACTATCAAGAGGGGGTCCGCTGGGGTATTGCATGGGTGGAACCAACATGTACACATCAGCTTCTCACCCTCCGAGCTTTTGCATTCCATTGAAGAGATCTCTCCGCTTTTCTTTGTCCTGTCTGGGTCCCAGCGGTAGTACCGCTGAGGAGCCACAAGCGGCAGTACCGCTCCACAGCGGTAGTACCGCCCGTGACTCCACAACAGTCGTACCGCTGGGGTGCCTAGCACCACCGCCTCATCCTCAGCCTCTTTGGAGAGATTCTCTCTCTCTCTTCAGTGTCCCAGTGGTAGTACCGCACTACCAGCGGTAGTACGGCTGAAGGGTCACAAGCGGCGGTTCCGCTCCACAGCGGTAGTACCGCCCGTGACCCTGCTGCCGTAGTACCGCTGGACTGTCTGTCTCCTACCGCCTCAACTCGAGGGGTCTTTTTCTCATGTCGGGTTTTGCGGCACTAGTTGCAGTTGTAGAGGCGGTAGTACCATTTCAGGAGCGGTAGTACCGCCCCTACCACCGCGGTAGTACCGCGTTGGGTCCTATTCCCTACTAGTCCCCTCTGCGCGGCAGTGTCGTTGGCTGGTGCGGCAGTACCGCTGACCTAGCGGTAGTACCGCCCCCTCTTAGCGGTAGTACCGCCTTGTGCAGGGCTGGTTGGTGAGGGGCAACGGTTGGATTGTTGCCCCCACTATAAAAAGGGGTCCCCTTCTTCCCTTTGACCTACCTCTTCCCCCTCAAGCTCCATTTATTGCTCAAGCTCCATTAAATTCTCCAAGCTCCATTTTCGCCCGATCTATCTCTCTAGCCAATCAAACTTGTTGATTTGCTCGGGAGTGGTTGAGAAGGCCCCGATCTACACTTCCACCAAGGGTTTCGATTCCCCCACTCATCCCTAGCGGATCTTGTTACTCTTGGGTGTTTGAGCACCCTAGATGGTTGAGGTCACCACGGAGTCATAGTCCATTGTGGTGAAGCTTCGTGGTTTTGTTGGGAGCCTCCGATTAAGTTGTGGAGATTGCCCCAACCTTGTTTGTTAAGGTTCGGTTGCCGACTTCAAGGGCACCAATAGTGGAATCACGACATCTCGCATTGTGCGAGGGCGTGAGGAGAATACGGTGGCCCTAGTGGCTTCTTGGGGAGCATTGTGCCTCCACACCGCTCTAACGGAGACGTACTTCCCTTCAAAAGGAAGGAACTTCGGTAACACATCCTCGTCTTCACCGGATCCACTCTTGGTTATCTCTTACCTTTACTTGTGCAAGCTCTTTAGTGTTACTTCTCTTGCTTGCTTGTATGCTTGTTGTTATTGCATCATATAGGTTGCTCACCTAGTTGCACATCTAGACAACCTACTTTGATGCAAAGTTTAATTTGGTAAAGAAAAGTAAAAATTGGTAGTTGCCTATTCACCCCCCTCTAGTCAACCATATCGATCCTTTCAACTTGCATGACATATTTTGTCCTACCCTCCCGTGGCAGCGGGGTCCTATTGGAAACTAAGGGATATTAAGGCCTCCTTTTAATAGAGAACCGGAACAAAGCATTAGCACATAGTGAATACATGAACTCCTCAAACTATGGTCATCACCGGGAGTGGTCCCGATTATTGTCACTTCGGGGTTGCCGGATCATAACACATAGTAGGTGACTATAGACTTGCAAGATAGGATCCAAAACTCACATATATTCATGAAAACATAATAGGTTCAGATCTGAAATCATGGCACTTGGGCCCTAGTGACAGGCATTAAGCATAGCAAAGTCATAGCAACATCAATCTTAGAACATAATGGATACTAGGATCAAACCCTAACAAAACTAACTCGATTACATGATAAATCTCATCCAACCCATCACCGTCCAGCAAGCCTACGATGGAATTACTCACGCACGGTGGTGAGCATCAAAAAATTGGTGATGGAGGATGGTTGATGATGACGACAACGACGAATCCCCCTCTCCGGAGCCCCGAACGGGCTCCAGATCATCCCTCCCGAGAGGTTTTAGGGCTTGGCGGCGGCTCCGTATCGTAAAACACGATGATTTCTTCTCTCTGATTTTTTTCTCATCGAAACTCAATATATGGAGGTGGAGTTGGAGTCGGAGACGCAACAGGGGGCCCACGAGGTAGGGGCGCGCTCTAGGGGGGGCGCGCCCCCACCCTCGTGAGAAGGGTGTGGGCCCCCTGGTCTTCATCTTTGGCGTGGATTTTTTATTGTTTTTTCTAAGATGTTCCGTGGAGTTTCAGGTCATTCCGAGAATATTTGTTTTCTGCACATAAAACAACACCATGGTAATTATGCTGAAAACAGCGTCAGTCCGGGTTAGTTCCATTCAAATCATACAAGTTAGAGTCCAAAACAAAGGCAAAAGTGTTTGGAAAAGTAGATACGACGGAGACATATCAACTCCCCCAAGCTTAAACCCTTGC
This sequence comes from Triticum dicoccoides, assembly GCF_002162155.2. Lineage (NCBI taxonomy): Eukaryota > Viridiplantae > Streptophyta > Magnoliopsida > Poales > Poaceae > Triticum > Triticum dicoccoides. Next base: position 508,077,828 of record NC_041390.1, read on the forward strand.
TTGTCCTCAAGCAATTCAGTTGACAAACTAAAAGAAAGAAAGAAAAACTTTTACAAACTCTGTTTGCTCTTGTTGTTGTAACTATGTCAAGCTAGCATTCAAGTTTTCAGCATAGATCATAACTAACCATATTTGCAATAATTCTCAGGTCTCACAACTACTCATATCAATAGCATAATCAACTAGCAAGTCATAATAATAAATCTCGGATGACAACACTTTCTCAAAACAATCATAATATGATATAACAAGATGGTATCTCGCTAGCCCTTTCTGAGACCGCAAAACATAAATGCAGAGCACCTTTAAAGATCAAGGACTGACTAGACATTGTAATTCATGGTAAAAGAGATCCAATCATAGTCATACCCAATATAAATTAACAGTGATGAATGCAAATGATGGTTGTGCTCTCCAGCTAGTGCTTTTTAATAAGAGAGTGATGACTCAACATAAAAGTAAATGGATAGGCCCTTCGCAGAGGGAAGCAGGGATTTGTAGAGGTGCCAGAGCTCAGTTTTGCAATAGAGATAAATTGTATTTTGAGCGGTATACTTTCATTGTCAACGTAACAACTAAGAGATGGCGATATCTTCCATGCTAAACACATTATAGGCGGTTCCCAAACAGAATGGTAAAGTTTATACTCCCCCTCCACCAACAAGCATCAATCCATGGCTTGCTCGAAACAACGAGTGCCTCCAACATACATCAGGTCCCAGGGGGAGTCTTGTTTGCAATTAATTTTGATTTAGTTTCCATAAAGCATGGGATCGGGCATCCCGGTGACCAGCCATTTTCTCGTGAGTGAGGAGCGGAGTCCACTACTCTTGAGAATAGCCCGCCTAACACGGAAGATAAGGACAACCTTTGTTGATACATGAGCTATTCGAGCATACAAAACAGAATGTTTATTTGAAGGTTTAGAGTTTGGCACATACAAATTTACTTGGAACGGCAGGTAGATACCGCATATAGGAAGGTATAGTGGACTCATCTAGAATAACTTTGGGGTTTAAGGGATTGGATGCACAAGCAGTATTCCCGCTTAGTACAAGTGAAGGCTAGCAAAAGACTGGGAAGCGACCAACTAGAGAGCGACAACAGCCATGTACATGCATTAAAATTAATAAACATTGGATGCAAGCATGAGTAGGATATAATCCACCATGAACATAAATATCATGAAGGCTATGTTGATTTTGTTTCAACTACATGCGTGAACATGTGCCAAGTCAAGTCACTTACATCATTCAAAAGAGGATACCACCCCATCATACCACATCATAATCATCTCAATAGCATGTTGGCACACAAGGTAAACCATTATAACTCATAGCTAATCAAGCATGGCACAAGCAACTTGATCTCTAATTGTCATTGCAAACATGTTTATTCATAATAAGCTGAATCAAGAATGAGTGACTCATCATATTTACAAAAACAAAAGAGGTCGAGTTCATACCAGCTTTTCTCATCTCAGTCAGTCCATCATATATATCATAATTGCCTTTCACTTGCACGACCGAACGGTGTGAATAATAATAAGAGTGCACGTGCATTGGACTAAGCTGGAATCTGCGAGCATTCAATAAACAAGAGAAGACAAGGCAATATGGGCTCTGGGTTAAATCAACAATAATGCATATAAGAGCCACTTCAACAATTTAATTATGGTCTTCTCCTACTGACCCCCCAAACAAAAGAAACGAAGAAAGCTCCCAACAAGCAAAAGAAGAATGGGAAATATTTTTTGGTTTTGTTTTTTAATTATTACTACTACAGCAGAAAAATAAACTACTACTATTTTTTTTGTTTTTCTTAAGGTTTAACAAACACACAAGAAGAAAGCAGGAAAAGGAAAATAAACTAGCATGGATATTATAGTGAAAAAGTATGAGCACCGACATCTAGCAATGAGTGTGTGTGAACGTAAATGTAATGTCGGTGAGAAATACGTACTCCCCCAAGCTTAGGCTTTTGGCCTAAGTTGGTCTATGGCCACGGCTGGCCTGGCGGATATCCATAATAATAGTTGTTGGGGTCGTACTGTGATGAGGAAGAATAGTTGGGATCATACTGATGTACAGCGGTTAACGCCTGCTGAGCTGCAGCGTGTAGTCGAGCTGCCTCCCCTCTCCTCTTGTACTCTTCTGCCTCCTCTCTAGTAATAACATATCTTCCTTTTGTCTGTGAATCAAAGAAGGCAGGAGCGGGGAGAGTAATACGGAAAACACGTCGTTTATCAAAGATTAACCGATATAAGAGAGGTGATTCAGGCCTCTCGACAAACTGGTGCGAATCCATAGAGTTATAATCTAAATATGCAGGAGGCAACTCCATATCACCCTCACGAATGTCTATTTCAAGAAAATGAGCTAAGTGGGTTGCATAAATTCCTCCAAAGAAATCTCCATTATGTCTATTATGATGCAACCTACGAGCTACAATGGCTCCCATATGATAAGATTGGTCTCCTAGCACAGCACTCCTAAGAATGCTAAGATCAGGGACACACATGTGACATGCTTCATCCTTAGCATTTATGCATCTACCGATGAAGAGAGCAAAATAATGTATAGCAGGAAAGTGAATGCTCCCTATGGTAGCCTGCGTTATGTCTTTGGATTCCCCCGCAGTTATACTAGCAAGAAAGTTTCTAAATTCAGATTTAGGGGGATCCCTAATACTGCCCCATGATGGAAGTTCGCAAGCAGAAGTGAAATCCTCTAGGTCCATGGTATAAGATTTGTCATAAAGATCAAACATGACTGAAGGAGAATTACGCAAAGATGAATACTCAAACCTCCTCACAAATGAACTTGTGAGATCATGATACTGGGGGCATTTGTTAGCCTCAAAATCCTCAAGACCGACATTGCGCAAATATGTTTTGAATTCTTCTTTAATTCCCGCACGGTCCATAAATTTTTTCGACGGCCATTCGCAAGGCCGTACTGGAGCGTCTCTTGGTGGATCCTCGTCAGCATCGTGCATAGCAATCCTGGGTCCTTGCTTCTTAGAGGAACCACCTTGGAACATCTTCCTAAACATATTGTTTTTCTCTGAAAAATTCTGAAATTTTTAGTAACTTCAAACAAAAATGAACCAACTTCAATAATATTGATATTAACTACTCCTATAAGTGCCTAGAGCCTATATCAAGCATTAGAACTACTTGGAACCATATAAATTTGACATGCAAGCTCAAGAACATGGTCACCTATGCAGCATAAATTTGCAAAGAATAAAGCACTAGAACAAACACTAATTAGACCAATGGAGGAGTCACATACCAAGGAACAATCTCCCCAAGCAGTTTTGCGAGAGGTGCTTTGAGCAAGGAGATCGAAAATCACAGCAAAAGTGGATGGAACTCGTGCTTGAGTTGGTTTTTCGGGTTTGTGTGAGATAGAGGAAGAAGATGGGTGCTGTGATAAGTGGAGGAGGGCCACCATGGGCCCACGAGGCAGGGGGCGCGCCCTATTGGGGGGGGGGGCGCCCACCACCCTCGTGACCAGGTGGCAGCTCCTCCCACAGTAATTTTTGCACAGTAAATCCTCAAATATTCCCGAAAAAATCATATTAAATTGGCATGTCATTCTGAGGACTTTTATTTTTGGGATATTTTTATATTGCACAGATAAGTCAGGAAACAGACAGAAAAATACTATTTTTACTTTATTTAATATAAATAACAGAAAGTATAGAGAGGGTACAGAAGTTTGTGCTTCTAGTTTCATCCATCTCATGCTCATCAAAAAGAATCCACTAACAAGGTTGATCAAGTCTTGTTAACAAACTCATTTCGATAATCATGAAACCGGAGAAATTTCGAATAACACTAAGTTACCTCAATGGGGATATGCACATCCCCAATAATAAGAATATCATATTTCTTCTTGACAGTAGGAAGAGGGAATTCAAAACCTCCAAATATAATCGATGGAATTTTTCCAATAGAGTTGATACTATGAACTTGAGGTTGTTTCCTCGGAAAGTGTACCGTATGCTCATTACCATTAACATGAAAAGTGACATTGCCTTTGTTGCAATCAATAACAGCCCCTGCAGTATTAAGAAAAGGTCTTCCAAGAATAATAGACATACTATCATCCTCGGGAATATCAAGTATAACAAAGTCCGTTAAAATAGTAACGTTTGCAACCACAACGGTGATACGTCTCCAACGTATCTATAATTTTTTATTGCTCCATGCTATATTATCTATTGTTTTGGGCAATATTGGGCTTTATTATCCACTTTTATATTATTTTTGGGACTAACCTATTAACCGGAGGCCCAGCTCAGATTTGCTGTTTTATGCCTATTTCAGTGTTTTGAAGAAAAGGAGTATCAAACGGAGTCGAAACGGAACGAAATCAACTTGAGAAGTTATTTTTGGAAGGAAACACACCTGATGGACTTGGACCCCACGTTAAGGAAGGAACGAGGAGCTCACGAGGGTGGGGGCGCCCCCCTAGGGCGCGCCCCCTGTCCCATGGGACCCTGGTGGCTCCCCTGACGTACCTCCTGCACCCATATATACCTACGTAATCTAAAACTTCCAGAATGCAACATAGATCGGGAGTTCCACCGCCAGAAGCCTCCGTAGCCACTAAAAACCAATCGGGACCCTGTTACGGCACCCTGCCGGAGGGGGAACCCTCACCGGTGGCCATCTTCATCATCCCGATGCTCTCCATGACGAGGAGGGAGTAGTTCTCCCTCGGGGCTGAGGGTATGTACCAGTAGCTATGTGTTTGATCTCTCTCTCTCTCTCGTGTTCTTGAGGTGATACGATCTTGATGTATCACGAGCTTTGCTATTATATTTGGATCCTATGATGTTTCTTCCCCCCCCCCCTCTTCTCTCTTGTAATGAATCGAGTTTCCCCTTTTGAAGTAATCTTATCGGATTGAGTCTTTAAAGACTTGAGAACACTTGATGTATGTCTTGCCTGGATATCTGTGGTGACAATGGGATACCACGTGCCACTTGATGTACGTTTTGGTGACCAACTTGCGGGTTTCGTGACATTGGGAACCTATGCATAGGGGTTGGCACACGTTTTCGTCGTGATTCTCCGGTAGAACTTTGGGGCACTCTTTGAGGATCTATGTGTTGGTTGAATAGATGAATCTGACATTGTGTGATGCATATCGTATAATCATACCCACGGATACTTGAGGTGACATTGGAGTATCTAGGTGACATTATGGTTTTGGTTGATTTGTATAACTTTGAGGTGGTTTCTTACCCTACCATAATCTCTTCGTTCGTTCTCCGCTATTAGTGACTTTGGAGTGACTCTTTGTTGCATGTTGAGGGATAATTTTATGATCCAATTATGTTAGTATTGTTGAGGGAACTTACACTAGCGAAAGTATGAACCCTAGGCCTTATTTCCACACATTGCAATACCGTTTACGCTCACTTTTATCATTCATTACCTTGCTGTTTTTATATTTTCAGATTACAAAAACTATTATCTACCATCCATATACCACTTGTATCACCATCTCTTCGCCGAACTAGTGCACCTATACAATTTACCATTGTATTGGGTGTGTTGGGGACACAAGAGACTCTTTGTTATTTGGTTGCAGGGTTTCTTGAGAGAGACCATCTTCATCCTACGCCTCCTACGGATTGATAAACCTTAGGTCATCCACTTGAGGGAAATTTGCTACTGTCCTACAAACCTCTACACTTGGAGGCCCAACAACATCTACAAGAAGAAGGTTGTGTAGTAGACATCAAGCTCTTTTCTGGCGCCGTTGCTGGGGAGGTTAGCGCTTGAAGGTATATCTTTAGATCTTGCAATTGAGTCTTTTAGTTTCTTGTTTTATCACTAGTTTAGTTTATAAAAGAAAACTATAAAAAATGGAATTGAGTTTGTCTCATATGCTTCACCTTTTTAATATCCTTCGTGAGTATGATGGAAAGGATAATTGTGCTCAAGTGCTAGAAGAAGAAATCTATAAAATGTTTGGCACTAAATATTTGAATGATGAGCATGATTGCAATGTTGTTAGTATGAATTCCTTGAATTTCCATGATGTTAATGATATGCAAAGCCACAAGCTTGGGGAAGCTATGTTTGATGAAGATGATATCTTTTGTCCCCCAAGTTTTGATGAGCAAATTTATTATGATGAAATCATGCTTCCTATTTATGATGATTATATTGATGAAAGTGGATTTGGAGAGGTCATGACTTTATTTAGTAATTATTCCACTATTTCGGAAGAGGTTCCAATTGATTATGAGAACAAAGTTGCTATCTATGATAATTATTGTGATGACTTATATGCTATAAATAATAATGACATCCATGAAACTTGTCATCATGATTTTAGTTTTCAATTGGATTATGCTTCACATGATAATTATTTTGTTGAGTTTACTCCCACTATCCCGAATGAGAAGAATTTTGCTTATGTGGAGAGTAATAAAAATTCTATGCTTGTAGATCATGAAACCAATGCTTTAGGTGCTGGTTATATTGTTGAATTAATTCATGATGCTACTGAAAATTATTATGAGGGAGGAACATATGCTTGTAGGAATTGTAATAATATCAAGTTTCCTCTCTATGTGCTTAAAGTTTTGAAGTTATGCTTGTTTTACCTTCCTATGCAAGTTGGTTATTATTCTCATAAGTTGTTTGATCATAAAATCCCTATGCATAGGAAGCATGTTAGACTTAAATGTTCTAGTAATATTCTTCATGATGCTCTCTTTATGTTACAATTCTTATCTTTTATGTAAGCATCATTGAAATCATCATGCCTAGCTAGGGGCGTTAAACGATAGCGCTTGTTGGGAGGCAACCCAACTTTATTTTTATTACTTGCTTTTTGTTCCTGTTTAGTAATAAATAATTCATCTAGCCTCTTTTTAGATGTGGTATTATGCTTTTAATTAGTGGTTGTGCCAAGTAGAACCTTTGGGAAGACTTGGGTGAAAGTCTTGTTGATCATGCTGTCAAAAACACAAACTTTAGCGCTCACGAGAATTGCTGCCATTTTTATTTGGAGAGTGCTATTTAGTTAATTCGTTTTCCAGATGATTAATAGATAAATTACTCAGGTTCAGCAATTTATTTGAAAATTTTATGAGTTCCATAAGTATATGTTTGATCCAGATTACTACAGACTGTTCTGTTTTTGACAGATTCTGTTTTTCGTGTGTTGTTTGCTTATTTTGATGAATCTATGGCCAGTAAAATAGTTTGTAATCCATAGAGAAGTTGGAATACATTAGGTTTAACACCCATATAAATAATGAATGAGTTCATTACAGTACCTTGAAGTGGTCTTTTGTTTTCTTATACTAACGGAGCTTACGAGTTTTCTGTTAAGTTTTGTGTTGTGAAGTTTTCAAGTTTTGGGTAAGGATTCAATGGACTATGGAATAAGGACTAGCAAGATCCTAAGCTTGGGGATGCCCAAGGCACCCCAAGGTAATATTCAAGGACAACCAAGAGCCTAAGCTTGGGGATGCCCCGGAAGGCATCCCCTCTTTCGTCTTCGTTCATCGGTAGCTTTACTTGGAGCTATATTTTTATTCGACACATGATATGAGTTTTGCTTGGAGCGTCAATTTATTTTGTTAGTATTTGATTTCTGTTATTTATAACAATGTTTTGCATCTTTTATTTCAATAAAAGTGGCATTAATAGTCTTTACTATGCCTATGTTACAAGTATACATGTTGCTGTTTGAAAACAGAAAGTTTACCGCTATTACAATAATTCCCTAGAAAAGTCAGAAAGTGATAAAATGTTGAAACCTTTTGATATTAAGATCTGATAAATTTACTACAGTGGGAATTTTCTTTCATAATTTTTGGAGTTAGGGAAGTATGGATGTTGCAGTTTTCTTTACAGACTATCCTGTTTAGGTAGATTGCTGTTATGTTTGCATTGTTTGCATATGTTTGCTTCTTTAATGATTCTATTTGAGGATAGGACTATTAAATATGCAGAGGCATTTAGTATGCAATGTTGAATAATAATTTTAGTGATTTGCTACAGTAAAGTATGATAAGGTTTTGGCAATGGTTTATACTAACTTATCTCACGAGTCCTTGTTGAGTTTTGTGTGGATGAAGCTTTTGAGATTTAGGGAGACCGTGATATGAGAGGAATTAAGGAGACACAAAAGCTCAAGCTTGGGGATGCCCAAGGCACCCAAAGATAATATTTCAAGAAGTCTCAAGCATCTAAGCTTGGTGATGCCCCGGTTGGCATCCCACCTTTCTTCTTCAACAACTATCGGTTAGTATCGATTGATCCTAAGTTTTTGCTTCTTCACATGATGTTTGCCATTCTTAGAATGTCATTTTATTTTGCTTTGCTTGCTGTTTGAATAGAATACCAAGATCTGAAATTATTAAATGGGAGAGTCTACACATAGTTGCATAATTATTCGACTACTCATTGATCTTCACTTATATCTTTCAGAGTAGTTTGTCATTTGCTCTAGTGCTTCACTTATATCTTTTAGAGCATGGTGGTAGTTTTATTTTGAAGAAATAGATGAACTCTCATGCTTCACTTATATTATTTTGAGAGTCTTAAATAGCATGGTAATTTGCTTAAAATCCTAATATGCTAGGTATTCAAGAATAATAAAATTCTCTTATGAGTGTGTTGAATACTAAGAGAAGTTTGATACTTGATAATTGTTTTGAGATATGGAGATGGTGATATTAGAGTCATGCTAGTTGAGTAGTTGTGAATTTGAGAGATACTTGTGTTGAAGTTTGTGATTCCCGTAGCATGCACGTATGGTGAACCGTTATGTAACGAAGTCGGAGCATGATGTGTTTATTGATTGTCTTCCTTATGAGTGGCAGTCGGGGACGAGCGATGGTCTTTTCCTACCAATCTATCCCCCTAGGAGCATGCGCTTAATACTTTGTTTTGATAACTAATAGATTTTTGCAATAAGTATGTGAGTTCTTTATGACTAATGTTGAGTCCATGGATTATACGCACTCTCACCCTTCCACCATTGCTAGCCTCTCTAGTACCGCGCAACTTTCGTCGGTACCATAAACCCACCATATACCTTCCTAAAAATAGCCACCATACCTACCTATTATGGCATTTCCATAGCCATTCCGAGATATATTGCCATGCAACTTTCCACCTTTCCATTATTATGACACGCTTCATCATTGTCATCTTGCTAGCATGATCATGTAGTTGACATAGTATTTGTGGCAAAGCCATTGTTCATAATTCTTTCATACTTGTCACTCTTGATTCATTGCATATCCCGGTACACCGCCGAAGGCATTCATATAGAGTCACCTTTCTTCTAGTATTGAGTTGTATCATTGAGTTGTAAATAAATAGAAGTGTGATGATCATCATTCAATAGAGCATTATCCCCAAAAAAAGGGGCCAAAAAAAAGAAAGGCCAAAAAAAGGGAAAGGCCAAAAAAAAAAGAAAGGCCAAATAAAAAAAATAAAAATATAAAAATAAAAGGGACAATGCTACTATCATTTTACCACACTTGTGCTTCAAAGTAGCACCATGATATAGCGAGTCTCATATATTGTGCTTCAAAGTAGCACCATGTTCTTCATATAGAGAGTCTCATATGTTGTCACTTTCATATACTAGTGGGAATCTTTCATTATAGAACTTGGCTTGTATATTCCAATGATGGGCTTCCTCAAAATGCCCTAGGTCTTCGTGAGCAAGCGAGTTGGATGCACACCCACTGGTTTCTTTTGTTGAGCTTTCATACATTTATAGCTCTAGTGCATCCGTTGCATGGCAATCCCTACTCACTCACATTGATATCTATTGATGGGAATCTCCATAGCCCGTTGATACGCCTAGTTGATGTGAGACTATCTTCTCCCTTTTTGTCTTCTCCAGAACCACCATTCTATTCCACCTATAGTGCTATGTCCATGGCTCACGCTCATGTATTGTGTGAAGATTGAAAAAGTTTGAGAACATCAAAAGTATGAAACAATTGCTTGGATTGTCATCGGGGTTGTGCATGATTTAAGTATTTTGTGTGGTGAAGATGGAGCATAGCCAGACTATATGATTTTGTAGGGATAACTTTCTTTGGCCATGTTATTTTGAGAAGACATAATTGCTTTGTTAGTATGCTTGAAGTATTATTATTTTTATGTCAATATGAACTTTTGTCTTGAATCTTTCAGATCTGAATATTCATACCACAATTAAGAAGAATTACATTGAAATTATGCCAAGTAGGACTCCGCATCAAAAATTTTGTTTTTATCATTTACCTACTCGAGGACGAGCAGGAATTAAGCTTGGGGATGCTTGATACGTCTCCAACGTATCTATAATTTTTGATTGCTCCATGCTATATTATCTACTGTCTTGGGCAATATTGGGCTTTAACCGGAGGCCCAGCCCAGATTTGATGTTTTATGCCTATTTCAGTGTTTTGAAGAAAAGGAGTATCAGACGGAGTCGAAACGGAATGAAATCAACTGGAGAAGTTATTTTTGGAAGGAAACACACCTAATGGACTTGGACCCCACGTCAAGGAAGGAACAAGGTGCTCACGAGGGTGGGGGCGCGCCCCCTAGGGCGTGCCCCCTGTCTCGTGGGACCCTCGTGGCTCCCCTGGCGTACCTCCTGCACCCATATATACCTACGTAACCTAAAACTTCCACAACGCAACATAGATCGGGAGTTCCGCCACCAGAAGCCTCCGTAGCCACTAAAAACCAATCGGGACCCTGTTCCGGCACCCTGCCGGAGGGGGAACCCTCACCAGTGGCCATCTTTATCATCCCGGTGCTCTCCATGACGAGGAGGGAGTAGTTCTCCCTCGGGGCTGAGGGTATGTACCAGTAGCTATGTGTTTGATCTCTCTCTCGTGTTCTTAAGGTGATACAATCTTGATGTATCGCGAGCTTTGCTATTAAATTTGGATCCTATGATGTTTCTTCCCCCCTCTTCTCTCTTGTAATGAATCGAGTTTCCCCTTTTGAAGTAAGCTTATCGGATTGAGTCTTTAAAGACTTGAGAACACTTGATGTATGTCTTGCCGTGGATATCTGTGGTGACAATGGGACACCACGTGCCACTTGATGTACGTTTTGGTGACCAACTTGCGGGTTTCGTGACATTGGGAACCTATGCATAGGGGTTGGCACACGTTTTCGTCGTGATTCTCCGGTAGAACTTTGGGGCCCTCTTAATCTGACATTGTGTGATGCATATTGTATAATCATATCCACGGATACTTGAGGTGACATTGGAGTATCTAGGTGACATTAGGGTTTTGGTTGATTTGTATCTTAAGGTGTTATTCTAGTACGAACTCTAGGGCTGTTTGTGACACTTATAGGAATAGCCCAACGGATTGATTGGAAAGAATAACTTTGAGGTGGTTTCGTACCCTACCATAATCTCTTCGTTCGTTCTCCGCTATTAGTGACTTTGGAGTGACTCTTTGTTGCATGTTGAGGGATAGTTTTATGATCCAATTATGTTAGTATTGTTGAGGGAACTTGCACTAGCGAAAGTATGAACCCTAGGCCTTATTTCCACACATTGCAATACTGTTTACGCTCACTTTTATCATTCGTTACCTTGCTGTTTTTATATTTTCAGATTACAAAAACTATTATCTACCATCCATATACCACTTGTATCACCATCTCTTTGCCGAACTAGTGCACCTATACAATTTACCATTGTATTGGGTGCGTTGGGGATACAAGAGACTCTTTGTTATTTGGTTGCAGGGTTGCTTGAGAGAGACCATCTTCATCCTACGCCTCCTATGGGTTGATAAACCTTAGGTCATCCACTTGAGGGAAATTTGCTACTGTCCTACAAACCTCTGCACTTGGAGGCCCAACAACGTCTACAAGAAGAAGGTTGTGTAGTAGACATCAAATGGGCACATCCTCACAAATACTGACAGGTATAGCAGTTGATTTATCAACCATTTGCAAAGATATTTCAGTAGGTGTCAGCTTATTCAAGTCAAGTCTACGATATAAAGAGAGAGGCATAACACTAACACCGGCTCCAAGATCACATAAAGCAGTTTTAATATAATTTCTTTTAATGGAGCAAGGTATAGTAGGTACTCAGGGGTCTCCGAGTTTCTTTGGTATTCCACCCTTAAAAGTATAATTAGCAAGCATGGTGGAAATTTCAGCTTCCGGTATCTTTCTTTTATTAGTAATGATATCCTTCATATATTTAGCATAGGGATTTGTTTTGAGCACATCAGTTAATCGCATACGCAAAAAGATAGGCCTAATCATTTCAGCAAAACACTCAAAATCCTCATCATCCTTTTTCTTGGATGGTTTCGGAGGAAAAGGCACGGGTTTCTGAACCCAAGGTTCCCTTTCTTTACCATGTTTTCTAGCAACAAAGTCTCTTTTATCACAATGTTGATTCTTTGATTGTGGGTTATCAAGATCAACAGCAGGTTCAATATCTACATCATTATCGTTACTAGGTTGAGCATCATCATGAACATCATCATTAATATTTTTATTAGGTTGATGTTCATTACCAGATTGTGTTTCAGCATCGGACATAGAGATATCATTTGGATTATCAGGTGGTTCAGCAATAGGTTCACTAGAAGTTTGCACAGTTCTATCATTTTTCTTTTTCTTCTTTTTAGAAGAACTAGGAACATCAATATTATTTCTTTGAGAATCTTGCTCGATTCTCTTAGGGTGGCCTTCAGGATACAAAGGTTCCTGAGTCATTCTACCAGTTCTAGTAGCCACTCTAACAGCATAATCATTTTTCTTATTATTCATTTCATTAAGCACTTCTTTTTGAGCCTTAAGTACTTGTTCTACTTGAGTGGTAACCACAGAAGCATGTTTGCTAACAAGTTTAAGTTCACCTTTAATATTAGCCATATAATCACCCAAGCGCCTAATCATATAAGCATTTTCTTTTAATTGTCTACCAAAATAAGCATTGAAGTCGTTTTGCTTATACATAAAGTTATCAACTCATCCAAGCATTGACTGGCAATTTTAGTAGGAGGGACTTCAGCTTTATCAGACCTATAGAGAGAATTTACCTTTACTACCTGTGTCGGGATATTGGGATCAGGAGGTTCTTCAGTGAATAAATAATTGAGATCATATGTTTCTTCAACAAGCGGTATATTAAGACCATATATTTCTTCAATAGGAGGTAAATTCTTAACGTCTTTAGATTTAATACCTTTTTCTTTCATAGATTTCTTTGCCTCTTGCATACCTTCGGGACTGAGAAATAAAACACCTCTTTTCTTCGGAGTTGGTTTAGGAATAGGCTCAGTAATTGGAGCAGGAGATGGCTTAGGAGCTGGATCAGGAGGTGCCCAATTATTTTCATTTGTCAACATATTATTCAATAGAATTTCAGCTTCATCCGGTGTTCTTTCCCCGAAACGAGAACCAGCACAACTATCCAGGTAATCTCTGGAAGCATCGGTTAGTCCATTATAAAAGATATCAAGTATTTCAGGTTTCTTAAGAGGATGATCAGGCAAAGCATTAAGTAACTTGAGAAGCCTCCCCCAAGCTTGTGGGAGACTCTCTTCTTTAATTTGCACGAAGTTGTATATTTCCCTCAAAGCAGCTTGTTTCTTATGAGCAGGGAAATATTTAGCAGAGAAGTAATAAATCATATCCTGGGGACTACGCACACAACCAGGATCAAGACAATTAAACCATATCTTAGCATCACCCTTTAATGAGAACAGAAATATTTTGAGTATATAAAAGTAACGCCATCTCTCATCATTAGTTAATAGGGTAGCTATATCATTTAACTTAGTAAGATGTGCCACAACAGTTTCAGATTCATAGCCATAAAACGGATCAGATTCAACTAAAGTAATTATATCAGGATCAATAGAGAATTCATAATCCTTATCAGGAACACATATAGGTGAAGTAGCAAAAGCAGGGTCAACTCTCATTTTATCTCTAAGTGATTCTTTGTTCCATTTAATTAATAACCTCTTAAGCTCATATCTATCTTTGCAAGCAAAAATAGCGGCAGAAGATTCCATATCAAAGAGATAGCCCTCAGGAATAACAGACACATTTTCATCATCACTATCATCATCGTATTCAGATTCAATATTTTCTTTTTCTCTAGCCCTAGCAATTTGTTCATCAAGAAATTCACTAAGGGGCACAGTAGTATCAGGCATAGAAGCAGTTTCATCATAAGTATCATGCATAGCAGAAGTGGCATCATAATAGAAGCAAATGTAGGTGTAGGTGTCGCAAACTTACTCATAATAGAAGGTGAATCAAGTGCAGAGCTAGATGACAGTTCCTTACCTCCCCTCGTAGTTGAGGGATAGATCTTGGTTTTTGGATCTCTCAAGTTCTTCATAGTGTCCAGGAGATATAAATCCCAAGTGACTCAAAGAATAGAGCTATGCTCCCTGGCAACTGCGCCAGAAATTAGTCTTGATAACCCACAAGTATAGGGGATCGCAACAGCTTTCGAGGGTAGAGTATTCAACCCAAATTTATTGATTCGACACAAGGGGAGCCAAAGAATATTCTCAAGTATTAGCAGCTGAGTTGTCAATTCAACCGCACCTGGAAACTTAGTATCTGCAGCAAAGTGTTTAGTAGCAAAGTAATATGATAGTGGTGGTAGCGGCAACAAAAGTAAAGAGAGCAAAAGTAATGTTTTTGGTATTTTGTAGTGATTGTAACAGTAGCAGCGGGAAAGTAAATAAGCGAGAACCAGTATATGGAAAACTCATAGGCACCGGATTAGTGATGGATAATTATGCCGGATGCGGTTCATCATGTAACAGTCATAACATAGGGTGACATAGAACTAGATCCAATTCATCAATGTAATGTAGGCATGTATTCCGTATATAGTCATATGTGCTTATGGAAAAGAACTTGCATGACATCTTTTGTCCTACCCTCCCGTGGCAGCGGAGTCCGATTGGAAACTAAGGGATATTAAGGCCTCCTTTTAATAGAGAACTGGAACAAAGCATTAGCACATAGTGAATACATGAACTCCTCAAGCTATGGTCATCACCGGGAGTGGTCCCGATTATTGTCACTTCGGGGTTGCCGGATCATAAGACATAGTAGGTGACTATAGACTTGCAAGATAGGATCCAGAACTCACATATATTCATGAAAACATAATAGGTTCAGATCTGAAATCATGGCACTCGGACCCTAGTGACAAGCATTAAGCATAGCAAAGTCATAGCAACATCAATCTCAGAACATAATGGATACTAGGGATCAAACCCTAACAAAACTAACACGATTACATGATAAATCTCATCCAACCCATCACCGTCTAGCAAGCCTACGATGGAATTACTCACGCACGGTGGTGAGCATCATGAAATTGGTGATGGAGGATGGTTGATGATGACGACGGCGACGAATCCCCCTCTCCGGAGCCCCGAACGGACTCCAGATCAGCCCTCCCTAGAGGTTTTAGGGCTTGGCGGCGGCTCCATATCGTAAAACATGATGATTTCTTCTCTCTGATTTTTTTCTCATCGAAACTCAATATATGGAGGTGGAGTTGGAGCCGGAGACGCAACAGGGGGGCCACGAGGTAGGGGGATGCGCCCTAGGGGGGGCGCGCCCCCACCCTCGTGAGAAGGGTGTGGGCCCCCTAGTCTTCATCTTTGGCAAGGATTTTTTATTGTTTTTTCTAAGATGTTCTGTGGAGTTTCAGGTCATTCCGAGAATATTTGTTTTCTGCACATAAAACAACACCATGGTAATTCTGCTGAAAACAGCGTCAGTCCGGGTTAGTTCCATTAAAATCATACAAGTTAGAGTCCAAAAAAAGGGCAAAATTGTTTGGAAAAGTAGATACGACGGAGACGTATCAGGAGGGCCACCGCAGCGACCGTGGCCCTCGTCACTCCCACCACTCCGGATCTAAGGAGGATGACCAGGAGTATGAGGACAGTCCTTACCGTGGGCCTGTCAGGGGTGGCACTGGGGACGGACGTCAGCGCTGCTCGGACCCACCGCCTACCTCTGATGGCAGCGACGCTTCTGATACGAGCCTCCAGGTCTGCCCGGCCTTGTCCCCACGGTCCCTAGTCGGCGCCCCTCTCGACTTCTCCATCGGGCCCCCTGTGGGGGTGGCCTCAGATCCGCCCGCCCTGGCCCCTCCGGTGGCTCCTGCACCGGCCGCGGCGGATGGGGTACCCTCCCTCCCCCCGCCCGCCTTGCTGGGCATGTCGGACCTGGTAACGCCCCCTGCTGAGGCTGATTCCCTTCCTCCTGCTCGGTCATCATCGACAGCCCCGGCTATGCTCGCAGCGGGAGGAGGCAACCTCAACCTGGACCCTCCCCATGCGATCCCCCGCTCCACGTCGGACCAGTTGGACCAGGCGGTGTCTAGGTTCGATGGGCCCTCGGCCCAGGCCTCGCAGGCGCTGATCTCCGCTCGGCCCGTCTCTTCGTCTGCCTCATCTCTGTGCTCCCTAGGCCTCGCCCGTG
Organism: Triticum dicoccoides; assembly: GCF_002162155.2. Taxonomy (NCBI): domain Eukaryota; kingdom Viridiplantae; phylum Streptophyta; class Magnoliopsida; order Poales; family Poaceae; genus Triticum; species Triticum dicoccoides. The sequence continues at coordinate 508,094,338 of NC_041390.1, forward strand.
GTCAGGAGTCGGCAGTGGTGACCACTCCGGTGGCCGCCCCCCCTCTCCCGCCTCGGACCGCGGCCTACTCCCGGCGGGGAAGATCGTCCTCGTCCCCGGTGACGTCCTCCCGTCGCAGTGCCCGGATCGAGGCATCCAGGCTGGTGGGTAGCCCAGCTCTGCCTATCCCCGAGCGGGCAGAGCTTCGGGCCACTGCCCGAAACCTTGAGCCAGGTACTCCATCCATTCCTGCTACTCCTGCTACTTGTTCGTTCTCTGCTCTAGAGGCTGCCCCGCTAGGTCACCTTGCAAAGGTGGCTGCGGATTCGGCCGTTGTGTTCCGGGGAGAAGTCGCTCCCTCGTTAGTACAGATTGAGGCAATTCATGCGAGGTAGATCCTCGATGAACGTCTGGCGGAAGCCCGCGCGCGTATGCCGGCCACCTTGGGTATAGCTTCCGGCGCTTCCACCCACATCCCGCCACCTTCTGTGGCCGATCCAGTGGAGATCCAAGGACGTACCCGGTCCCGCACTACAGCCCTCCGCGCTTAGAGCGCATCACGTGTCTTGGGGTCAAGCAGTCCCCCGATGGATTTGTGATGCAGACCCTCTTCTGGAACATCCGCGGTTTCGGCCAAGACAGCCGATGCCGCCAACTGGTCGAGTACATGCGAACCTAGCATATTGACATCGTAGCCATCCAAGAAACTATGTGTACGGAATTCTCCTTGTCGGAGCTCGAGCATCTGAGCTCCGACCTATTTGCTTGGCACTGGCTCCCTTCTAGTGGGAGTGCGGGCCACTCGGGGGGCATCCTCCTAGGGGTGAAGGATGCCACCTTTGAGATTGGTAGCATGGATAGGGGAGAGTTCTTTGTCAGTATGGAAGTATTTGAGCATGCCCTAAACTTCAAATGGAAAATTATAGCGGTATACGGCCCGGCTGACCATCGCCGGTCTGAGACCTTCCTTGCGGAGCTCTAGAGGAAGGTGGCGGCCGCCCAGCTACCGGTGATGGTGGGCGGCGACTTCAATCTCATCCGGTTGAAGGAAGAGAAGAGCAATAATTTGGTCAACTTCCCCCGGCTGGCAGTTGGTTCTGGGCTGCAAGAGTAGTCCCATCAGGCCCAATGAAAATTATAAGTTGGAACTGCCGGGGGCTTGGGAACGGCCTGGCAGTTCGTAGCCTCCTTGATTTGGGGAGGACGAAGGAGCCTGATATTCTGTTCATGGCTGAGACTAAGTTGACCGAGAAGGAGTTGGACGGTTTCGGTGGTTGTTGGGGCTCACCAACATGGTGGCTTGGGATTCGGATGGCAGGAGTAGGGGTATTGCTTTGTTTTGGAAGCGAGGGATGGATGTGTCCTTAAGGTCGTATGGGAGGAGGCATATAGATGTAGACGTTGCTGGAGAGAATGGGGTGTATGGAGGTTGACCGGGGGTGTATGGTGAGTCAGTGATGGAAAGTAGGAAGGAGACTTGGAGAACTCTTCGAATCCTTGGGCAGCAACACCAGCAGGGCCGTCCTTGGCTTTGTTTGGAGGACTTTAATGAAAACCTCTCTTGTGATGAAAAACTTGGAGGGGTGGCTCGACCCCAAAGGCTCATGGATAGCTTCAAAGCGGCTCTTGAGGGATGTGATCTTGTCGACATTGGCTTTACGGGCGACAAATTCACATGGAGGAATCATAGTATGAAGTGGACACACACACACACACACACACACACACACACACACACACATATATATATATATATATATGCGAGAGGCTGGATAGAGTTGTTGCCAATGACAAGTGGTGTGAGGAGTTCCCAGAGTTCGTAGTGATCAATGGCAGGCCACGCCACTCGGATCATCGGGCAGTCATAGTGATGACCAAGGATGAGGGAGTGGGAGGTCCTAGGGGAGACCGTGGATTCTGGTTTGAAGCCTGGCGGCTCAAGGAGGAAGGGTGCAGTGAGATAATCAAGGATGAGTGTGAGAAGGGGTGGATGGAGGGCGCGGGAGATGTTTCCCAGGTGATGCAAAAAGTGGCCGGGGGTGTGCGAAGATGGAGCAAGGAAGTTGTCGGCAAGCTAGAGGAGAAGCTTAAGAAGGCACGGGGTGACCTGGAGAAGTGCATGAGAGAGCCCATACCAGACCCCAAAAATAAGAGAGGAGACGAGATTGCGGTGCCTGGTTGAGGAACTGGAGGAGAAGAAAAATATGAAGATGAAGCAACGATCACACGTAACATGGTTAAAAGAAGGCAGTAGGAACAACAACACCCGCTATTACATGGCTGTTGCTTCGGGTCGCAAGAAGGCTAACCGGGTGAAGATGCTCAGGAAGGAAGATGGGTCGGTGGTGAAGGAGGGGGAAGAAATGAATAATTATGTCTGCTCATTTTGTCAGGACCTATTCTCCTCTTCGGCGGGTGACCGTTCAAATGAGCTTATCAGTAAAGTCCAGCTGCGCATAACTGCAGCCATGCATACTGTTCTTGATACTGAATTCACCAAGGGGGAAGTTAAGGTTGCTCTTGATCATATTGGGAACCTAAAGGCGTCAGGACCCGATGGAATGCCCTCTGTTGTCTACGAACGTCGTTGGCAATTCATGGGTGACCGAGTGGTAGAGGAGGTACTTCAGGTACTGAATCGGGGTATGCTTCCCGAGGGTTGGAATGACACACTTGTAGTGCTGATCCCAAAAGTGAAAACCCCAGTAGAATTAAGGATCTACGCCCCATAAGTTTGTGCAATGTTGTCTACAAGTTGGTGTCCAAGGTTCTGGCCAACCGCATTAAGATGATCTTACCGGAGATCATATTTGACAACCAAAGTGCATTTGTTCTGGGATGGCTTATAATCGACAACGCACTTAGTGCCTATGAACTGACACACTTTCTCTTGAATAAGAGAACCGGGAAGGAGGGCTACGTGGCAGTCAAGGCTGGTATGATCAAAGCGTATGACAGGGTTGAGTGGAATTTCTTGGAAGCAATGTTAAGGAAAATTGGGTTCACACAAAGCTGGGTTGATCTCATAATGAAGTGTGTTACCACTATTAGATACCAGATCAAGATCAATGGTGTGCTCACGGACAATTTTGTCCTTTCAGGGGTCTACAGCAAGGAGATCCCATCTCCCCATACCTCTTTGTGATTTGTGTAGAGGGACTTTCAGCACTCCTACATAATGCAGCAGCATAGGGTAGTTTGACTGGTGTTAAAATTTGCCCTACAACCCCGGTTGTCTCCCACCTATTCTTTGCAGACGACTCACTACTGTTGCTGAAGGCAAATCAACAAGAAGCGACCGGACTCAAGGAAGTGCTCGACTTGTATGAGAGCTGCTCCGGCCAGTGCATCAATATTGAGAAATTTGCTCTCCTATTCAGTCCGAATACACCGGCTATGGCTCGACCGGAGGTGAAGGATGCTATACAAATCCAAAGTGAGAACTAGAATGATAAGTACCTTGGTTTACTCGTGCATGTTGGCAGGTCAAAACGCAAAGCGTTTGCATATATCAAAGGTGTTGTTGCTGGCAGAGTGTTGCTACCTCTTGAGCATTGCGTTGGTTTTCCCCGAAGAGGAAGGGATGATGCAGCAAAGTAGCATAAGTATTTCCCTTAGTTTTTGAGAACCAAGGTATCAATCCAGTAGGAGGCTACGCGCGAGTCCCTCGTACCTGCACAAAACAAATAATTCCTCGCAACCAACGCAAATAGGGGTTGTCAATCCCTATAAGGCCACTAACGAGAGTGAGATCTGATAGATATGATAAGATAATATTTTTGGTATTTTTGTGATAAAGATGCAAAGTAAAATAAAGGCAAAGTAAATAGCAAAGGAAATAACTAAGTAGTAGGAGATAAATATGATGAAGATAGACCCGGGGGCCATAGGTTTCACTAGTAGCTTCTCTCGAGAGCATAAGTATTCTACGGTGGGTGAACAAATTACTGTTGAGCAATTGACAGAATTGAGCATAGTTATGAGCATATCTAGGTATGATCATGTATATAGGCATCACGTCCGAGATAAGTAGACCGACTCCTGCCTGCATCTACTACTATTACTCCACTCATCGACTGCTATCCAGCATGCATCTAGAGTATTAAGTTAAAAACATAGTAACGCCTTAAGCAAGATGACATGGTGTAGAGGGATATACTCATGCAATATGAAGAAAACCCCATCTTGTTATCCTCGATGGCAACAATACAATACGTGCCTTGCTGCCCCTACTGTCACTGGGAAAGGACACCGCAAGATTGAACCCAAAGCTAAGCACTTCTCCATTGCAAGAAAGATCAATCTAGTAGGCCAAACCAAACTGATAATTCAAAGAGACTTGCAAAGATAACCAATCATACATAAAAGAATTCAGAGAAGATTCAAATATTATTCATAGATAGACTTGATCATAAACCCACAATTCATCGGTCTCAACAAACACACTGCAAAAAGAAGATTACATCGAATAGTTCTCCACAAGAGAGGGGGAGAACATTGTATTGAGATCCAAAAAGAGAGAAGAAGCCATCTAGCTACTAACTATGGACCCGTAGGTCCAAGGTAAACTACTCACACTTCATCGAAGGGGCTATGGTGTTGATGTATAAGCCCTCCGTGATCGATGCCCCCTCCGGTAGAGCTCCGGAACAGGCCCCAAGATGGGATCTCATGGATACAGAAAGTTGCGGCGGTGGAATTAGGTTTTTGGCTCCGTATCTAATCGTTTGGGGGTACGTAGTTATATATAGGAGGAAGGAGTACATCGGTGGAGCAACAGGGGGCCCACGAGGGTGGAGGGCGCGCCTGGGGGGGGGGGGTAGGCGCGCCCCCTACCTCGTGGCCTCCTCTTTTCTTTCTTGACGTAGGGTCCAAGTCTCCCGAGTCTTGTTCGTTGGGAAAATCATGTTCCCGAAGGTTTCATTCCGTTTGGACTCCGTTTGATATTCCTTTTCTTCGAAACCCTAAAACAAGCAAAAAACAACAATTCTGGGCTGGGCCTCCGGTTAATAGGTTAGTCCCAAAAATAATATAAAAGTGGATAATAAAGCCCAATAGTGTCCAAAACAGTAGGTAATATAGCATGGAGCAATCAAAAATTATAGATACGTTGGAGACGTATCAAGCATCCCCAAGCATAATTCCTGCTCGTCCTCGAGTAGGTGAATGATAAAAACAAAATTTTTGATGCGAAGTGCTACTTGGCATAATTTTAATATAATTCTTCTTAATTGTGGTATGAATATTCAGATCCGAAAGATTCAAGACAAAAGTTCATATTGACATGAAAATAATAATACCTCAAGCATACTAACAAAGCAATTATGTCTTCTCAAAATAACATGGCTAAAGAAAGTTATCCCTACAAAATCATATAGTCTGGCTATGCTCTATCTTCACCACACAAAAAATTTAAATCATGCACAACCCTGATGACAAGCCAAGCAATTGTTTCATACTTTTGAAATTCTCAAAACTTTTTCAATCTTCACGCAATACATGAGCGTGAGCCATGGATATAGCACTATAGGTGGAATAGAGTGGTGGTTGTGGAGAAGACAAAAAGGGAGAAGATAGTCTCACATCAACTAGTCGTATCAACGGGCTATGGAGATGCCCATCAATATATACCAATGTGAGTGAGTAGGGATTGCCATGCAACGGATGCACTAGAGCTATAAGTATATGAAAGCTCAAAAAGAAACTAAGTGGGTGTGCATCCAACTTGCTTGCTCATGAAGACCTAGGGCAATTTTAGGAAGCCCATCATTGGAATATACAAGCCAAGTTCTATAACGAAAAATTCCCACTAGTATATGTAAGTGATAACATGAGAGACTCTCTACTATGAAGATCATGGTGCTACTTTGAAGAACAAGTGTGGTAAAAGGATAGTAACATTGTCCCTTCTCTCATTTTCTCTCATTTTTTTATTTGGGCCTTTTCTCTTTTTTATGGCCTCTTTTTTTGTCCAGAGTCTCATCCCGACTTGTGGGGGAATCATAGTCTCCATCATCCTTCCCTCACTGCGACAATGCTCTAATAATGATGATCATCACACTTTTATTTTTCTTACAACTCAACAATTACAAATCGATACTTAGAACAAAATATGACTCTATATGAATGCCTCCGGCGGTGTACCGGGATATGCAATGACTCATGAGTGACATGTATGAAAGAATTATGAATGGTGGCTTTGCCACAAATACGATGTCGACTACATGATCATGCTAAGCAATATGACAATGATGGAATGTGTCATAATAAACGGAACAGTGGAAAGTTGCATGGCAATATATCTCGGAATGGCTATGGAAATGCCATAATAGGTAGGTATGGTGGCTGTTTTGAGGAAGGTATATGGTGGGTGTATGATACCGGCGAAAGGTGTGCGGTATTAGAGAGGCTAGCAAAGGTGGAAGGGTGGGAGTGCGTATAATCCACGGACTCAACATTAGTCATAAAGAACTCATATACTTATTGCAAAAATCTACAAGTTATCAAAGCAAAGTATTACGCGCATGCTCCTAGGGGGATAGATTGGTAGGAAAAGACCATCGCTCGTCCCCGACCGCCACTCATAAGGAAAACAATCAATAAATAAATCATGCTCCGACTTCATCACATAAAGGTTCACCATACGTGCATGCTACGGGAATCACAAGCTTAACCACAAGTATTTATCAAATTCACAACTACTCAACTAGCATGACTTTAATATCACCATCTCCATATCTCAAAACAATTATCAAGCATCAAACTTATCATAGTATTCAACACACTCATAAGAGAATTTTATTATTAATCTTGTATACCAAGCATATTAGGATTTTAAGAAAATTACCATGCTATTTAAGACTCTCAAAATAATGTAAGTGAAGCATGAGGGATCAATAGTTTCTATAAAACAAATCCACCACCGTGCTCTAAAAGATATAAGTGAAGTACTAGAGCAAAATTATATAACTCAAAAGATATAAGCGAAGCACATAGAGTATTCTAACAAATTCCAAATCATGTATGGCTCTCTCAAAAAGTGTGTACAGCAAGGATGATTGTGGTAAACTAACAAGCAAAGACTCAAATCATACAAGACGCTCCAAGCAAAACACATATCATGTGGCAAATAAAAATATAACTCCAAGTAAAGTTACAGATAGAAGTAGACGAAAGAGGGAATGCCTTCCAGGGCATCCCCAAGATTTGGCTTTTAGGTGTCCTTAGATTATCTTGGGGGTGCCATGGGCATCCCCAAGCTTAGGCTCTTGCCACTCCTTGTTCCATAATCCATCAAATCTTTACCCAAAACTTGAAAACTTCACAACACAAAACTTAAAGTAGAAAATCTCGTGAGCTCCGTTAGCGAAAGAAAATAAAAGACCACTTCAAGGTACTGTAATGAACTCATTCTTTATTTATATTGGTGTTATACCTACTGTATTCCAACTTCTCTATGGTTTATAAACTATTTTACTAGCCATAGATTCATCAAAATAAGCAAACAACACACGAAAAACAGAATCTGTCAAAAACAGAACAGTCTGTAGTAATCTGTAGCTAGCGCAAGATCTGGAACCCAAAAATTCTAAAATAAATTTCTGGATGTGAGTAATTTATCTATTAATCATATGCAAAAATAATTAACTAAATAGCACTTTCCAAATAAAAATTACAGCAGTTCTCGTGAGCGCTAAAGTTTCTGTTTTTTACAGCAAGTTCAACAAGACTTTCCCCAAGTCTTCCCAACGGTTCTACTTGGCACAAACACTAATTAAACACAAAAAACACAACCAAAACAGAGGATAGATAAATTATTTATTACTAAACAGGAGAAAAAAGCAAGGAATAAAAATAAAATTGGGTTGCCTCCCAACAAGCGCTATCATTTAACGCCCATAGCTAGGCATAACAAGCAAGAATAGATCTAGGTATTGCTATCTTTGGTGGGCAATTCTTCAATGAGGCATCTACCATCTTTAGTAATTTCTCTCTTTTTATTAATTATCAAACTTTTAGGCACAAGATCGAAAAATTCATTTGTAACAAATGGTTCCTTAATGATAGCAAAAAGATTGGGATGAATACTTATAGATTTGAGATCTGCATTTTCCTTACTAGAGGATTCACCCTTATTTTTAGGAACATACATAAGCTTGGCAATTTTAGTGGGAGGACTTGGAGTATTCTTTACGGAAGAAAAAACGGTTCCCAAGTTGGTGATAATACCCTCAAGTTTATCGATCCTAGTGGAATCGTGATTTATTTTCTCATTAACTATGGGTTCCTTTTCTTTAATATTTTTCAAAGTAACTCCTACTTTAGATCCATATTGAGAGATTCGGCTATGGATCTTTTTATCCAAATTTTCAATTAACTCTACGGTAGCAACCTTATTTTCAATAATTTCAAGCCTTTGCATTACATGCTCCAAAGTTAATATAGTTCCATTAACCAAGAGAGGGGGTGAGCCAAATAAATCTAACATAGCATTATAAGAATCAAAAGTATGGCTACCCAAAAAGTTCCCTCTGATAATAGTATCAAGAACATAACGGTGCCAAGGAGTAATGCCTACATAAAAATTGCGAAGGAGAATGGAAGTAGATTGCTTCCTAGTAGATCTATTTTGAGCATTGCAAATTCTATACCAGGCATCTTTTAGATTTTCACCCTCCCTTTGCTTAAAATTTAGAATTTCATTCTCGGGAGACAGCGGAGAAGATAAGGGACTAGCCATAATGACAAGCAAACAAACTAACACACAAGCAAACAAAAAGCAAGCGGGCAAAAAGAGGCAAACAAGAAAGAGAGGGAGGATAGAGAGAGAGGGCGAATAAAATGGAAAGGGTGAAGTGGGGGGGGGGGAAGAAAAACGAGAGGCAAATGGCAAATAATGTAATGCGGGAGATAAGGGTATGTAATGGGTACTTGGTATGTTGACTTTTGCGTAGACCTCCCCGGCAACAGCGCCAGAAATCCTTCTTGCTACCTCTTGAGCACTGTGTTGGTTTCCCCGAAGAGGAAGGGATGATGCAGCAAAGTAGCATAAGTATTTCCCTCAGTTTTTGAGAACCAAGGTATCAATCTAGTAGGAGGCTATGCACGAGTCCCTCGTACCTACACAAAACAAATAAATACTCGCAACCAACGCAAATAGGGGTTGCCAATCCCTATAAGGCCACTTACGAGAGTGAGATCTGATAGATATGATAAGATAATTTTTTTGGTATTTTTATGATAAAGATGCAAAGTAAAATAAAGGCAAAGTAAGTAGCAAAGGGAATAACTAAGTAGTAGGAGATTAATATGATGAAGATAGACCCGGGGGCCATAGTTTCACTAGTGGCTTCTCTCGAGAGCATAAGTATTCTACGGTGGGTGAACAAATTACTGTTGAGCAATTGACAAAATTGAGCATAGTTATGAGAATATCTAGGTATGATCATGTATATAGGCATCACGTCCGAGACAAGTAGACCGACTCCTGCCTGCATCTACTACCATTACTCCACTCATCGACCGCTATCCAGCATGCATCTAGAGTATTAAGTTAAAAACAGAGTAACGCCTTAAGCAAGATGACATGATGTAGAGGGATAGACTCATGCAATATGAAGAAAAGCCCATCTTGTTATCCTCGATGGCAACAATACAATACGTGCCTTGCTGCCCCTACTGTCACTGGGAAAGGACACCGCAAGATTGAACCCAAAGCTAAGCACTTCTCCCATTGCAGGAAAGATCAATCTAGTACGCCAAACCAAACTAACAATTCGAAGAGACTTGCAAAGATAACCAATTATACATAAAAGAATTCAGAGAAGATTCAAATATTATTCATAGATAGACTTGATCATAAACCCACAATTCATCGATCTCAACAAACACACCGCAAAAACAAGATTACATCAAATAGTTCTCCACAAAAGAGGGGGAGAACATTGTATTGAGATCCAAAAAGAGAGAAGAAGCCATCTAGCTACTAACTATGGACCCGTAGGTCTGAGGTAAACTACTCACACTTCGTCGGAGGGGCTATGGTGTTGATGTAGAAGCCCTCCGTGATCGATGCCCTCTCCGGAGGAGCTCCAGAACAGGCCCCAAGATGGGATCTCATGGATACAGAAAGTTGCGGCGGCGGAATTAGGTTTTTGGCTCCGTATCTGATCGTTTGGGGGTACGTAGGTATATATAGGAGGAAGGAGTATGTCGGTGGAGCAATAGGGGGCCCACGAGGGTGGAGGGCGCGCCTAGTGACGAAGCTACCTACCTAGGGTAGGGTCATAGACCTGACCTAGACATCTCCCCCCTAGGACAACACCCTAAAGCCAGGATCATCCAAAGGGTACCATCATCCACTCGACCAGAAACATTCCACTCAGAAGAGTCGATGTCACTCGACCGTCGTAGAAGTCACTCGATGGGCAGAAGAGCTAAAGCCACTCTGCATACGCAATGGTCAAGCATTTACTTATAGACTTAATTGACATTTACAGCACTTTAATATGGGCGTTACCAGTAACGTTCTCTCTTCAATGTACCTTAAACCCTCTGTGTCGTGGGCTAGCTGGGGTCTTGGCGCACTCTATATAAGCCACCCCCCTCCACAGGCACAAGGGTTCGCACCCCCGGTAACACACACACACATATAATCTAGTCGACCGCCTCCGGGCTCCGGGACGTAGGGTTGTTACTTCCTCTGAGAAGGGTCTGAACTCGTAAAACTCGCGTGTACAACTCCTCCATAGCTAGGATCTTGCCTGTACATCCCTACCCCCCATTCTACTGTCAGACTTAGAACCACGACAGTTGGCGCCCACCGTGGGGCAGGTGTCTTAGCGACTTGTTGGAGAAGTTGCGATTTTCCCGATCCCCATCAACATGGTTTCAGGCGGAGGTTTGGCCGAGGGCCGCGAGATCCGTTTCGGTGCGCTCGTGTTCATCGCCGACGATTCCGCTTGGCTCCAGGAAGCGCCACTTGGCGTCGAGGCGCTCCCCGTTCGCGGGGCAACGCAGTTTCGCGCGTGCATCCGTGGCATCCTCCTGCGGCAGCCGTCGACTCAGTATCGGTCGGTTCCTGTGCTGACTTCCCTCCCTGCAGCCCGCCGGAGCAAACGTTTCGGTCGATCGAGGCTTCAGCGGTGGGTGAGGCATGCGGTGGCTCTCCAGTCGGCCACCCCCCAAGTCGCTGCAATCGAGCCCGGCGAAACTCTCTACGGCCTGTTCGACTAGCTCCGTAGAGACTGCATCTGAGTGCGACAACAGCGACCCCGCGGCAGAAGTTTTGATGGTCAATGGACCACGTAGTCCTCCTAGCTTCACCCGTGAAGACGGAGGCGATGGGGACGGTGATCCGTCGCGTGTTTACGAAGAGTACCGCCCCGAACCTCTCTCTTTGCAACGAAGGGAAGAACTTCGCCGCCGGAACATGGATGCGCTTCACACTCCTATCGTTGGAGAAACCCCTGAGGCCCAGGCCTTGGAGGAGGCGTGTAACGCCCCGAGACCGTTGCGCCAGGTGTCTTCCAGTGATTCACTGTGTTGCCATGTATTTTGCTTGCGTGTTGCATCTTATCATGCCATCATCCGCATTGCATCTGCATGTTTTCGAAAACTCGCATCCAACTGGGTCTTCCGGTTCTCTCCGTTGTCCGTTCTGAGCCCAGACACACTTGCACGCGCCCGCGGCACGTCCGAAATATAATTTTGTAAGTGGCCGGAAAATGTTCTCGGAATGGGTTGAAAGTTGGCGTGCGGTCTTATTTTAGTGTAGGAAGACCGCCTGTCAAATTTCATCGCGTTCGGAGTCCGTTTGATAGCCCAACCGTTAAACTATAGCGGCATTATAGTCGGGCACACGTCGGACGTTTTCGGTCTCCGGAAACAGTCGCCGGGCCTCTCTCTCTCTCTCTCTCTTCTCTCAGCTCGAGCCCTTCTGCACAGCCCACAAGTTCCAACCGACCCCTCGCGTGCGTGCCCGAAACTTCCCTGGACCCGACCCGGACAGTTGTCACCGTTGGGTCCGGATCATCCCCAAACATCTACAAAATATCATCGTTTTATTATTTGAACTCCCTAGCCTATTCTTTCTGAACCGTCCGATTTCGATCGGATGATCCAAACTCCCTTTTTTCCTTATATATATAGTCCAACCCCTACCAAATCAAGCCAACCCTAATTTCTAGGGGGTTTGTCCCATCGCCGCCGCCCCTCCACCGAATCCCTCTCGGAATCCTCTCATTCCCCCTGCACCAACCATCAGCCACACCTAGATCCAATCCAACCAGCACACAGCCTCTCACTCCTCTCGTTCCCGAGAGAGAGGAGTTCCTCAGCCCCGATCCAGCGCCTGATCCCCGCCTCCTCGCGCCTCCCTGCATCGCCGGCAGCAACAGCTACCGCTGAACCAGCAGCAAACGCCGTCGCCCTTCCGGTTGGTTCTGCTTTCCTTCCTCCTCCTTTCTCTTTTCCTTCTTCACGCCTCTCATCTCTCCCCTGCTGCTCTTGACAGGGAGCCGACACCCATGGAGCTTGCCGCTGCTTCGTCCAAGCCGCGTCCTCCAGCCGGAGCTCGCCAGCCGCATCGATCCGCCGTGAGCAGCAGCACCAGCAGATGAGCTCCGCTCATGTTCTCTCCTTCCTCCACCTCCTTATGCCTCTCCCGTTTTTCTCTCCTCACACTACGGTCTGTGTCTCCCTTCTAAGCAGGAGCAGCCAGGGACGTCACTCCTCAAGCATCAGCCGCCGCTGACCTCCTCCGTCACGTCTCAGCGCCGGACCTCCGCTTGGCCTTGTTCGTCCGCTGCCTCCTGAAGGCCATGGAGCCTTGCAGCAGACGCCCGCCGTTGCCGCAGCTGCCCCGTCCACCTCGCCCTGCCGGATTCCGACCGGCCGGAACTCCCTGCGCCTCAAGACCGACCCTGCGTCGTCCGCCAAGTGCCCCTGCATCGCGCCAGACGCCGCCCTCCGCTGCTGCGTTGCCGCCGTCCAGCCATGTCGCCGTCCCCCTGCGTCCTCTGCTGCGCGAAGGAGCGAGGAGAATGCGCCCGTTGACCGCGCCCGTCCCTGCCTCGATCCAGTGGGATCGGCAGGGGCTATCCATCCAGCGCCCGAGTGGGCCGGCCTGCCAGCGCCCGAGGCCCAGATGCGCCCCTGCCGGCCTCCCTCCTCCACCGAATGGGCGGAGGCCCATGGTGAGGCCAGCTGCGCGCCCTCCTTTTTTTCTTTTTCTTTTCCATTGGGCCCAGTCAGTTACAGCCCATGTTGTTTTTTTCCTGAACAAATTTGTCTAATATCCAGTGTAAAACAGATTTGCAGAAAAAACCCTAAGCTCCATGCATATCATAACTCACCAACCATGCATCGGATTGAAAAACTTAATATATGAAACTTGCTTAGAATTTTGTGTAGATTAATAATTTGCCACTTTCATCCATGTTTGAAATGTATAAATTGTTGTTTGTGTAGATTTACTCTATTGCCATGCTAAAATGGTTTATTTCATAACTAAATAACCGTAGCTCCAAATTTAATAAACTTTATATGTAAATGGGGTGGGAAAATGCCTTGTTTAACATGGTGACATTGCTTTGCATGTTTAACAACTCTAAAATATGGTTTAGGACAGAACAACACCAAATCTAAAATATGCATATGGAGATTTATCGGAATTGTTGTTCGTTGTTTCCGGCCTCATTTAAACTTGCCTAGATAGGTAGTTTTGTTTTGCTTCACCCCTTGCCATGCTAAACAACATTGAATATTGTTGAGTACATAAGCGAGATCGAACTAAATAACTTGTTGTGGTGTTTTGTCAATATGCAATGAGTTGCATATTGATCTCCACTTAATTTGTAGAATTGCTTGTGCATTTTGCCATGCCATGCCTCATTAAACCGGACATGCATCATACTTGTTTACGCATCGTACCATGCTTATGTGATGATTGTTTACTATGTTGTTTGCTTTCTTTCCGGTGTACTTCTTCTCGGTAATCTGGTAACGTTGCGTTTGTGAGGAAACGTTGGCTACGTCCGTTTGTCTTCTTCATGGACTCGTTCTTCTTTCTTGCGGGATCTCAGGCAAGATGACCATACCCTCTAAATCACTTCTATCTTTGCTTGCTAGATGCTCGCTCTTTTGCTATGCCTATGCTACGATACCTACCACTTGCTTATCATGCCTCCTATATTGCCATGTCAAGCCTCTAACCCACCTTGTCCTAGCAAACCGTTGTTTGGCTATGTTACCACTTTGCTCAGCCCCTCTTATAGCGTTGTTAGTTGCAGGTGAAGATTGGAGTTTGTTCCTTGTGGGAACATGGATATTTGTTGGGATATCACAATATCTCTTATTTTATTAATGCATCTATACACTTGGTAAAGGATGGAAGGCTCGGCCTTATGCCTGGTGTTTTGTTCCACTCTTGCCGCCCTAGTTTCCGTCATACCGGCGTTATGTTCCTTGATTTTGTGTTCCTTACACGGTTGGGTTATAATGGGAATCCCTTGACAGTTCGCTTTGAATAAAATTCCTCCAGCAAGGCCCAACCTTGGTTTTACCATTCGCCACCTAGCCTTTTTCCCTTAGGAGTCGCGCATCCCGAGGGTCATCTTTATTTTAACCCCCCGGGCCAGTGCTTGTCTAAGTGTTGGTCCGAACTAGAGTCCTTTGCAGCGCCACCTCGGGGAAACTTGAGGGCTGGTTTTAGTTGTACGGAGCGCTCATCCGATGTTGCCCTGAGAACGAGATATGTGCAGCTCCTATCAGGATGTCGGCGCATCGGGCGGTCTTGCTGGACTTGTTTTACCATTGTCGAGGATGTCTTGTAACCGGGATGCCGAGTCTGATCGGATTGTCTTGGGAGAAGGAATATCCTTCGTTGACCGTGAGAGCTTGTGATGGGCTAAGTTGGGACACCCCTGTAGGGATATGATCTTTCGAAAGCCGTGCCCACGGTTATGGGAAGATGAGAATTTGTTAATGTACGATTGTAGAGAACTTGACACTTAACTTAATTAAAATGCACCAACCGCGTGTGTAACCGTGACGGTCTCTTTCCGACGGAGTTCGGGAAGTGAACACGGTGTTGGAGTTATGTTTGACGTAGGTTGTTCTAGGATCACTTCTTGATCATAGTTTCTCGACCGTGCTTTGCCTTCTCTTCTCGCTCTCATTTGCGTATGTTAGCCACCATATATGCTAGTGCTTGCTGCAGCTCCACCTCACATACCTTTTACCCTTCCTATAAGCTTAAATGTCTTGATCGCGAGGGTGTGAGATTGCTGAGTCCCCGTGACTCACAGATACTTCCAAACTAATTTGCAGGTGCCGATGATACCGTGCAGGTGACGCAACCGAGCTCAAGGAGGAGCCATTTGAAGATTGTGTTCGTTATGTTGTTCTGTTTCTAGTTGATCAGTAGTGGAGCCCAGTCGGGACGATCGGGGATCTGTGTAGCTTTTGGGGTAGTCTTCTTTTATTTTGGTTCCGTAGTCGAACCTTGAGTGTATTTGGATAAATGTAATGCTTTATTCATGTATCATGTGAAGTGGAGATTGTAAGCCAACTATGTATCTCTTTCCCTTATGTATTACATGGGTTGTGTGAAGATTAACTCACTTGAGACATTGCTTTCAATGCGGTTATGCCTCTAATTCGTGCTTCGACACATGGGAGATATAGCCGCATCGAGGGCGTTACAAGGCGCGCCTGGCCAACTTGGCTGAGCGCACTCGATTGGAGAACCTCCAGCGCGCACTCGACGAGCGTGCTCGGCAGCATGTCCCCGAGTCCAATCGATGCCAACTTTTTCCGCCTCCGACTCAGGTATACCAAACTCCGATCCAGAATCTCGTAGCTGCGGCCCGAATAGCGGAGTCAATCCAACCTTCCCAGTCAGAAGCTAGTCGAGGTTTGGTGTAGATCCGGGCTTTGCTCCGTGCGGCGGGAGAGCAGAATACAACAGTATCTCAGTCGTGGAATAGGATCCATAGCAGATCCATGGTTGCGGACACAGTCCAGTCGGCTCACAGCCCGAGATCGCCCCCGAGGCGTGAAGGACGTGGAGAACGGCGAGATCAGTACAGAAACCGCGAGCAGTATGATCACCGACTCGATCACGATGATCGTCGTCGAGTGCCCACGCCTCTCCCAAGGAGTGGGTCATACGTGCTTCGGCAGCATGATGACAGACGTCCTCACAGTGGCGGGCGAAGGATTCCAGTCGACCCTAGGGAGCCGGGCTTTGATGCGAGATGTATTCTCGTTCAGGGTCTGGTCGACAGAAACAGAGCTCACAGAGAAGGTCATGACAGAGATTTCTCAACCAGCAGCAGGGTACATGTCTCAGGTCCAGAGTGCTTCAGCAGAGCCATCAGGGTTGTGGTGATTCCTCCCAACTTCAGTTGGCGACTGGAGTCAGTAAGGTCACTGGCGAGTCCAAGCCTGACACTTGGCTTGAGGATTATCGAGTGGCTGTACAGATTGGTGGTGGCAATGATGAAGTGGCCATGAAGCACCTTCCTTTAATGTTGGAGGGCTCAGCCAGAGCGTGGCTGAATCAGTTAGCGCCTGGTAGTATTTATACTTGGGAAGATCTTGCCCGAGTATTTGTCAGAACATTTGAGGGTACTTGCAAACGGCCAGCAGGGCTAACAGAGTTGCAGTGTTGCATTCAGAAACCGAATAAAACTTTGAGAGATTATATCCAGAGATGGATCATGTTGCGCCACACAGTGGAGAATGTGTCGGATCACCAGGCAATTTGTGCCTTCAAAGAAGGCGTTAAGTATCGGGAGTTGAATCTGAAATTCGGTCGGACAGGAGATATGACTCTGACTCGGATGATGGAGATTGCCACCAAGTACGCGAATGGTGAAGAAGAAGACCGACTCCGGATTGGCAAGCACAAAACAGTCGCCCACGAAACCGGAGGAGGGAACTCCAGTCGGAAGCAGAAGCGCAAAGCCGAGCCAGCCGCTCCTGGTGAAGCCTTAGCCGTTACTCAGGGAAAGTTCAAAGGGAAACCCAAAGGGCCGTGGAACCCCAAGAAAGTGAAAGATCAAGATGGAAATGATATGCTAGATTTACCATGCCACATTCACACCAAAAAAGATGAAGAGGGTAATTTCATTTACCCGAAGCATACCACTCGACAGTGTCGACTCCTAATGCAGCAATTCTGAGAGAAACAACCCAAGGAAAAGGAGAAGGAAGCGGACAAAGTTGAGGATGAGGAGGAGGACGATGATGGTTACCCCCACGTCAATTCCACTCTGATGATTTTCGCTGATCTTGAGAGTAAGAGTCGACTGAAAGTCATTAACGGAGAAGTGAACATGGTCGCTCCGGTGACACCCATTTATTTGAAGTGGTCGTAGACTGCTATTGCCTTCGACATTCCGATCACCCAGCGCACATAGCCACCCCTGGGAGGCAAGCGCTGGTGGTCGACCCAGTAGTCGAAGGCACTTGATTGACTAAGGTTCTGATGGATGGTGGCAGTGGTCTGAATATACTATATGCAGGGACGTTGAAAGGAATGGGCATTCCGATGTCCAGACTCAGTGAAAGTAATATGAGTTTCCATGGAGTTATTCCTGGCAAGAAGGCTGCGTCACTCGGTCAGATGGCCCTTGATGTAGTTTTCGGTGATTCCAAGAATTACCGCAAAGAAAAGTTGACATTTGAAGTTGTGGATTTCCCGAGTGCTTATCATGCTATCCTAGGCAGGCTAGCTTATGCACGTTTTATGGCTCGACCATGTTACGTGTACCTCAAATTGAAGATGCCTGGTCCTAAAGGGATGATAACTATCACTGGCAGTCAAAAGAAGGCATAAGAGTGCTTCCAGAAGGGCTCAAAGATCGCCGATGCACAGATGGCAGTAGTGGAGTTGCAGGAATATCAAAAAAATGCAGATCCGAGTGATTTGTTGCGAGCTAAGAAGCCTGCCACAGATTCAGCATTCCAGTCGTCTGGTGAAACGAAGCCGATTCATATTCATCCAACGGATCCCAATGTTGCTCCGACTCACATTTCAACAACACTCGACTCCAAATAGGAAGAAGCGCTCATCCAGTTAGTCCGTGAGAACTGGGACATCTTTGCATGGAAACCTTCTGACATGCCAGGTGTTCCCAGGGGACTGGTTGAGCATCATTTACGAGTCGACCCAAAGGTGAAACCAGTCAAAGAACATCTTCGACGGTCCGCCGTACAGAAGAGGAAGGCAATCGGTGAAGAAGTGGCTCGGTTTCTGGCAGCTGAGTTTATCCGAGAGATTTACCACTCCGAGTGGTTAGCTAATGTTGTCATGGTCCCAAAGAAGGACGACTCGCTTCGCCTGTGCATTGACTTTAAATATATCATTCGGGCCTGCCCAAAAGATCACTTTCCTCTCCCTCGCATCGACCAAATAGTCGACTCGACTGCGGGGTGTGAGCGTTTGTCCTTTTTGGACGCTGATTCCGGGTATCATCAGATCCGTCTGTATGGACCCAATGAGATAAAAACAGCTTTCATCACCCCATTTGGGTGCTTCTATTATGTCACTATGCCATTTGATTTGAAGAACGCTGGAGCCACATTCATGCGGATGATTCAGAAGTGCTTGCTCACTCAGACAGTCGGAATGTGGAAGCATACATGGATGACATTGTGGTCAAGTCACGTAAAGGTTCCGACCTAATGGCTGACCTTGCTGAAACCTTTGCCAACCTCAGAAGGTATGATATCAAGCTCAATCCATCAAAGTGCATGTTTGGAGTTCCAGGCAGAAAATTACTCGGTTTTCTCGTTTCCGAACGAGGGATCGACGCTAACCCAGAGAAAGTGGGTGCCATACTCCGGATGAAACGCCCTGTGCGTGTGCATGATGTCCAGAAGCTTACTGGTTGTTTGGCTGCCCTAAGTCGATTCATTTCTCGCCTCGGTGAAAAGGCACTGCCTCTTTACCGACTGAGGAAGAAGTCAGATAAGTTCGAGTGGACTCCTGAAGCTGATGCAGCATTTGCAGAGCTCAAAGCCCTGCTTTCCACCCAGCCGGTGCTTGCTACTCCAATCAGCAAAGAGCCTTTACTGCTTTACATTGCAGCCACTGGACAGGTTGTCAGTACAGTACTTACGGTCGAGCGGGAAGAAGAAGGAAAAGCCTACCAAGTTCAACGCCCAGTATACTATGTCTCTGAAGTTTTGACTCCATCAAAGCAAAGATATCCACATTATCAGAAGCTTGTTTATGGGATTTATATGACCACGAAGAAGGTTGCACATTACTTCTCTGATCACTCCATTACAGTCATCAGCGACGCTCCATTATCAGAGATTCTGAACAACAGAGATGCAACTGGTCGAGTGGCAAAGTGGGCGATTGAACTCCTTCCCTTAGATATCAAGTTCGAGGCAAAGAAAGCTATCAAGTCCCAAGTAATAGCGGATTTCCTCGCCGAGTGGATTGAACAAAAATTGCCGACTCAAGTTCACTCGGAGCACTAGACCATGTTCTTTGATGGTTCCAAGATGCTGAATGGTTCCGGTGCTGGGGTGGTACTGGTATCCCCCCGAGGAGACAAGCTCAGATATGTTCTCCAGATTCACTTTGATTCCTCCAATAATGAAGCAGAATATGAAGCACTCTTGTATGGGTTGCGTATGGCCATCTCACTTGGCGTCCGTCGCCTCATGGTCTATGGCAACTCAGATTTGGTAGTCAATCAAGTGATGAAGGAGTGGGACGTCAGAAGCCCAGCCATGACTGGTTACTGCAACGGGGTGAGGAAGTTGGGAAAGAAGTTTGAGGGGTTAGAGCTCCATCATATACCCCGACTGAAAAATCAAGCAGCAGATGATTTAGCAAAGATAGGCTCCAAGAGAGAAGCTATTCCCAGTAATGTGTTCCTGGAGCATATTCATGCACCTTCAGTTCAAGAAGATCCCTTCACTGAAGAGCCCCCGCAGCCTAAGAGTGCCACAAATCCGACTGAAGTCGAGGTCCCAGCCGTGGTCGACTTGATCATGGAGGTGTTGGTCATCAGTCCCGACTGGACGGTGCCATACATTGCATATATCCTTAGGAAAGAGCTCCCAGAGGATGAAGAAGAGGCTCGACAGATCGTCCGTCGATCCAAGGCCTTTACTGTAATAAGAGGACAACTGTTCAGAGAAAGTGCAACTGGAGTCAGCCAGAAATGCATAACGCCAGAAGAAGGTCGAGTGATCCTCCACGACATCCATTCAGGGACATGTGGTCACCATGCGTCCTCTCGGACCATTGTGGCTAAAGCATACCGAGCTGGATTTTATTGGCCACAAGCAAATGAAATGGCGAAAGATATAGTCGATAGATGTGAAGGCTGCCAGTTCTACTCCAATATGTCACACAAACCTGCATCAACCCTGAAGACCATTCCACTCGTCTGGCCCTTTGTTGTTTGGGGATTGGACATGGTTGGTCCACTGAAGACTGGTAGGAGTGGCTTCACTCACATGCTTGTAGCAGTCGACAAGTTTACCAAATGAATCGAAGCCAAGCCTATTAAGAATCTTGAGGCTAGTACTGCTGTCAGCTTCATCAGAGAGTTGACATTCAGGTATGGGGTTCCGCACAGCATCATCACTGACAATGGATCGAACTTCGATTTTGATGAGTTCAGAACTTTCTGCGCCTCACAAGGCACATGAGCCGACTATGCTTCAGTCGCCCATCCCTAGTCGAATGGAGAAGCAGAAAGAGCAAATGGCCTGATTCTCAAAGGACTGAAACCCCGACTGATGCGAGATCTCAAGCACGCAGCGGGCGCCTGGGTTGAAGAACTTCCATCAGTTCTTTAGGGATTGAGGACAACTCCCAATCGGTCGACTGGCCGAACTCCATTCTTGTTGGTCTATGGGGCTGAAGCTGTTCTACCGAGTGACTTGCTCATAATGCACCACGAGTTGAGCTCTTCTCTGAAGATGAAGCCGAACAAGCTCGGCAAGACGCAGTCGACCTCCTAGAGGAGGAAAGAGAGATGGCCTTGATCCGGTCGACCATTTATCAGCAAGACTTGCGTCGATTCCATGCTAGACACGTGAAGGGTCGAGCCTTTCAAGAGGGTGACTTGATTCTTCGAGTGGATCAGCAGAAACCACACAAGCTCGCCCCGGCTTGGGAAGGTCCCTTCATTGTCACCAGAGTGCTCCACAATGGAGCATACCACCTTTACAATGTCGAGCATAAGAAGGACGAGCCACGGGCTTGGAATGCGGAGTTGCTCCGCCCCTTTTATACTTAAGTACTTGCTTGAATAAAATGTAATAAGAAATACCTTTGTAATTTGTTTATCAAAGACAAGAGCTTTACAGTCCTCTTGAATGACTGTTGTTGCTTTTATTTGCGTCTGAAATCCCCAAGTGGATGACTTAGCTGCGAATCCGTTTCGCCTAAGTTCAAAAGAAAATCCTACTGAGTGATGAGCAAGCCTCTCACTCGGGGGCTTAGCTGCGAATCCGTTTCGCCTAAGTTTAAAAAATCCTACCGAGTGGTGAGCAAGCCTCTCACTCGGGGGCTTAGCTGTAGTCCAGTACTCGCCTAAGTTTGTAAAATCCTACTGAGTGGTGAGCAAGCCTCTCACTCGGGGGCTTAGCTGCAGTCCAGTACTCGCCTAAGTTTGTAAAATCCTACTGAGTGGTGAGCAGCCCTCCCACTCGGGGGCTTAGCTGCAGTCCAGTACTCGCCTAAGTTTGTAAAATCCTACCGAGTGGTGAGCAACCCTCCCACTC
>NC_041390.1:508116672-508164387 GCF_002162155.2 Triticum dicoccoides
TGAGCAACCCTCTCACTCGGGGGGCTTAGCTGCAGTCTTGTACTCGCCTAAGTTTGTAAAATCCTACCGAGTGGTGAGCAACCCTCCCACTCGGGGGCTTAGCTGCAGTCCAGTACTTGCCTAAGTTTAAAAAATCCTACCAAGTGGTGAACAACCCTCCCATTCGGGGGATTAGCTGCAGTCCAATACTCGCCTAGGTTTAAAAAATCCTACCAAGTGGTGAGCAACCCTCCCACTCAGAGGCTTAGCTGCAGTCCAGTACTCGCCTAAGGTTTAAAGTCTGTCCCTATCCGCAAGGACGATGAGGTGTAGGTCGACCGCGATCTTCTTCTCCGAGCTACGCCATAAGTACAATGTACGCTCCATCACCATCCGCAAGGACGACGAGGTGCAGGTCGACTGCAACCTAATCCTTTGGAGCCGCGCCACAAATACAATGTGCGCTCCATCCCCATCTGCAAGGACGATGAGGTGCAGGTCGACTACAACCTTCTCCTTAGGAGCTGCGCCACAAATACAATTTGCGCTCCATCCCCATCCGCAAGGACGACGAGGTGCAGGTCGACTGCAACCTTCTCCTTCAGAGCTGCGCCACAAATACAACGTACGCTCCACCCCTGTCCGCGAGGACAATGAGATGCAGGTCGAGAGATTATTTAGAGTAAAGAGCAAATCCCACTCGAAGGCAAATACAAACATATTCAGAAATAAACCAAGTTCAGATAGATCCTAAAAATTCTAGGCGACGTCTCAGAAGTATTCGAGCATCAAGCCCGAAGGAGTTTAATGGTTACAGCAACCACTCGGCATCCTGAGGCAAATTTAAGGCAAGTTTAAATCTCAAAGTCTGTTCATTCGACAGGAGGAGGGCTGGCAGGTTCAACGAATTCGTCCAAGTCGATTCTATCCGCAATCCAAGTGGCGGCAGCTATGAAAGTCTCCATAAAGGACTGGAAATCGTTCCTTTTGGTGTTGGCGACCTTGATCGCCGCCAGCTTGTCTTTGCGAGCTTCCTTGCAGTGGACTCTTACCAAGGACAACGCCACGTCAGCACCACACCGGGCATAGGACTTCTTCCACTCTTGCACTCGACCAGGAACCTCGTTGAGCCGAGTCATCAGAGATTCGAGGTCATTTTGAAGCGTCGCCCTTGGCCAGAGTGACAAGTCGATCCGTGAAACTGCCACCTTCAGACGAGCGAGGTAACTTGTGACACTGGCGACACGGGATTCCAGTCGAAGCACATTCATGGCAGTCTCGTCGCCGACTGGAGAAACGATAGGGTCTAAACCCATCTCGATCCGTCCAGTTTCCTCGTCAAAGTTTTGGCAGAATTCTACAGTCAAAGAGTTAGTGAGTCGACTGGACGACATTAACTTGCAAGCAGTAAAGTAGTCAGATTAAAAGGAGTACCTTCCAGCATAAGATAGAGCTTCTTGGCAAGAGTTCTCAGATAGGCTTCCACATCATTTCTCTTACGAGCCACGGACTCCAGCTTCTCATTCAAAGCCATGTTATCCTTCTTCAGATGAGTGACCTCGCGGCTGGATTCAGTGAGAGAGGACTTCATCTTGCTTACTTCTTCTTCCAGCACTCCGACCGAAGCCAACTTCTGGTCTGCAAGGGCAGTCTTATCTTGAGCTTCCTTCTGCGTAGCTGCAAGGTCCAAGTCCTTCTCCAGAGCCAACCTCATTTTCTCTGCAAAATAAGCAATCGGATCAAACAAGAGATCGAAGAAATATTTTAAAGGATGATCGACATGAACAGTCGACATGCAGTTACCTTCCATACCAGCAGCTTCATCTTGAGCTTTCTTCAACTTTTGTTGGGCCAGCTCCAAGTCAAGGTTGAGTTGCCTCTGCTTCTCCTCCAATTCGGCGAACTTAGAAATGAGAATACAAGATTTCTATAGAAGGTAAAAGACATGTCAATCGACAAGATCAAAGATTATTTACTTCTGAGTGAATAAAACTTAAAAGTTTACCCAGACCCCAGCCGACTGCCCGCAGTCGACCGCGGTCTCGGGGACTACACCCAGCGGGTGCACTTGGCGTGCCCCCACTGACTCAGACCCCACTCGACTGGTCCGCCCGGGTCGAGTTTAAAAAAAAGAAGAAAGATAGAAGAGCTATTCAGACCCTGGCCGACTGCCAGCAGTCGACCGCGGTCTCAGGGACTACACCCAATGGGTGCACTTGACGTGCCCCCACTAGTTCAGATTCCACTAGGCCGGTCCGCCTGGGTCAAGTGGAAGAAAGGAAAGTGAAAAGTACTCAGACCCCAGTCAACTACCCGCAGCCGACTGCGGTCTCGGGGACTACACCCAGTGGGTGCACTTAGCATGCCCCCACTGGTTCAGATCCCACTCGCCCAGGCCGAGTGGAAGAGTGCAAATACTAAAGACAACAAAACACCCAGTGGGTGTACAGATTCGACGCAAACAATAAGAGATTGTGTGAAAGAAAATATTTCAGGTAGCATATCCTAATAGAACAAGGTCAGTCGAAAGCCAACTTACCTGGACATTGGCCCGAAGAGCCGCGTTGGCATCGTAAGCAGCCTGGCTGTTCTCGTGCACCGTCTTCATCCGCTCCATCATCACATTAGCCTGATGGATAGCCTCCGCGGCGGCGTCCGACTGGCTTTTCGGAACATGATAGTTGGTGAAGAAAGGGGCAGACGGCCCAGATGCGGCAGCTTGGAGCTCCGAGGCATGGGGTTGGGCGGCTGAAGGAAACACTGGTACAATCGACGGTGCAGGGCGCTCACTTGACAATGGGACAGCAAAAGTTATAGAGGCCCCACCTGCATCTTCAGGTTGTTGGACAGTTGGTTCCGTCGTCAGTCCTGGCTGAGATGTCTTGCCTGCCACTACTTTTTTGTTCTTTCTGGGCCCCGGGGCCACATCTTCATCATCATCCGGAAGCTCGATAACGTTGGGTGTGGCTGCAAATAAATCAGTCGACCCCAAGTGAATCACTAGAATTTGATCGACCAAATAATCAAGAACAAGATCACGAGAATTTTACCTGGGTTGGAGGTAACCGCGTCTTCCGTTTCCTTGTCTCGGTACTGGCGGGAAGAAGTTCCAGAGGTAGCAGCACTGCAAATGTCGACTTTCAGTCGGTTATGTTTTGTTGCTCGAGTCGACCAAAAGATCGGGTCAGATGATTACCCGGAGATGGTGGGAATGGTCACTTTGATTCTGGGCGAAGCTTTCGACGGTTTGGAGGATGTGGCCTTCAATGGTTTCGGTGCAGGAGGCGGCGCAGTCTTGAGTTGTTTCGGTCCCTTCTTAGTCGGCACCGGAGAAGACGTCCGAGGGTGCTTTGAAGACTGCCCAGTCGGTGCAGCCACCAGGTCAGGGGTGTTTGCCGGGTCGTGAGTGTGCTTGGACCTCCTTTCCCTGCGAGGAGGCGAGTCGACCTCTTCTTCGTCACTCGGGTCGTCGCTCTCCTCGTCCTCCTCTGCATCCGAGTGCCACTTGCCACTCTCGCCCCCGCTCGCCTCTTCCTCGACATTTTGCTCCTGCACTCCATTGGGCATCGAGTACTGATACGTCTCCAACGTATCTATAATTTTTGATTGCTCCATGCTATATTATCTACTGTTTTGAATGTTTATGGGCTTTGTTATACACTTTTATATCATTTTTGGGACTAACCTATTAACCCAGAGCCCAGTGCCAGTTTCTGTTTTTACCCTGTTTTAGGGTTTCGAAGAAAAGGAAAATCAAACGGAGTCCAATTGACCTGAAACTTCACGGAACTCACTTTTGGAAGGAAATAAGCCCAGAAGACTTGGACTGCACGTCGGGGGACCTGCGAGGAGGCCACGATGTAGGGGGCGCGCTCACCCCCCTGGGCGCGCCCTCCACCCTCGTGGCCCCCCTGACGTACTTCTTCCGCCTATATATCTCCATATACCCTAAAAACATCCGTGAGCACAATAGATCGGGAGTTCCGCCGCTAGAAGCCTTCGTAGCCACTAAAAACCAATCTAGACCCGTTTCGGCACCCTGCCGGAGGGGGCAATCCTTCTCCGGTGTCCAGCTTCATCATCCCGGTGCTCTCCATGACGAGGAGGGAGTAGTTCTCCCTCGAGGCTGAGGGTATGTACCAGTAGCTATGTGTTTGATCTTTCTCTCTCTCGTGTTCTTGAGATGATATGATCTTGATGTATCACGATCTTTGCTATTATATTTGGATCCTATGATGTTTCTTCCCCCCTCTACTCTCTTGTAATGAATTGAGTTTCCCCTTTGAAGTAATCTTATCGGATTGAGTCTTTAAAGATTTGAGAACACTTGATGTATGTCTTGCCGTGCGTATTTCTGGTGATAATGGGATACCACGTGATTTACTTGATGTATGTTTTGGTGATCAACTTGCGGGTTCCGCCCATGAACCTATGCATAGGGGTTGTCACACGTTCTCGTCGTGATTCTCCGGTAGAAACTTTGGGGTACTCTTTGAGGTCCTTTGTGTTGGTTGAATAGATGAATATGAGATTGTGTGATGCATATCATATAATCATACCCACAGATACTTGAGGTGACATTGGAGTATCTAGGTGACATTGGGGTTTTGGTTGATTTGTGTCTTAAGGTGTTATTCTAGTACGAACTCTAGGGCTGTTTGTGACACTTATAGGAATAGCCCAACGGATTAATTGGAAAGAATAACTTTGAGGTGGTCTCGTACCCTACCATAATCTCTTCGTTCGTTCTCCGCTATTAGTGACTTTGGAGTGACTCTTTGTTGCTTGTTGAGGGATAGTTATGTGATCCAATTATGTTATCATTGTTGAGAGGACTTACACTAGTGAAAGTATGAACCCTAGGCCTTATTTCCACAGATTGCAATACCGTTTACGCTCGCTTTTATCATTAGTTACCTTGCTGTTTTTATATTTTCAGATTACAAAAACTATTATCTACTATCCATATTGCACTTGTATCACCATATCTTCGCCGAACTAGTGCACCTATACAATTTACCATTGTATTGGGTGTGTTGGGGACACAAGAGACTCTTTGTTATTTGGTTGCAGGGTTGCTTGAGAGAGACCATCTTCATCCTACGCCTCCTACGGATTGATAAACCTTAGGTCATCCACTTGAGGGAAATTTGCTACTGTCCTACAAACCTCTGCACTTGGAGGCCCAACAACGTCTACAAGAAGAAGGTTGTGTAGTAGACATCAAGCTCTTTTCTGGCGCCGTTGCCGGGGAGGTGAGTGCTTGAAGGTATATCTTTAAATCTTGCAATCGAGTCTTTTAGTTTCTTGTTTATCACTAGTTTAGTTTATAAAATAAAACTATAAAAAAATGGAATTGAGTTTGTCTCATACGCTTCACCTTTTTAATATCTTTCGTAAGTATGATGGAAAGGAAAATTGTGCTCAAATGCTAGAAGAAGAATTACATAGAATGCTTGGCATGAAATATGTGAATGATGAGCATGATTGCAATGTTGTTAGTAAGAATTCTTTGAATATCTATGATTCTAATGATATACAAAGCCACAAGCTTGGGGAAGCTATGTTTGATGAAGATGATATTTTTTGTCCCCCAAGTTTTGATGAGCAAATTTATTATAATAAAAGCATGCCTCCTATCTATGATGATTATTGTGATGACACGTATGCTTTAAAGAATAATGATAACCATGAAACTTGTCATCTTGATCTTAATTTTCAATCACATGATAGTTATTTTGTTGAGTTTGCTCCCACTATTATTCATGAGAAGAATTTTGCTTGTGTGGAGAGTAGTAAATTTTCTATGCTTGTAGATCATGAAAAGAACGCTTTAGGTGTTGGTTATATTGTTGAATTCATTCATGATGCTACTGAAAATTATTATGAGGGAGGAACATATGCTTGTAGGAATTGCAATAATATCAAGTTTCCTCTCTATGTGCTTAAAGTTTTGAAGTTATGCTTGTTTTGCCTTCCTATGCAAGTTGATTATTGTTCCCATAAGTTGTTTTCTCACAAAATCCCTATGCATAGGAAGTGGGTTAGACTTAAATGTATTAGAAATATTCTTCATGATGCTCTCTTTATGTTTCAATTCTTATCCTTTATGTGAGCATCATTGAAATCATCATGCCTAGCTAGGGGCGTTAAAGGATAGCCCTTGTTGGGAGGCAACCCAATTTTATTTTTGTTCCTTGCTTTTTGTTCCTGTTTAGTAATAAATAATTCATCTAGACTCTTCTTAGATGTGGTTTTATACTTTTAATTAGTGTTTGTGCCAAGTAGAACCTTTGGGAAGACTTTGGGAAAGTCTTGTTGATCATGCTGTAAAAAAACAGAAACTTTAGTGCTCACAAGAATTGCTGACATTTTTTATTTGGAGAGTTCTATTTAGTTAATTCTTTTTGAAGATGATTAATAGATAAATTCCTTAGGTCCAGCAATTTATTTGAGAATTTTATGAGTTCTATAAGTATACGTTTGATCCAGATTACTACAGACTGTTCTGTTTTTGACAGATTCTGTTTTTTATGTGTTGTTTGCTTATTTTGATGAATCTATGGCTAGTAAAATAGTTTATAAACCATAAATAAGTTGGAATACAGTAGGTTTAACTCCAATATAAATAAAGAATGAGTTCATTACAGTACCTTGAAGTGGTGATTTATTTTCTTATACTAACGGAGCTTACGAGTTTTCTGTTAAGTTTTGTGTTGTGAAGTTTTCAAGTTTTGGGTAAGGATTCGATGGACTATGGAATAAGGAGTGGCAAGAGCCTAAGCTTGGGAATGACCAAGGCACCCCAAGGTAATATTCAAGGATAGCCAAGAGCCTAAGCTTGGGGATGCCCCGGAAGGCATCCCCTCTTTCGTCTTCCTTCATCGGTAACTTTACTTGGAGCTATATTTTTATTCACCACATGATATGTGTTTTGCTTTGAGCGTCAATTTATTTTGTTAGGATTTTCTTTCTGTTATTTAGAACAATTTTTTGCATCTTTTATTTCAATAAAAGTGGCATTGATAGCCTTTACTATGCCTATTTTGGAAGTCCACATGTTGCTGTTTGAAATCAGAAAGTTTACCGCTGTTGCAATAATTCCCTAGAAAAGTCAGAATGTGATAAAATGTTGAAACCTTTTGCATATTAAGCTATGATAAATTTACTACAGTGGGAATTTTCTTTCATAATTTTTGGAGCCAGGGAAGTATGGATGTTGCTGCATTCTTTACAGACTGTCCTGTTTAGGCAGATTGCTGTTATGTTTGCATTGTTTGCATATGTTTGCTTCTTTAATGATTCTATTTGAGGATAGGAATATTAAATATGCAGAGGCATTTAGTATGCAATGTTTAATAATAATTTTAGTGTTTTGCTACAGTAGAGTATGATAAGGTTTTGGCAATGGTTTATACTAACTTATCTCACGAGTCCTTGTTGAGTTTTGTGTGGATGAAGCTTTTGAGATTTAGGGAGACCGGGATATGAGAGGAATTAAGGAGACACAAAAGCTCAAGCTTGGGGATTCCCAAGGCATACCAAGATAATATTTCAATAAGTATCAAGCATCTAATCTTGGGGATGCCCCGGTTGGCATCCCACCTTTCTACTTCAACAACTATCCGTTAGTTTCGGTTGATCCTAAGTTTTTGCTTCTTCACATGATGTTTGCTATTCTTAGAATGTCATTTTATTTTGCTTTGCTTGCTGTTTTAATAGAACACCAAGATCTGAAATTATTAAATGTTAGAGAGTCTTCACATAGTTGCATAATTATTCGACTACTCATTGATCTTCACCTATATCTTTCGGAGTAGTTTGTCGTTTGCTCTAGTGCTTCACTTATATCTCTTAGAGCATGGTGGTAGTTTTATTTTGAAGAAATAGATGAACTCTCATGCTTCACTTAGATTATTTTGAGAGTCTTAAATACCATGGTAATTTTCATAAAATCCTAATATGATAGGTATACAAGATTAGTAAAAACTTTCTTATGAGTGTGTTGAATACTAAGAGAAGTTTGATGCTTGATGATTGTTTTGAGATATGGAGGTAATAATATCAAAGTCGTGCTAGTTGAGTAGTTGTGAAATTGAGAAATGCTTGTGTCGAAGTTTGCAAGTCCCGTAGCATGCACGTATGGTAAACATTATTTAACAAATTTGAAACACGAGGTGTTATTTTATTGTCCTCCTTATGAGTGGCGGTCGGGGACGAGCGATGGTCTTTTCCTACCAATCTACCACCCTAGGAGCATGCGCGTAGTGCCGAGGTTTTTGATGACTTGTAGATTTTTGCAATAAGTATGTGAGTTCTTTATGACTAATGTTGAGTCCATGGATTATACGCACTCTCACCCTTTCATCATTGCTAGCCTCTTCGGTACCATGCATTGCCCTTTCTCACATTGAGAGTTGGCGCAAACTTCGCCGGTGCATCCAAACTCCGTGATATGATACGCTCTTTCACACATAAACCTCCTTATATCTTCCTCAAAGCAGCCACCATACCTACCTATTATGGCTTTCCATAGCCATTCCGAGATATATTGCCATGCAACTTTCCATCATTCCGTTCATCATGACACATTCATCATTATCATATTGCTTAGCATGATCATGTAGTTGACATAGTATTTGTGGCAAAGCCACCGTTCATAATTCTTTCATACATGTCACTCTTGGTTCATTGCATATCCCGGTACACCGCCAGAGGCATTCATATAGAGTCATCTTTGTTCTAGTATCGAGTTGTAATCATTGAGTTGTAAAAAAATAGAAGTGTGATGATCATCATTATTAGAGCATTGTCCCAAATGAGGAATAAAAAAGGAGAAAGGCCATAAAAAAGAGAAGGCCCAAAAAAAGAGAGAAAGGCCATAAAAAAGAAAAGGCCCAAAAAAATGAGAGAAAAAGAGAGAAGGGACAATGTTACTATCCTTTTACCACACTTGTGCTTCAAAGTAGCACCATGATCTTCATAGTAGAGAGTCTCCCATGTTGTCACTTTCATATACTAGTGGGAATTTTCATTATAGAACTTGGCTTGTATATTCCAACAATGGGCCTCCTCAAGTGCCCTAGGTCTTCGTGAGCAAGCAAGTTGGATGCACACCCACTTAGTTTCTTTTGTTGAGCTTTCATACATTTATAGCTCTAGTGCATCCGTTGCATGGCAATCCCTACTCCTTGCATTAACATCAATCGATGTGCATCTCCATAGCCCATTGATTAGCCTCGTTGATGTGAGACTTTCTCCTTTTTGTCTTCTCCACATAACCCGCAACATCATATTCTATTCCACCCATAGTGCTATATCCATGGCTCGCGCTCATGTATTGCGTGAAGGTTTATGAGTTTGAGATTATTAAAGTATGAAACAATTGCCTGGCTTGTCATCGAGGTTGTGCATGATGAGAGCATTCTTGTGTGACGAAAAGGAAATATGACTAAACTATATGATTTTGTAGGGATGAACTTTCTTTGGCCATGTTATTTTGAGAAGACATAATTGCTTAGTTAGTATGCTTGAAATATTATCATTTTTCTGTCAATATGAACTTTTGTCTTGAATCTTTCGGATCTGAATATTCATACCACAATTAAGAAGAATTACATTGAAATTATGCCAACTAGCATTCCACATCGAAAATTCTTTCTTTTATCATTTACCTACTCGAGGACGAGCAGGAATTAAGCTTGGGGATGCTGATACGTCTCCAATGTATCTATAATTTTTGATTGCTCCATGCTATATTATCTACTGTTTTGAATGTTTATGGGCTTTATTATACACTTTTATATCATTTTTGGGACTAACCTATTAACCCAGAGCCCAGTGCCAGTTTCTGTTTTTACCCTGTTTTAGGGTTTCGAAGAAAAGGAAAATCAAACGGAGTCCAATTGACCTGAAACTTCACGGAACTCATTTTTGGAAGGAAAGAAGCCCAGAAGACTTGGAGTGCGCGTCGAGAGACCTGCGAGGAGGCCACGAGGCAGGGGGCGCGCCCACCCCCTGGGCGCGCTCTCCACCCTCGTGGGCCCCTCGTGGCCCCCCTGACGTACTTCTTCCGCCTATATATCTCCATATACCCTAAAAACATCCGTGAGCACAATAGATCAGGAGTTCCGCCGCCAGAAGCCTCCGTAGCCACTGAAAACCAATCTAGACCCGTTCCGGCACCTTGCCGGAGGGGGCAATCCTTCTCCGGTGTCCAGCTTCATCATCCCGGTGCTCTCCATGACGAGGAGGGAGTAGTTCTCCCTCGGGGCCGAGGGTATGTACCAGTAGCTATGTGTTTGATCTTTCTCTCTCTCATGTTCTTGAGATGATACGATCTTGATGTATCGCGAGCGTTGCTATTATATTTGGATCCTATGATGTTTCTTCCCCCCTCTACTCTCTTGTAATGAATTGAGTTTCCCCTTTGAAGTAATCTTATCGGATTGAGTCTTTAAAGATTTGAGAACACTTGATGTATGTCTTGCCGTGCGTATCTGTGGTGACAATGGGATACCACGTGATTTACTTGATGTATGTTTTGGTGATCAACTTGCAGGTTCCGCCCATGAACCTATGCATAGGGGTTGGCACACGTTTTCGTCGTGATTCTCCGGTAGAAACTTTGGGGTACTCTTTGAGGTCCTTTGTGTTGGTTGAATAGATGAATATGAGATTGTGTGATGCATATCATATAATCATACCCACGGATACTTGAGGTGACATTTGAGTATCTAGGTGACATTAGGGTTTTGGTTGATTTGTGTCTTAAGGTGTTATTCTAGTACAAACTCTAGGGCTGTTTGTGACACTTATAGGAATAGCCCAACGGATTAATTGGAAAGAATAACTTTGAGGTGGTTTTGTACCCTACCATAATCTCTTCGTTCGTTCTCCGCTATTAGTGACTTTGGAGTGACTCTTTGTTGCATGTTGAGGGATATTTATGTGATCCAATTATGTTATCATT
Organism: Triticum dicoccoides; assembly: GCF_002162155.2. Classification (NCBI taxonomy): domain Eukaryota; kingdom Viridiplantae; phylum Streptophyta; class Magnoliopsida; order Poales; family Poaceae; genus Triticum; species Triticum dicoccoides. Next base: position 508,127,624 of record NC_041390.1, read on the forward strand.
GTTGAGAGGACTTACACTAGTGAAAGTATGAACCCTAGGCCTTATTTCCACAGATTGCAATACCGTTTATGCTCGCTTTTATCATTAGTTACCTTGCTGTTTTTATATTTTCAGATTACAAAAACTATTATCTACTATCCATATTGCACTTGTATCACCATCTCTTCGCCGAACTAGTGCACCTATACAATTTACCATTGTATTGGGTGTGTTGGGGACACAAGAGACTCTTTGTTATTTGGTTGCAGGGTTGCTTGAGAGGGACCATCTTCATCCTACGACTCCTACGGATTGATAAACCTTAGGTCATCCACTTGAGGGAAATTTGCTACTGTCCTACAAACCTCTGCACTTGGAGGCCCAACAATGTCTACAAGAAGAAGGTTGTGTAGTAGACATCAAGTGCATATCAATAAGAGCCTGAAAAGACAATGAATAAAAGAAAGACAGTCGACCGTCAACAAGATGTTACATAGTAAATCAAGAAGACACTCGACAATGCAGAATCATACCTGTTCTGGCTGGCGCAAATGGTCAAATGGAACCACCCTCCTGGACCCCCGGGGATTATCCTTGTTGCCGGTAATACCTCTCAGCCACTTCTCCACTGTGTCCTCACTAACATCCTCTGGGTGGATCCGAGTGGAATCCTTGAGTCCCGAGTACATCCACATCGGATGGTCACGAGCTTGGAGTGGTTGGATGCGTCGACTGAGCAAGTCCTCCAGCAGGTCCATACCAGTCACTCCGTCGCGGACAAGTTGGACGACCCGCTCGACCAACACCTTCAGCTGCGCCTTCTCTTCCGGGATCACTCTCAAGGAGGAGGTCTTCTCCACTCGAGCCATGGAAAAGGGGGAAGTCCAGTCGACTGACCCGGGGTCGGCTGGTCCTTGCAGTAATACCAGGTCGACTGCCAGCCCCGGACCGAGTCGGGAAGGATCATAGCTGGGAAGGTGCTCTTGTTCCTCATTTGGATTCTAATACCCCCGCACATCTGTATCACGTGCGTCCTCTCGTCACTCGAGTTGGCCTTCTTGACCGTCTGGGAGCGACATGTGAATATGTGCTTGAAGAGACCCCAGTGTGGTCGACAACCCAAGAAATTCTTGCACATAGACACGAAAGCAGTGAGGTACACGATGGTGTTCGGAGAAAAGTGGTGGAGTTGAGCCCCAAAGAAGTTCAAGAAACCGCGAAAGAAAGGGTGGGGAGGCATAGAAAACCCGCGGTCGACATGGGTGGCGAGGAGAACGCACTCACCCTCCTGCGGCCGCGGCTCAGTCTCATTCCCCGAGAGCCACGCCGATTGGTGGGGGATCAGTCCCACCTCAACCAGGTCATCGATGTCATCTTGACTGATTGTCGAGCGGATCCAGTCACCCTGGATCCAGCCAGGCGGCAGGCCGGACCTCGACGAAGATCCACCCCGGCTGGTCTTCTTCCCTTTCGCCTTCACCGTCGCCTTCTTCGCATGCTCCAACGCCACCGTCTTCTCCTTCCCCATGGCAGCGAATCGAGTTCGAGCGAGGCGACGATGCCGAGAGCAGAAGCAGGTGCAGCGGAGAAATCTGAGGAAGAGGAAGAAGGATGGGGCGCACTGTTCAAAAGCCCCGGTTTGGGACCTTATATAAGGTCACTTCCGAGTGACTGACTTGTAGGCCCAGACGATCTTATCAAATCCCGCAACAGTTGCGCGCGCGATACGTGGCAAAAAAGGTGGCGCGAAGATCGAGGTGGCCTGCCTAATCCGTCCCGATTACTGCAGCCTCCCCCGCCCGACGTGCTTCCCAAAATTCAAATCCCATGAAATCCGCAGACGGCTGAACAACCCGTCAGACAGAAGATTTTTCCCATATCAACACTCGAAACTTAACAATGAAAGTTCACTCGACAAAACCAAGAATGGATCAAGGCGACTGAACAAGCAGTTAAAGCCATCATGAAAGTTCATTTGACCTCTGGGCGAGACATTCTCAAAGCATAAAAGCTGAATCAGAGGGATTATCAACTCCTTCTCCACTTGAACCCTGAACCATTCGGGGGCTAATGATGAAGCTACGTACCTAGGGTAGGGTCATAGACCTGACCTAGACATCTTCCCCTAGGACAGCACCCTAAAGCCAGGATCATCCAAAGGGTACCATCATCCACTCGACCAGAAACGTTCCACTCGGAAGAATCGATGTCACTCGACCGTCGCAGAAGTCACTCGACGGGCAGAAGAGCTAAAGCCACTCTGCATACGCAACGGTCGAGCATTTACTTATAGACTTAATTGACATTTACAACACTTTAATATGGGTGTTACCAGTAACGTTCCCTCTTCAATGTACCTTAAACCCTCTGTGTCATGGGCTGGCTGGGGTCTTGGTGCACTCTATATAAGCCACTCCCCTCCACAGGCACAAGAGTTCGCACCCCTTGTAACACACACGCATATAATCCAGTCGACCGCCTTCGGGCTCCGAGACGTAGGGCTGTTACTTCCTCTGAGAAGGGCCTGAACTCGTAAAACTCGCGTGTACAACTCCTCCATATCTAGGATCTTGCCTCTACATCCCTACCCCCATTCTACTGTCAGACTTAGAACCACGACACCTGGGGGGTAGGCACGCCCCCCTACCTCGTGGCCTTCTCTTTTCTTTCTTGACGTAGGGTGCAAGTCTCCCGGGTCTTGTTCGTTGAGAAAATCACGTTCCCGAAGGTTTCATTCCATTTGGACTTCGCTTGATATTCCTTTTCTTCGAAACCCTAAAACAGGCAAAAAACAACAATTCTGGGCAGGGCCTCCGGTTAATAGCTTAGTCCCAAAAATAATATAAAAGTGGATAATAAAGCCCAATAATGTCCAAAACAGTAGATAATATAGCATGGAGCAATCAAAAATTATAGATACGTTGGAGACGTATCATCCTCCAAAGATGGGGCCCTTTGTACGGTTCAGACTTAACCGTTTAGCAATAATACCGCCCATACTAACAGAGTTATCACTGAATTAACCGTGGAACAAAATAATAATATCAGGAACACTAAGGTTTCCACCGTTTCCATGACCAATTAAGCAACAACTAGCAAATATTGCAAAGTAGCGTAAAACAGAAAAATGTATGCTAGTGATTCGTGCATCGAAAACCTTCCTCGTTTCCCCTACAGTGATGGTATCAATAAACCCATCCACATCGTCTCGATGTGGTTCCTCTATGCTGCCCTCGAAAGGGATCAAACAAACCCGACAAAAATCATAAAGGGACATCTCCTTATGCTCATCATATAAATAAAACTCCACCGTAGGTGGTGAGCTCCTAGAATGGAAATGAAAGTTTTGCACAAAGATATTTGTGAGTAAGAGATACTGATCACGTTGGTCGTGGAGAAAAGCGGTGAGGCCTGCATTCTTAGCCAATTCATAATAATCTTCATAAATCCCAGCTGCTCTCAAGAAATCATTGGAAGGCCATTCACACGATCGAACTTCCGCGGTGCGAGGCATATTATATTTGGGCTTCTGTGCCTTTTCCTTCGAGCTTCGGCTCGATGAGCCCCTCAAAAGTCTCTTCATTATTTTCTGAAAAATTCTGAAATTTTTAGTAACTTCAAAATAAAAGTGAACCTAACTCAATAATATTGATAGCAACTACTCCTACAAGTGCCTAGGGCCTATATCATGCATCAAAACTACTTTCGACCATATAAATTTGACATGCAAGCTCAAGAACAGGGTCACCTAAGCAGCAAAAATTTGCAATGAATAAAGCACTAGAACAAAAACTAATTGGACCAATGGAGGAGTCACATACCAAGGAACAATCTCCCCAAACTGTTTTGTGAGAGGTGCTTTGAGCAAGGAGATCGAAAATGGCAGCAAAATGAGCTAGAACTCGTGCTTGAGCAGGATTTTCGTGTTTGTGGGAGGAAGAAGAAGTGTGTGGGTGCAGGAATAAGTGAAGGAGGGCCACCATGGGCCCACGAGGCAGGGGGCGCACCCAGGGGGGTAGGGAGTGCCATCCACCCTCGTGGCCAGGTGGATGCCCCCCTACTGTGTTCTTAGTGCCAAATATTCTCAAATATTCTAAAAAATCATATTTAAATTTCAGGACATTTGGTGAACTTTTATTTTCGAGGTATTTTTATATTGCACGAATAATTAGATAACAGACAGAAAATACCATTTTTATTTCATTTAAAATAAATAACAGAAAGTTAGAGGAGGGTACAGAGAGTTGTGCCTTCTAGTTTCATCCATCTCATGATCATCAAAAGGAATCCACTAACAAGGTTGATCAAGTCTTGTTAATGAACTCATTTCGAATAACATGGAACCGGAGAAATTTCAAATAACACTATGTTACCTCAACGGGGATATTCACATCCCTAATAATAAGAATATCATATTTCTTCTTGACAGTAGGAAGAGGAAATTCAAAACCTCCAAATATAATCGATGGAATTTTTCCAATAGAGTTGATACTATGAACTTGAGGTTGTTTCCTCGGAAAGTGTACCGTATGCTCATTACCATTAACATGAAAAGTGACATTGCCTTTAGTGCAATCAATAACAGCCCCTGCAGTATTCAAAAATGGTCTTCCAAGAATAATAGACATACCATCGTCCTCGGGAATATCAAGAATAACAAAGTCCGTTAAAATAGTAACGTTTGCAACTACAACAGGTACATCCTCACAATTGCCGACAGGTATAGCAGTTGATTTATCATCCATTTGCAAAGATATTTCAGTAGGTATCAACTTATTCAAATCAAGTCTACGATATAAAGAGAGAGGCATAACACTAACATCGGCTCCAAGATCACATAAAGCAGTTTTAACATAATTTCTTTTAGTGGAGCATGGTATAGTTGGTACACCGGGATCTCCAAGTTTCTTTGGTATTCCACCCTTAAAAGTATAATTAGCAAGCATGGTGGAAATTTCAGCTTCCGGTATCTTTCTTCTATTTGTAATAACATCTTTCATGTACTTAGCATAAGGATTATTTTTGAGCATATCAGTTAGTCACATACGCAAAAAGATAGGTCTAATCATTTCAGCAAAGCGCTCAAAATCCTCGTCATCCTTTTTCTTGGAAGGTTTGGGAGGAAAAGGCATGGGTTTCTGAACCCATGGTTCCCTTTCCTTACCGTGTTTCCTGGCAACAAAGTCTTCCTTATCATAACGTTGATTCTTTGATTGTGGGTTATCAAGATCAATAGCAGGTTCAATTTCTATATCAATATCATTACTAGGTTGAGCATCATCATGAACATTATCATCAGCATTATCAGCAGTTTCAGGTTCATTACCAGATTGTGTTTCAGCATCAGAGATAGAAATATCATTTGGATTCTAAGGTGTTTAAGTAATAGGTTCACTAGAAGCATGCAAAGTCCTATCATTTTTCTTTTTCTTCCTTTTAGAAGGACTAGGTGCATCTATATTATTTCTCTCAGAATCTTGCTCAATTCTCTTAGGGTGGCCTTCAGGATACAAAGGTTCCTGAGTCATTCTACCACCTCTAGTCATAACTCTAACATCGTTATCATTATTCTTACTATTCAATTCATTGAGCAAATCATTTTGAGCTTGAAGTACTTGTTCTACTTGAGTGGTAACCATAGAAGCATGTTTACTAATAAGTTTAAGTTCACCTTTAACATTAGCCATATAATCTCCTAAGTGTTCAAGCATATTTGAATTGTATTTCAATTGTCTACCAAAATAAGCATTAAAATCTTCTTGCTTAGCCATAAATTTATCAAACTCATCTAAGCATGGGCTAGCAAACTTAGTAAACGGGATTTCAGCTTTATCATATCTATAGAAAGAATTTACCCTTACTACCTATGTCGGGTTATCAGGACCATGAATTTCTTCAATAGGTGAGGGATTAAGATCATATGTTTCTTCGACAGGTGGTAAATTAAGACCGTGTATTTCTTCAGTAGGAGGTAAATTCTTAACATCTTCAGCTTTAATACCTTTTTCTTTCATAGATTTCTTTGCCTCTTGCATATCTTCAGGACTGAGAAATAGAATACCCCTCATCTTCGGAGTTGGTCTAGGAATAGGCTCAGGAATTGGTTCAGGAAGTGTAAAATTATTTTCATTTGCCAACATATTATTCAATAGAATTTCAGCTTCATCCGGCGTCCTTTCCCTGAAAACAGAACCAGCACAACTATCCAGGCAATCTCTGGAGGCATCGGTTAGTCCATTATAAAAGATATCAAGTATTTCATTTTCTTAAGAGGATGATCACGCAAAGCATTAAGTAATTGGAGAAGCCTCCCCCAAGCTTGTGGGAGACTCTCTTCTTCAATTTGCACAAAATTATATATATCCCTTAAAGCAGCTTGTTTCTTATGAGCAGGAAAATATTTAGCAGAGAAGTAATAAATCATATCGTGGGGACTATGCACACAACCAGGATCAAGAGAATTAAACATTATCTTAGCATCACCCTTTAATGAGAACGGAAATATTTTAAGGATATAAAAGTAACGAGTTCTCTCATCATTAGTGAACAGGGTGGCTATATCATTTAATTTAGTAAGATGTGCCACAACAGTTTCATATTCATAGCCATGAAAATGATCAGATTCAACCAAAGTAATTATATCAGAATCAACAGAGAATTCATAATCCTTATCAGTAACACAGATAGGTGAAGTAGCAAAAGCAGGGTCAGGTTTCATTCTAGCATTAAGAGATTGCTGCTTCCATTTAGCTAATAACCTCTATAGTTCGTATCTATCTTTGCAAGCTAAAATAGCTAAAGAAGCTTCTTTATCAAAAACATAACCCTTAGGAATAACAGGTGAGTCTTCGTCATCACTTTCATCAATATTATCAGATTCAATATTTTCATTCTCTCTAACCCTAGCAAGTTGTTCATCAAGAAATTCACCAAGTGGCACAGTAGTATCAAGCATAGAAGTAGTTTCATAATAAGTATCATGCATAGCAGAAGTGGCATCATCAATTACATGCGACATATCAGAATGAATAGCGGAAGCAGGTTTAGGTGTCGCAAGCTTACTCAAAACAGAAGGTGAATCAAGTGCAGAGCTAGATGGCAGTTCCTTACCTCCCCTCGTAGTTGAGGGATAAATCTTGGTTTTTGGATCTCTCAAGTTCTTCATAATGATAAGCAGATATAAATCCCAAGTGACTCAAAGAATAGAGCTATGCTCCCCGGCAACGGTGCTAGAAAATAGTCTTGATAACCCACAAGTATAGGGGATCACAACAGTTTTCGAGGGTCGAGTATTCAACCCAAATTTATTGATTCGACACAAGGGGAGCCAAAGAATATTCTCAAGTATTAGCAGCTGAGTTGTCAATTCAACCACACCTAGAAACTTAATATCTGCAGCAAAGTATTTAGTAGCAAAGTAATATGATAGTAGTGGTAGCGGTAGCAAAAGGTAACAGTAGTAACAGTAGTGTTTTTGGTATTTTGTAGTGGTGATAGCAATAGCAACGGAAAAGTAAATAAGCGAAGAACAATATATGGAAAGCTCGTAGGCAATGGATCGGTGATGGAGAATTATGCCGGATGCGGTTCATCATGTAACAGTCATAACCTAGGGTGACACAGAACTAGCTCCAATTCATCAATGTAATGTAGGCATGTATTCCGAATATAGTCATACATGCTTATGGAAAAGAACTTGCATGACATCTTTTGTCCTACCCTCCCGTGGTAGCGGGGTCCTAATGGAAACTAAGGGATATTAAGGCCTCATGTTAATAGAGTACCGGACCAAAGAATTAACACATAGTGAATACATGAATTCCTCAAACTACGGTCATCACCAGTAAGTATCCCGATTATTGTCACTTCGAGGTTGACGGATCATAACACATAATAGGTGACTATATACTTGCAAGATAGGATCAAGAACTCTCATATATTGATGAAAACATAATAGGTTCAGATCTGAAATCATGGCACTCGGGCCCTAGTGACAAGCATTAAGCATGGCAAAGTCATAGCAACATCAATCTCAGAACATAGTGGATACTAGGGATCAAACCACAACAAAACTAACTCGATTACATGATAGATCTCATCCAACCCATCACCGTCCAGCAAGCCTATGATGGAATTACTCACGCACAGCGGTGAGCATCATGAAATTGGTGATGGAGGATGGTTGATGATGACGATGGTGACGGATTCCCCTCTCCGAAGCCCTGAACGGACTCCAGATCAGCCCTCCCAAGAGGTTTTAGGGCTTGGTGGCAGCTCCGTATCGTAAAATGCAATGAATCCTTCTCTCTGATTTTTTTCTCCCCGAAACCAAATATATAGAGTTGGAGTTGAGGTCGGAGGGGCTCCAGGGGGCCCACGAGGTAGGGGGCGCGCCCCCCACCCTCGTGGACAGGTGGTGGCCCCCTGGCCTTCATCTTTTGCAGGGATTCTCTATTATTTCCGAAACGATGTTCCGTGAAGTTTCAGGTCATTCCGAGAACTTTTGTTTCTGCACATAAATAACACCATGGTAATTCTGCTGAAAACAACGTCAATCCGGGTTAGTTCCATTCAAATCATACAAGTTAGAGTCCAAAACAAGGGCAAAAGTGTTTGGAAAAGTAGATACGACGGAGACGTATCAGTTACCGCCCCCAATAAAGCAAGTGGACACCTAAGTAGCGCATTTATTGCACTTTGTCCTGTGATGACAGGCGATAAGCTTGTACACTATGTACCTTTCCACCTCCTGTATGCCACTGTGGCAGCCCCTTTTGACTATAAAAGGAGGTCTGCAACATACGGAGAGAGGATTCAGATCTTTTGGACGATGCACGCACCGTAGCTTGTTCAAGAACTCAAGAACACTCAAATATACACCAAAGAAGGACTAGGGTACTACGCATCCTCGCGGCCCGAACCTGGGTAAACGATTCTTGTGCTGGCTTCTAGACCCGCTCTTTGCACAACCTCGCGCCCGCCAACCATAGAAAAAAGGGATCCCAGTGATCCCATAGGTGTCGTTTCCCCCGACACACTTTCAGTTTATCAACTGAATTGCTTGAGGACAAGAAAAGGTTTAAGCTTGGGGGAGTTGATACGTCTCCAACGCATCTAATTTTCCTAACACTTTTCCTCTTGTTTTGGACTCTAATTTGCATGATTTGAATGAAACCAACCCCGGACTGACGCTGTTTTCAGCAGAACTACCATTGTGTTGTTTTTTGTGAAGAAATAAAAGTTCTCGGAATGGAACGAAACTTTGCGAGGAATTTTTATATAATATATAAGAATTTCTGGAGCCAAGACCTACCGGAGAGGGGCCCCTGGGTGGGCATAACCCACCAGGGCGCCCCCCCTCTCCTGGCGCACCCAGGTGGGTTGTCCCCACCTGGTGGCCCCGCAGACCTTGAAACCAATGCTATAAAATCCTATTTCCGGAGAGAAAAATCAGGGAGAAAGAATTACCGCGATCCATGAGACGAAGCCGCCGCCAAGCCCTGTTCTTCCTCGGGAGGGTAGATCTGGAGTCCGTTTGGGGCTCCAGAGAGGGGGATCTTCGTTCTTCGTCATCACCAACCCTTCTCCGTCGCCAATTCCATGATGCTCCCCACCAGGAGTGAGTAATTCCTTCGTAGGCTCGCTAGTCGGTGAGGAGTTGGATGAGATTCATCATGTAATCGAGTTAGTTTTGTTTGGGCTTGATCCCTAGTATCCACTATGTTCTTATATTGATGTTGCTATGACTTTGCCATGCTTAATGCTTGACACTTTGGGCCCGGGTGCCATGATTTCAAATCTGAACCGTTTATGTTATCACCATTAAATCCATGTACTAGATCCGATCTTGCAAGTTATAGTCACCTACTACGTGTTATGATCCGGTAACCCCGGAGTGACAATAACCGAGACTTCTTCCGGTGATTACCGTAGTTTGAGGAGTTCAAGTATTCACTGTGTGTTAATGCTTTGTTCTGGTTCTCTATTAAAAGGAGGCCTTAATATCCCTTAGTTTCCAATATGGACCCCGCTACCACGGGAGGGTAGGACAAAAGATGCCATGCAAGTTCTTTTAATAAAGCACGTATGACTATTTACATAATACATGCCTGCATTATATCGATGAACTGGAGCTAGTGTCGTATCGCCCTAGGTTATAACTATCTCATGATGAATATCATCCAACAAGTCACCGATCCAATGCCTACAAATTTATATTATATTGTTCTTGCTAAGTTACTACTGCTATCATCACTGTTTCACTTGCTACAAAATTACTGCTATCACTGTTACCATTACAATTGTTGTTGTCACTACTATCAAAACTATCAAACTACTTTGCTACTGATCACTTTGCTGCAGATAATTAATCTCCTGGTGTGGTTGAATTGACAACTCAGCTGCTAATACCTTCAAATATTCTTTGGCTCCCCTCGTGTTGAATCTATAAATTTGGGTTGAATACTCTAACCTCGAAAACTATTGCAATCCCCTATACTTGTGGGTATTCATATAGAGTCATACTTTGTCATAGGTATCAAGTTGTAATTTTTATTTCTTTTGATTTATAAGTAAATAGAAGTGTGATAATCATCATTATTCATTTTTAGAGCAGTGCCCTGATACGTCCATTTTGCATCATGCTTTCATATCGATATTTATTGCATTATGGGTTGTTATTACACATTATGTCACAATACTTATGCCTTCTCTCTTATTTTACAAGGTTTATACGAAGAGCGAGAATGCCGACAGCTGGAATTCTGGGCTGGAAAAGGAGAAAATATTAGAGACCTATTATGCACAACTCCAAAAGTCCTGAAACTTTACGGAAGTCGGTTTTAGAATATATAAAAAATATTGGACGAGGGAAGCACCAGAGGGGGCCCACCCACCATCCATGAGGGTGGGGGCGCGCCCTACCCCCCTGGGCGTGCCCCCTTGCCTCGTGGGCCCCTTGGCAGGCCTCCAATGCCCATATTTGGCTATATGAAGTCTTTTGCCCTGGAAAAAATCATAAGCAAGCTCTCGAGACGAAACTCTGCCTCCACGAGGCGGAACCTTGACGGAACCAATCTAGGGCTCCGGTGGAGCTGTTCTGCCCGGGAAACATCCCTCCGGGAGGGGGAAATCATCACCATCGTCATCACCATCGATCCTCTCATCGGGAGGGGGTCAATCTCCATCAACATCTTCACCAGCACCATCTCATCTCAAACCCTAGTTCATCTCTTGTATCCAATCTTTGTCCCAAAACCTCAGATTGGTACCTGTGGGTTGCTAGTAGTGTTGATTACTCCTTGTAGTTGATGATAGTTGGTTTATTTGGTGGAAGATCATATGTCAGATCATTTATGCATATTAATACCCCTATGATTATGAACATGAATATGATTTGTGAGTAGTTACATTTGTTCCTCAGGACATGGGAGAAGTCTTGCTATAAGTAGTCATGTGAATTTGGTATTCGTTCGATATTTTGATGAGATGTATGTTGTCTTTCCTCTAGTGGTGTCATGTGAACGTCGACTACATGACACTTCACCATTGTTTGGGCCTAGAGGAAGGCATTGGGAAGTAATAAGTAGATGATGGGTTGCTAAAGTGACAAAAGCTTAAACCCTAGTTTATGCATTGCTTCATAAGGGGCTGATTTGGATCCATATGTTTCATGTTATGGTTAGGTTTACCTTAATACTTCTTTTGTAGTTGTAGATGCTTGCAAGAGTGGTTAATCATAAGTGGTATGCTTTTCCAAGGAAGGTCAGTACCCAAGCACCGGTCCACCCACATATCAAATTATCAAAGTACCGAACGCGAATCATATGAGCGTGATGAAAACTAGCTTGACAATAATTCCCATGTGTCCTCGGGAGCATTTTCCTTTATATAAGAGTTTGTCCAGGCTTGTACTTTGCTACAAAAAGGATTGGGCCATCTTGCTGCACCTTATTTACTTTTATTACTTGTTACCCTTTACAAATTACCTTATCACAAAACTATTTGTTACCGATAATTTCAGTGCTTGCAGAGAATACCTTACTGAAAACTGCTTATCATTTCCTTCTGCTCCTCGTTGGGTTCGACACTCTTACTTATAGAAAGTACTACGATATATCCCCTATACTTGTGGGTCATCAAGAGTCTTTTATGGTGCCATTGCCGGGGAGTGAAGCGCCTTTGGTACGTGGAATTTGGTAAGGAAAATTTTATATAGTGTGCTGAAATTTACTGTCACTTGTTACTATGGAAAGTAACCCTTTGAGGGGCTTGTTCGGGGTATCTTCACCCCGGCCAGTAGAGCAAAGAGTTGCTCCTCAACCTACTGAACCTACTGAAAATGTTTACTTTGAAATTCCTTTGGGTATGATAGAGAAACTGCTAGCTAATCCTTTTACAGGAGATGGAACATTGCATCCCCACTTGCACTTAATATATGTGGATGAAGTTTGTGGATTATTTAAGCTTGCAGGTATGCCCGAGGATGTTATCAAGAAGAAGATCTTACCTTTATCTTTTAAGGGAAAGGCATTGACATGGTTTAGGCTATGTGATGATATGGGATCATGGAACTACAACCGATTGAAATTGGTATTTCATCAGAAGTTTTATCCTATGCATCTGGTTCATCATGATCATAATTATATATATATATATAATTTTTGGCCTCGCGAAGGAGAAAGTATCGCTCAAGCTTGGGGGAGGCTTAAGTCAATGTTATATTCATGCCCCAATCATGAGCTCTCAAGAGAAATTATTATTCAAAAAATTTATGCTCGGCTTTCTCTCAATAATCGCTCCATGCTCGATACTTCTTGTACTGGTTCTTTTATGATGAAGACTATTGAATTCAAATGGGATTTATTGGAAAGAATTGAACGCAACTCTGAATATTGGGAACTCAACGAAGGTAAGGAGTCAGGTATAACACCTAGGTTTGATTGTGTTAAATCTTTTATGGATACCTATGCTTTTCATGAATTTAGCACTAAATATGGACTTGACTCTGAGATAGTAGCTTCTTTCTGTGAATCATTTGCTACTCATGTTGATCTCCCTAAGGAGAAGTGGCTTAAATATCATCCTCACATTAAAGTAAAAGTAGTTGAACCTATTAAAGTTGAAGAGAAGACTATCACTTATAATGTTGATCCTATTATTCCTACCGCTTATATTGAGAAACCACCTTTCCCTACTAGAGTAAAGGATCATGCTAAAGCTTCAACTGTGGTTCGTAAGAGTAATACTAGAACACCTACACCCTATAAGCAAATTAAAGTTGAACCTAGTATTGCTATGGTTAAAGATCTCTTAGCCGATAATATTGATGGGCATGTTATTTACTTTTGTGATGAAGCTGCTAGAATTGCTAGACCTGATACTAAAAAAAACATAGACCTATTGTAGGCATGCCTGTTATTTCTGTTAAAATAGGAGATCATTGCTATCATGGCTTATGTGATATGGGTGCTAGTGCTAGTGCAATACCTCATTCTTTATATGAAGAAATTATGCATGATATTGCACCTGCTGAGTTAGAAGGTATTGATGTTACAATTAAGCTTGCCAATAGAGATATTATTTCACCGATTGGGATTGTTAGAGATGTTGAAGTCTTGTGTGGGAAAGTTAAATATCCTGCTGATTTTCTTGTTCTTGGTTCCCCACAAGATGACTTTTGTCCCATTATATTTGGTAGGCCCTTCTTGAATACTGTTAATGCTAACATAGACTGCAAAAGGATATTGTTTCTGTTGGTTTAGGGGATATGTCTCATGATTTTAATTTTGCTAATCTCCGTAGACAACCCCATGATAAAGAATTGCCTAGTAAAGATGAAATTATTGGTCTTGCTTCTATTGCGGTGCCTCCTAATGATCCTCTAGAACAATATTTGCTAGACCATGAAAATGATATGTTTATGAATGAAAGAAGGGAAATATATGAAGTATTCTTTAAACAGGGACCTATTTTGAAACACAACTTGCCTATTGAAATTCTAGGGGATCCTCCTCCACCCAAGGGTGATCCCGTGTTTGAGCTTAAACCATTGCCCAATACTCTTAAATATGCTTATCTTGATGAAAAGAAGATATATCCTGTTATTATTAATGCTAACCTTTCAGAGCAAGAAGAGGAGAAATTATTGAAAACTCTAAAGAAGCACTGTGCTTCTATTGGATATACTCTTGATGATCTTAAGGGAATTAGTCCCACTCTATGCCAGCACAAAATAAAATTGGAGAAAGACGCAAAACCGGTTGTTGATCACCAACGACGGTTAAATACTAAAATGAATGAAGTGGTAAGAAAAAGAAATACTAAAGCTTCTGGAGGCAGGTATAATTTGTCCCGTTGCTGATAGTCAGTGGGTAAGTCATGTCCATTGTGTCCCTAAGAAGGGAGGTATTACTGTTGTTCCTAATGATAAAGATGAATTGATCCCACAAAGAATTGTTACAGGTTATAGAATGGTAACTGATTTCCGCAAACTAAATAAAGCTACTAAAAAGGATCATTACCCTTTACCTTTCATTGATCAAATGCTAGAAAGATTATCCAAACATACACATTTTTGCTTTCTAGATGGTTATTCTGGTTTCTCTCAAATACCCGTGTCAAAAGAGGATCAAGAAAAGACCATTTTTACTTGCCCTTTCGGTACCTTTGCTTATAGACATATGCCTTTTGGTTTATGTAATGCACCTGCTACCTTTCAAAGATGTATGACTGCTATATTCTCTGACTTCTACAAAAAGATTGTTGAGGTTTTCATGGATGATTTTTCCGTATATGGAACTTCTTTTGATGATTGCTTAAGCAACCTTGATCAAGTTTTGTAGAGATGTGAAGAAACAAATCTTGTCTTGAATTGGGAGAAGTGCCACTTTATGGTTAATGAAGGTATTGTCTTGGGGCATAAAATTTCCGAAAGAGGTATTGAAGTTGATAAAGCTAAAGTTGATGTTATTGAGAAGATGTCGTGTCCTAAGGACATTAAAGGTATAAAAAGTTTCCTTGGTCATGCCGGTTTTACAGGAGGTTCATTAAAGACTTCTCGAAAATTTATAGGCCTCTGACTAATCTCTTATAGAAAGATGTTCCTTTTGTCTTTGATGATGATTGTGTAGAAGCATTTGAAATACTTAAGAAAGCTTTGATTTCTGCACCTATTGTTCAGCCTCCTGATTGGAATTTACCCTTTGAAATTATGTGTGATGCTAGTGATTATGATGTAGGTGTTGTTCTAGGACAAAGAGTTGATAAGAAATTAAATGTTATCCAATATGCTAGTAAAACTCTAGACAGTGCCCAAAGAAATTATGCTACTAGTGAAAAAGAATTTCTAGCAGTTGTATTTGCTTGTGATAAGTTCAGACCTTATATTGTTGATTCTAAAGTAACTGTTCACACTGATCATGCTGCTATTAAATATCTTATGGAAAAGAAAGTTGCTAAACCTAGACTTATTAGATGGGTTCTCTTGCTACAAGAATTTGATTTGCATATTATTGATAGAAAGGGAGCGGAGAACCCCATTGCAGACAACTTATCTAGGTTAGAGAATATTCTTGATGACCCACTACCTATTGATGATAGCTTTCCTGATAAACAATTAGCTATCATAAATGCTTCTCGTACTGCTCCATGGTATGCTGATTATGCTAATTACATTGTTGCTAAATTTATACCACCTAGTTTCACATACCAACGAAAGAAAAAGGTTTTCTATGATTTAAGACATTACTTCTGGGATGACCCACACCTTTATAAAGAAGGAGCGCATGGTATTATTAGACGTTGTGTACCTGGGCATGAACAGGAACAGATCCTACACAAGTGTCACTCTGAGGCTTATGGAGGACACCATGCTGGAGATAGAACTGCACATAAGGTACTGCAATCCGGTTTTTATTGGCATACTCTCTTCAAGGATGCCCGTAAGTTTGTCTTATCTTGTGATGAATGTCAAAGAATTGGTAATATTAGTAGACGCCAAGAAATGTCTATGAATCATTCACTTGTTATTGAACCATTTGGTGTTTGGGGCTTTGATTATATGGGACCGTTTCCTTCCTCTAATGGGTACACACATATTTTAGTTGTTGCTGATTACGTTACTAAGTGGGTAGAAGCTATTCCAACTAGTAGTGCTGATCATAACACTTCTATTAAGATGCTTAAAGAAGTTATTTTTCCGAGGTTTAGAGTCCCTAGATACTTAATGAGTGATGGTGGTTCACATTTTATTCATGCTGCTTTTCATAAAATGCTTGCTAAGTATGATGTTAATCATAGAATTGCATCTCCATATCATCCACAGTCTAGTGGTCAAGTAGAACTGAGTAATAGAGAGCTTAAATTAATTTTTCAAAAGACTGTTAATAGATCTAGAAAGAATTGGTCCAAGAAACTTGATGATGCATTATGGGCCTATAGAACTGCATGCAAAAACCCTATGGGTATGTCTCCATATAAAATGGTTTACGGAAAAGCATGTCACTTACCTCTCGAACTAGAACATAAGGCATATTGGGCCATTAAAGAGATCAATTATGATTTCAAACTTGCCGGTGAGAAGAGACTATTTGATATTAGCTCACTTGATGAGTGGAGAACCCAGGCCTATGAGAATGCCAAACTGTTTAAAGAAAAAGTTAAAAGATGGCACGAAAAAAGGATACAAAAACATGAGTTTAATGTAGGTGATTATGTATTGTTATACAACTCTCGTTTAAGATTTTTTGCAGGAAAACTCCTCACTAAATGGGAAGGTCCTTACATTATCAAGGAGGTTTATCATTCCGGTGCCATAAAAATCAACAACTTCGAAGGCACGAATCTGAGGGTGGTGAATGATACGTCTCCAACGTATATATAATTTTTGATTGTTCCATGCTATTATATTACCCGTTTTGGATGTTTATGGGCTTTATTCTACACTTTTATATTATTTTTGGGACTAACCTATTAACCGGAGGCCTAGCCCAAATTGTTGTTTTCTTGCCTATTTCAGTGTTTTGAAGAAAAGGAATATCAAAAGGAGTCCAAACGGAATGAAACCTTCAGGAGAGTTAATTTTTGGAACGGAAGCAATCCAAGAGACTTGGAGTAGACGTCAGGGAAGCTTTGAGGAAGCCACGAGGCAGGGAGTCGCACCCTACCCCCCTGGGCGCGCCCCCACCCTCGTGGCTCCCCTGACCGACTTCTTTCGCCTATATATGTCCATATACCCTAAAAACATCGGGGAGCACAATAGATCGGGAGTTCCACAGCCAGAAGCCTCCGTAACCACCGAAAACCAATCTAGACCCGTTCTGGCACCCTGCCGGAGGGGGGAATCCCTCTCCGGTGGCCATCTTCATCATCCCGGCGCTCTCCATGACGAAGAGGGAGTAGTTCACCCTCGGGGCTGAGGGTATGTACTAGTAGCTATGTGTTTGATCTCTCTCTCTCTCTCGTTTTCTTGAGGTGGTATGATCTTGATGGACCGCGAGCTTTGCTATTATAGTTGGATCTTATGATGTTTCTCCCCCTCTACTCTCTTGTGATGAATTGAGTTTTCCCTTTGAAGTTATCTTATCGGATTGAGTCTTTCAGGATTTGAGAACACTTGATGTATGTCTTGCATGTGCTTATCTATGGTGACAATGGGATATCACGTGATCCACTTGATTTATGTTTTGGTGATCAACTTGCGAGTTCTGTAACCTCGTGAACTTATGCATAGGGGTTGGCACATGTTTTCGTCTTGACTCTCCGGTAGAAACTTTGGGGCACTCTTTGAAGTTCTTTGTGTTGGTTGAATAGATGAATCTGAGATTGTGTGATTCATATCGTATAATCGCACCCATGGATACTTGAGGTGACATTGGAGTATCTAGGTGACATTAGGGTTTTGGTTGATTTGTGTCTTAAGGTGTTATTCTAGTACGAACTCTTGAATAGATCGATCAAAAAGAATAACTTTGAGGTGGTTTCGTACCCTACCATAATCTCTTCGTTTGTTCTCCGCTATTAGTGACTTTGGAGTGACTCTTTGTTGCATGTTGAGGGATAGTTATATGATCCAATTATGTTATTATTGTTGAGAGAACTTGCACTAGTGAAAGTATGAACCCTAGGCCTTGTTTCCTAGCATTGTAATACCATTTGTGCTCACTTTTATCATTAGTTAACTTGCTGTTTTTATATTTTCAGATTATAAAAACCTATATCTACCATCCATATTGCACTTGTATCACCATCTCTTCGCCGAACTAGTGCACCTATACAATTTACCATTGTATTGGGTGTGTTGGGGACACAAGAGACACTTTGCTATTTGGTTGCAGGGTTGTTTGAGAGAGACCATCTTCATCCTACGCCTCCCACGGATTTATAAACCTTAGGTCATCCACTTGAGGGAAATTTGCTACTGTCCTACAAACCTCTGCACTTGGAGGCCCAACAACGTCTACAAGAAGAAGGTTCTGTAGTAGACATCAGTGAACGGTCAAAGAATCAAGCATTATATCTCAGGTAATCCTATAAATGTTGAAACTAATGTTATTGAAACTGTAACCCCGGAGGAGTATATAAGGGACACCTTCTAGAACGTTTAAGCCTCTGAAAAGGAAGAGGTATGTGGTACGGTAAGTAAACCGACTCCAAAACAGTTCTAACAGCAACTTTTCTCCGTTTTGGAATATTTATGAAAATAGAAAAATAAGAAGCAGTCCGGAAAGGACACGAGGCACCTACCCCCTAGGCGCACCCCCTGCATCGTGGGCACCTCGTGTGCCCTCCGGACTCCATTTTCTTGCACGATACTTCTTTTGGTCGGTAAAAATTCATTATATAATCTCCCGAAGGTTTTGACCACCGTAGCACACAATTATCCTCTGTTTTTGTTTCGAGTTGTTTCTGCTGCAGATTTAGAGCAAGATGTCATCTCAAGACTCCGATGGAGAGAGCTATGTCTCACATCTCATTGCTGACCCAAACACCTATGGGGACCTATCCCCTTGTGGTCGAACTACGGATGATGAGGAGGATGCGCATTTGATGAGGATCAATTATTCAAGTTCAGAGGAGGAGGATGTTCCTCTACCTCAACCTGGGGATATGCACGTGAAGTTCAAGAAGTCTAGTCTCCCTAAGAGAGCTAAACTGTCTAACAACCAATCTATTCCTTCTCGTTTTTGGCAGAAAAGCAAAGGAGATCTATGTGAAAGGATCTTGAAGCTGGAATCGGAGGTCGATGATTTAAAGGAGGAGACAGCTCTTCTCAATTACAATATGAAAAAGCTGAAGGCACAGCTGTCATCATCGTCACCATCTCCTCCACCTCCGAATAAAGAGACATAAATACATGGGTATGGGCACTCCCCTTGGCAACTGCCAAGCTTGGGGGAGTGCCCCGGTATCGTATCACCATCACACTTTTATCTTTACCATTTTTCTTAGTTCGATTCTTTTGGTAATATCTTGATCTAGTAGAATAAAGTTTTAGTATGATTTAGTTTTGAGTTTTGCTTTATGATCCTTCTATGCAATCGAGTCCGTGAGCCATATATAATAAAGATTAGTGTTGAGACAAGGGCTTTGCCATCTTGCTATGATCTTGAGGTAATAAAAAGAAATAAAGAGATCGTATTGATCTTATGGAGAATAATGACTTCACATATAAAGAGTATGATGAATAAAAGTTGTTGAGAGTTGACAAAGATAGTTTTGGTCATTGTTGCAAAAGAAAGAGAGGTTTTCACATATATATATACTATCTTGGACATCTTTTATGATTGTGAGCACTCATTAAAATATGACATGCTAAAAAGTTGATGTTGGACAAGGAAGACAACGTAATGGGTTATGCTTTCTTACATCCGAAATAAATTATATTGTCATGGATCATCCAACATGTTGAGCTTGCCTTTCCCTCTCGTGCTAGCCAAATTCTTTGCACCAAGTAGAAATACTACTTGTGCTTCCAAATATCCTTAAACCCAATTTTGCCATGAGAGTCCACCATATCTACCTATGGATTGAGTAAGATCCTTCAAGTAAGTTGTCATTGTTGCAAGCAATAAAAATTGCTCTCTAAATATGTATGATTTATTAGTGTGGAGAAAATAAGCTTTATACGATCTTGTGATATGGAAGAAATAAAAGCGACGGACTACATAATAAAGGTCCATATCACAAGTGGCAATATAAAGTGATGTTCTTTTGCATTAAGATTTCATGCATCCAACCATAAAAACACATGACAACCTCTGCTTCCCTCTGCGAAGGGCCTATCTTTTATTCTTGTCTTATACTTCATACAAGAGTCATGGTGATCTTCACCTTTCCTTTTTACATTTTATCCTTTGGCAAGCACTGTGTGTTGGAAAGATCCTGATATATATAGCTAATTGGATGTGACTTTTCATGAACTATTATTGTTGGCATTACCCTTGAGGTAAAAGTTTGGGAGGCAAAACTATAAGCCCATATCTTTCTTTGTGTCCGATTAAAACTTCATACCCATAAGTATTGAGTGAGTGTCAGCAATTGTGAAAGACTAAATGATAGTTGAGTATGTGGACTTGCTAAAAAGCTCTTATATTGACTCTTTCCGATGTTATGATAAATTGCAATTGCTCCAATGACTGAGATTATAGTTTGTTAGTTTTCAAAGAAGTTTCTGATTCATACTTGAAATTGTGAATGAATTCTTACTTTAGCATAAGAAATCATATGACTATATATATATATATATGTGTGTGTGTGTGTGTGTGTGTGTTGTTATAAGAATGATCAAGATGCCCTCATATCCATATTTTATTTTATCGACACCTCTATCTCTAAACATGTGGACATATTTTTCGATACCGACTTCCGCTTGAGGACAAGCGAGGTCTAAGCTTGGGGGAGTTGATACGTCCATTTTGCATCATGCTTTTATATCGATATTTATTGCATTATGGGCTGTTGTTACACATTATGTCACAATACTTATGCCTTCTCTCTTATTTTACAAGGTTTATACGAAGAGGGAGAATGCCGGCAGCTGGAATTCTGGGCTGGAAAAGGAGCAAATATTAGAGACCTATTATGCACAACTCCAAAAGTCCTGAAACTTTACGGAAGTCGGTTTTAGAATATATAAAAAATATTGGACGAGGGAAGCACCAAAGGGGGCCCACCCACCATCCATGAGGGTGGGGGCGCGCCCTACCCCCCGGGCGTGCCCCCTTGCCTTGTGGGCCCCTTGGCAGGCCTCCAATGCCCATATTTGGCTATATGAAGTCTTTTGCCCTGGAAAAACTCATAAGCAAGCTCTCGGGACGAAACTCCGCCTCCACGAGGCGGAACCTTGGCGGAACCAATCTAGGGCTCTCGCGGAGCTGTTCTGCCGGGGAAACATCCCTCCGGGAGGGGGAAATCATCACCATCATCATAACCATCGATCCTCTCATCGGGAGGGGGTCAATATCCATCAACATCTTCACCATCACCATCTCATCTCAAACCCTAGTTCATCTCTTGTATCCAATATTTGTCCCAAAACCTCATATTGGTACCTGTGGGTTGCTAGTAGTGTTGATTACTCCTTGTAGTTGATGCTAGTTGGTTTATTTGGTGGAAGATCATATGTTCAGATCCTTTATGCATATTAATACCCCTCTGATTATGAACATGAATATTATTTGTGAGTAGTTACGTTTGTTCCTGAGGACATGGGAGAAGTCTTGCTATAAGTAGTCATGTGAATTTGGTATTCGTTCGATATTTTGATGAGAAGTATGTTGTCTTTCCTCTAGTGGTGTCATGTGAACATCGACTACATGACACTTCACCATTGTTTGGTCCTAGAGGAAGGCATTGGGAAGTAATAAGTAGATGACGGGTTGCTAGAGTGACAGAAGCTTAAACCCTAGTTTATGCGTTGCTTCGTAAGGGGCTGATTTGGATCCATATGTTTCATGCTATGGTTAGGTTTGCCTTAATACTTCTTTTGTAGTTGAGGATGCTTGCAAGAGGGGTTAATCATAAGTGGGATGCTTTTCCAAGGAAGGGCAGTACCCAAGCACTGGTCCACCCACATATCAAATTTTCAAAGTACCGAACGCGAATCATATGAGCATGATGAAAACTAGCTTGACGATAATTCCCATGTGTCCTCGGGAGCGTTTTCCTTTATATAAGAGTTTGTCCAGGCTTGTCCTTTGCTACAAAAAGGATGGGACATCTTGCTGCACCTCATTTACTTTTATTACTTGTTACCCTTTACAAATTACCTTATCACAAAACTATCTGTTACCGATAATTTCAGTGTTTGCAGAAAATACCTTACTAAAAACTGCTTATCATTTCCTTCTGCTCCTCGTTGGGCTCGACACTCTTACTTATCAAAAAGACTACGATAGATCCCCTATACTTGTGGGTCATCATGCCCCGGTGAGGAAATGATGATGGAGACTATGATTCCCCCACAAGTCGGGATGAGACTCCGGATAATGAGAGAGAAAAAATAAAAAAAGGAAAAAAGAAAGGGGAAAAAATAAAAAAATAGAAAGAAAAAATAAATAAACAAAGAGAGAAGGGGCATTGTTAGTATCCTTTACCACACTTGTGCTTCAAAGTAGCACCATGTTTTCCATATGGAGAGTCTCCTATGTTATCACTTTCATATACTAGTGGGATTTTTTCATTATAGGATTAGATGCACACCCACTTAGTTTTCATATTGAGCTTTCATACACTTATAGATCTTAGTGCATTCGTTGCATGGAAATCCCTACTCCTCACATTGATATCGATTGATGGGCATCTCCATAGCCCGTTGGTTAGCCGCGTCGATGTGAGACTTTTTTACTTTTTGTCTTCTTTATATTTACCCCTATCATCATACTCTATTCCACCCGTAGTGCTATATCCATGGCTTGTGCTCATGTATTGCGTGAGATTTGAAAAAGCTGAAGCGCGTTAAAAAGTATGAACCAATTGCTCGGCTTGTCATCGGGGTTGTGCATGATAAATACTTTGTGTTAAGAAGACAAAGCATGACAAGACTATATGATTTTGTAGGGATAGCTTTCTTTAGTGTTGATATTTTGAAAGACATGATTGTTTGTTGGATGCCTGAGTATTGATGTCTTTATGTCAAATTATAGACTATTGCTTTGAATCACTTATGTCTTAATATTCATGCCATGATTAGATATATGATCAAGTTTATGCTAGGTATCATTCCACATCAAAAAAATATCCTTTTATCATTTACCTACTCGAGAACAAGTGGGATTTAAGGTTGGGGATGCTGATACGTCTCTGTCGTATCTATAATTTTTGATTGTTTCATGCCAATTTTATACAACTTTCACATATTTTTGGCAACTTTTTATATGATTTATATTGGACTAACCTATTGATCCAGTGCCCAGTGCCAGTGCCTGTTTTCTGCATGTTTTTTGTATCACAGAGTATCCATATCAAACAAAGTCCAAATGAAATAAAATTTTATGGAGAATTATTTTGGAATATATGTGATTTTTGGGAGTTGGAATCACCACAAACGGAGGCCCACACACACCACAAGACACCAGGGCGCGACCCTTGAGCCAGGCGTGTGGTGGTGGGTTGTGCTCACCTCGTACGTCGGTTGGGGCTCTACTTCGGGCACAGGGAAGCTTATATCCGTAAAAAATCGTGTTAAAATCTCAGCGCAATCGGTGTTACGGATCTCCCGGAATATAAGAAACGGTTTTCGACCAGATCTGGGGAACGAGAAACAAAAGAGAACAGAGAGGGAGATCCAATCTCGGAGGGGGCTCCCGCCCCTCCGCCGCCATGGAGACCAAGGACCGAGGGTGAACTCTCCTCCCATCTAGGGGAGGGGCAAGGAAGAAGAAGGAGGGGGGCTCTCTCCCCTCGCTTCCGGTGGCACCGAAGTGCCGCCGGGGCAACGATCGGGACGGCGATCTACATCAACAATCTTGCTACCGTCAACACCAACTGTCTCCCCCTCTATGCAGCAGTGTAACACCCCTTCTCCCCGCTGTAATCTCTACTTAAACATGGTGCTCAACTCCATATATTATTTCCCAATGATCTATGGTTATCCTATGATGTTTGAGTAGATCCATTTTTTCCTGTGGGTTAATCATGATCTTGGTTGGTATGATTGTATATTTTATTTATGGTGATGTCCTACGGTGCCCTCCATTCTCGCGCAAACGTGAGGGGCCCCCACTGTAGTGTGTTGCAATATGTTCATGGTTCGCTTATGGTGGGTTGCGAGAGTGACAGAAGCTTAAACCCGAGTAGGTGGGCTATGGCGTATGGGATAAAGAGGACTTGATAGTTAATGCTATGGTTGGGTTTCACGACCTTAATGATATTTAGTAGTTGCAGATGCTTGCTAGAGTTCCAATCATAAGTGCATATGATCCAAGTAGAGAAAGTATGTTAGCTCATGCCTCTCCCTCATATAGAATTGCAAGACTGATTATCGGTACTTGTTATCGATTGCCTAGGGACAAATAACTTTCTTGTTGACACAAACCCTTTTTCTAAACACCTAACTTTTATTATCTTGCAAAGTACTTCTAGTTTTATTCTTGCAAAGTAGTTCTAGCATCACACCTACAAAATAGTTTCATACTTGTTTCCGATAAAGCAAACGTCAAGTGTGTGTAGAGTTGTATCGGTGGTCGATAGAACTTGAGGGAATATTTGTTCTGCCTTTAGCTCCTCGTTGGGTTCGACACTCTTATTTATTGAAGAAGGCTACAAACGATCCCCTATACTTGTGGGTTATCAGGTTATCCTCTTTGTCAAACCCATGAATTGGTAATCTGTGTAATTTGCTGAAGAGTAGTTCTATGATGTTGATGCACTTCATGTTGATGCTCGAACACTCCTACTCGTGATATGTGATACTTTTGGGAATGACATTGTCGATGTACCAAATGTTTGTTCCATGCATGAACATGTAATGTGATACGTCTCCAACGTATCTATAATTTTTTATTGTTCCATGCTATTATATTATCAACCTTGGATATTTTATATGCATTTATATGCTATTTTATATGATTTTTGGGACTAACCTATTAACCTAGAGCCCAGTGCCAGTTTCTGTTTTTCCTTGTTTTTGAGTATCACAGAAAAGGAAAACCAAACGGAGTCCAATTGACCTGAAATTTCACGGAGATCATTTTTGGACCAGAAGAAGCCCAAGGAGTACCGGAGATGGGCCAGAAGAGTCCCGAGGCCACCACGAGGGTGGGGGCGCGCCCCCTACCTCGTGGACGCCTCGGAGACCCCCTGCCTTGTTCCCGACTCCAACACATCTTATATATACCCAAACTTCCAGAAAGAAACCTAGATCAGGAGTTCCACCACCGTAATCCTCTATAGCCACCGAAAACCAATCTAGACCCGTTCCGGCACCCTGCCGGAGGGGGGAATCCCTCTCCGTTGGCCATCTTCATCATCCCGGTGCTCTCTATGACGAGGAGGGAGTAGTTCACCCTCGGGGATGAGGGTATGTACCAGTAGCAATGTGTTTGATCTCTCTCTCTCTCGTGTTCTTGATTCGGCACGATCTTGATGTATCATGAGCTTTGCTATTATAGTTGGATCTTATGATGTTCCTCCCCCTCTACTCTCTTGTAATGGATTGAGTTTTCCCTTTGAAGTTATCTTATCGGATTGAGTCTTTAAGGATTTGAGAACACTTGATGTATGTCTTGCATGTGCTTATCTGTGGTGACAATGGGATATCACGTGATCCACTTGATGTATGTTTTGGTGATCAACTTGCGAGTTCCGTGACCTCGTGAACTTATGCATAGGGGTTGGCACACATTTTCGTCTTGAATCTCCGGTAGAAACTTTGGGGCACTCTTTGAAGTTCTTTGTGTTGGTTGAATGGATGAATCGGAGATTGTGTGATGCATATCGTATAATCATACCCATGGATACTTGAGGTGACATTGGAGTATCTAGGTGACATTAGGGTTTTGGTTGATTTGTGTCTTAAGGTGTTATTCTAGTACGAACTCTTGAATAGATCGATCAGAAAGAATAACTTTGAGGTTGTTTCGTACCCTACAATAATCTCTTCGTTTGTTCTCCGCTATTAGTGACTTTGGAGTGACTCTTTGTTGCATGTTGAGGGATAGTTATATGATCCAATTATGTTATTGTTGTTGAGAGAACTTGCACTAGTGAAAGTATGAACCCTAGGCCTTGTTTCAACGCATTGCGATACCGTTTGTGCTCACTTTTATCATTAGTTACCTTGCTGTTTTTATATTTTCAGATTACAAAAACCTATATCTATCATCCATATTGCACTTGTATCACCATCTCTTCGCCGAACTAGTGCACGTATACAATTTACCATTGTATTGGGTGTGTTGGGGACATAAGAGACTCTTTGCTATTTGGTTGCAGGGTTGTTTGAGAGAGACTATTTTCATCCTATGCCTCCCACGGATTGATAAACCTTAGGTCATCCACTTGAGGGAAATTTGCTATTGTCCAACAAACCTATGCACTTGGAGGCCCAACAACGTCTACAAGAAGAAGGTTGTGTAGTAGACATCATAATGCTATATTATTATTTGTGATAATATTTTCTTGTTCTTGTTTTATTTAAGAATTGGTATGGCATCTCATAGTTCAGTAAAATGATAGCATAAATGGAAAGAATGTAATAGATTTTATTACGAGCATCTCAACTAATATCCACTAGATAAACCCAAAACTTTGTTTTCAAGCCCACTGCACCATTTTTTCCTTTTCCAACATGTCGAACATCTCAACTAGTACCCTAAAAATTTGATTCTAATATGTTATAAACTCTACCATGTCAGAAATTATAAGGTACTACGTTCTGAACACTACTGGCCATTTATTAAATCATTTTTATAACCAACCTACCATTTTTGTCACACCAAACATTTTATGTGACACTACGAACCGTCCTAGAAACTGGACATGGTTAGTGCTGCCCAAATGCGTCCCTAAAAATCAGGCCATAATATCTCCAAAGTTGGCTAGGGTGCTGCCCGGGAGGAAACATCTTGTGATGGTGGACTGTCACCGAAAATGATTTTAGGCGACGTTTCCTCACTAGGGTTTTTGTCACTGAATAGATGAAATTTTGTAGTGTGCTTGAATGCTGCGAGGGCCTCGGCGTCGGGACAGTCAATGATCTGGTTCCTTTTGGTCAGGAACCGATTCTAGAACTTCTGAGCTGATTTGCCCTCCTTCTGGACTATATGGCTAAGGTTGTCAGCATCCGGGGGCCGAACATACGTGCCTTAGAAGCTTGCCCGAAAAGCCTCCTCAAGCTCCTTCCATCTTTCGATGGAGTTTGGAGGGAGGCTGTGGAGCCACTACCTTGCAGGCCCTTTGAGTTTGAGGGGCAGATATTTTATGGCGTGGAGGTCATCTCCTTGGACCATGTGGATGTGGAGAAGGAAGTCCTCTATCCAGACTGCTGGGTCAGTTGTCCCATCATATTGATCAATATTGATGGGCTTGAGCCCTTCTGGGAACTGGTGCTCCATCACCTCATCTATAAAGCATACAGGGTGCACGGGTCCTCGAAAATGAGTCGCGTCTAGTTGGGTATGATTCATTGCCCTAGCTCGAACCTGCTCCTGATCTCTCTTGTGCCTGTCTAACCAGTCTCATAGACTTCTGAAAGAACATGTGGTGACCCCATGTTTGGTTTTGGTAATTGATGACAATCTATATGGACTAATGGTTGCCTTGAGTTATATTTGAAGGGTTTGTCCATAGGTATTGCTTGAAGACCATTCGTTGGTTTCAAGGTTATTAGAACAAGAATATGTGTTGACCGAGGTGCTATTCAAGGATTTATCCAAATATTGGTCACATGAGAGTCGAGCCTATTGCAAGCATGTCCTGAAGAAGAAGATTGTGCGAATATTCATGTTTACCTTCAAGACGTCATCTTAATGAAGAGAGTTGGAAACATTCAAGGTTGATCAACACTAAGTTAAAGAGTGAATCAAGTT
Organism: Triticum dicoccoides; assembly: GCF_002162155.2. NCBI lineage: Eukaryota > Viridiplantae > Streptophyta > Magnoliopsida > Poales > Poaceae > Triticum > Triticum dicoccoides. The sequence goes on from NC_041390.1 coordinate 508,155,631, forward strand.
GATCAACACAAGCATACAAGATGTACCGAGAGGGATCAAGTGATCCCATGGTATGGTAAGCATTGTCCATTACGCTTTGGGTACTAACCCATGGTCTACATGAGAGTTTTATGTGGGTTAGATATGTTTCCATGGGTATGCATCAAGAGGAAGATCTCATACAACTCATGGAGGATGATATCAAGTGGTGATCATCATCAACGTCTAGGTGTGCAAGTTCAAGTGGAGCATCACAAAGAGATCATGCTTGAAGCTTACCATCCATTGTGGTGACAATGTACTTGTGAAGATGTGTCAAAGAGTGGCTCACCCATAGTGGAGTATGGGGGAGCAATCAACTAGTCTTCATCGAGACACCGCAATCAAGAAAGGTGGTCCAACTTGAGGAAGTCAAGATCGTCATCATCTAGCTCAAGTGGACTATGTGTGAGGCAAAGGTTTTCCCTTGATAGGTTTTCTATTTTGTCGGTCTCATGGTGGTAGTTGGAGACCAGGTTATAGGTTTGATTGTCGTACTATCAAGGGGGGCTCTCAAGTAAGTAGCTTGATCTTATTGTTCGTAGAGATCTCAAACCATTGCATATTTGCATCATCTTTCTTGGTTCTTGTTTGGTGTTTCTCTTTGAGAGTTCTAGAGCTTTCGGTCATCTTCATGAGAAGCTCGTGTTCATCAAAAATGGAGTTCTCAATTGCATCTTCTATGATGTTTTCGATGTTGGAGTTTATGTAGGTTCTTCTCGGATGGAGGTTTCACATCTCTATAACATAGTATTTTTCATCATCTATCCAACAAGCTTGAGATTGCTCAATTCGGAGCTCATTTGCAAAAGTTATGGCAGTCCAGGCTTTATTGTATCCTTTTGTTTCTCTTGGGCTGTTTTCAGCTCCTAAGCGATAGTACAGCTCCACTCCATGGTAGTACCGCTCATACGGTATTTCCATTATGAGCTACCGCACTTCGTGCTCCTGTAAATGGGAGACAGTAGCATGGTAGTAGAGGGCAGAAGTACCGCCCACGCGGTACTACCATAAGTCCACTTCTGCTGCCACTACTGGTTATTTTTGGGCTGCTGTAGTCTTTTCTGCTCTCACGGTACTAGGGCGGTAGTAGGGCGCGGTAGTACTTTTCCGTGCGGTACTACCACCCTGTCGCCACCTAGTACCACCATGTCTATGTACTACTTGGCCTTTAGCGGTAGTACCGCTCCTAGGAGCAGTAGTACCGCTTGTGCACGACACGTGCACATAACGGTTGGATTTGGGGTGCCTATAAAAGGGGGTCTTCTTCCCCATTGAACCCAATCCTTTGAACTCGTGTTCTTACCCCATTGTTGACCTTCTTCTAGCTTGCTAACTCTCAATCCCTCCATGGATTCTTGCTAGTTTTTGAGGAAAAAGGAGAGGAGATCTAGATCCACATTTCCACCGATCACTTTCTTCTCCATGTGAGGGGAACCCCTTGGATCTAGATCTTGGAGTTCTTTTGTTCTCTCCTTTGTTCTTCCTCCCATTTTCCTTCCTATCATTAATTGTTGTGGTGGATTTGGGAGAGAAGGACTTGGGCACTCTGTGTGCCCTTGCCATTGCATTTGGTGCATAGGTTTGTGAAAGTGCAACTATCCCTGGGTGGTTTTGGTAATTCCTAACAACATATAGTTCATTGAGCTAATGCTACTTAAAGATAAACATTTCAGGAAAGCTCGATGATTGGCATGGCATGGATGAGAAAAGTGGATCCCCCAAAATTCTAAGGACAAATAATTGGCTCAAGCTCAAAGCTCAGGACTCTACATTTTTCATTTTAAGTGGTCCAAGATCACATTGAGTCCATAGGAAAAGCCAATACTATTAAGAGGGGATGAGGTGTTGCCTAATGGCTTACTTGCTCAAAGTGCTTAGTGATATGCTCCAGAAGCCCTCGACTACTTTCTCATATCCACATATGTCTCAAACCAAAAGTCAAACACGGCCCCATCGAAACTTTCTATCCGGCGCTACCGAGTTTAGTTGACATAGCCACTGCCAAAAACCCTAGTCTTTTCGGTCTCACCGATAGGGATATCGGTCTCACCAAGATGGGATTGTAATCTCTCTCTTTCCCTTCGTAACATTTTGGCCAAACCGAGATGAGCGATCGGTCCCACCGAGATTGCAATGCAAACTCTCTGTTTCCCTTTCGTAACACTTTGGTCCAACCAAGATGAGCGAATCGATCCCACCGAGTTTGCCTGACCAACTCTCTGTTAGTCCATTACCAAAATCGGTCTCACCGAGTTTGTGTAATTGGTCTTACCGAGATTACGTTATGCCCTAAACCTAATGGAATCGGTCCCACCGAGTTGACATGTCGGTCCCACCGAAAATCCTAACATTCACATTTTGAACTAAATCGGTATGACCGAGTTGTATGATTCGGTCCCACCGAGTTTGGTGATTTGTGTGTAACGGTTAGATTTTGTGTGGAGGCTATTTATACCCCCCACCCACTCTTCATTAATGGAGAGAGCCATAGAACATGCCTACACTTTCAACATACATTTTCTGAGAGAGACCCACCTACACTTGTGTTGAGGTCAAGATATTACACTCCAACCACATAAATCTTGATCTCTAGCCTTCCCTAAGTTGCTCTCCACTCAAATCATCTTTCCACCAAATCCAAATCCTGTGAGAGAGAGTTGAGTGTTGGGGAGACTATCATTTGAAGCACAAGAGCAAGGAGTTCATCATCAACACACCATTTGTTACCTCTTGGAGAGTGGTGTCTCCTAGATTAGTTAGGTGTCACTTGGGAGCCTCCGTCAAGATTGTGGAGTTGAACCAAGGAGTTTGTAAGGGCAAGGAGATCGCCTACTTCGTGAAGATCTACCCAAGTGAGGCAAGTCCTTCGTGGGCGACGACCATGGTGGGATAGACAAGGTTGCTTCTTTGTGGACCCTTCGTGGGTGGAGCCCTCCGTGGACTCGCGCAACTGTTATCCTTCATGGGTTGAAGTCTCCATCAACGTGGATGTACGATAGCACCACCTATCGGAACCACGCCAAAAATCTCCGTGTCTCCAATTGTGTTTGCACACTCCAAACTCCTCCCTTTACCTTCATATGCAATTGTTTTACTTTTCGCTGCTATACTCTTAGAATTGCATGTGTAGGTTGATTGCTTGACTTGTGCTAAGTTGCTAAAATCTGCCTAGAACTAAAATTGGGAAAAGGCTAGATTTTTATTTGGTCAAGTAGTCTAATCACCCCCCCCCCTCTAGACAACTTTCGATCCTACGGTTTGAGTTCTCCATGGTGATATGTGGAAGTTAAAAGTTGAGAATCTTATTACTCTTGGGTGCGTGGTACCGTAGAGGTTGTTCCTCTTGGGTGCTTGGGCGCCCTAGACGATTGGTGGTGTCTCGGAGCTCAATCATTGTGGTGTAAAGCTCCGGGCTTGCGTCAGGGTCTCCAATTAGGTTGTGGAGATTGCCCCCGAGCAATTTGTACGGGTTCCGGTGACTGCCCCCAAGGGTTGCCATTTGTACGGGTTCGGTGACCGCTCTCAAGGGTCCCTTAGTGGAATCACGACATCTTGCATTGTGCGAGGATGTGAGGAGATTACGGTGGCCCTAGTGGCATTTTGGGGAGCATTGTGCCTCCACGCCTCTCCAAAGGAGATTGGCATCCGCAAGGATGTGAACTTGGGGATACATGTCGTCTCTGCGTGCCTTGGTTATCTCTTACCCGAGCCCTTTACTTATGCACTTTACTTTGTGATAGTCATAGTGTTTCATGTTATATATAGCATAAGTTGGTGCACATAGGTGAGCCTAGTTGTTTTAGGTTTTGTGCTTGACAGATTAAACGCAAGTTTTATTCCGCATTTGTTCAAGCCTAAATCATAATTTTTTAAAGCGCCTATTCACCCCACTCTAGGCGACATGCATGATCTTACACCTTCCAAGCCGACTGGTGCACAGCTCCGTGATTCGTAAAAGGATCGGGAAGGAGCTTTATTTTCTTGTAGCTTATCGCGTAGGTCGAAGATCCCTGGGTGCTCGACCGCACTCTTGCCGCGAGGGCAGGTTTTGGCAGGGGCATTGAGTGCCCCTGTCGGTCGGTCTCTCCCTCTAGGGGGGCGGTCTCGTTGGCCTGCATGGCCATGTGATACGTCTCTGTCGTATCTACTTTTCCAAACACTTTTGCCCTTGTTTTGGACTCTAAATTGCATGATTTGAATGGAACTAACTCAGACTGACGCTGCTTTCAGCAGAATTACCATGGTGTTATTTATATGCAAAAACAAACGTTCTCGGAATGACCTGAAACTTCACGGAGCAACTTTTCAAAAAATATGAAAAATACCTGCAAAATATGAAGGCCAGGGGGCCACCACATCTCCACGAGGGTGGGGGCATGCCTGCCCCCCTAGGGCGTGCCCCCCTAGGGCGTGCCCCCCTACCTCATGGGCCCCCTGTTGCCTCTCCGACTCCAACTCCAACTCCATATATTGTGTTTCGGGGAGAAAAAAATCAGAGAGAAGAAATCATCGCGTTTTATGTTAGGGAGCCCCCGCCAAGCCCTAAAACCTCTCGGGAGGGCTGATCTGGAGTCCGTTCGGGGTTCCGGAGAGGGGAATCCGTCGCCATCGTCATCATCAACCATCCTCCATCACCAATTTCATGATGCTCACCACTGTGCGTGAGTAATTCCATCGTAGGCTTGCTGGACGGTGATGGGTTGGATGGGATCTATCATGTAATCGAGTTAGTTTTGTTAGGGTTTGATCCCTAGTGTCCACTAGGTTCTGAGATTGATGTTGCTATGACTTTGCTATGCTTAATGCTTGTCACTAGGGCCCGAGTGCCATGATTTCAGATCTGAACCTATTATGTTTTCATCAATATATGAGAGTTCTTGATCCTATCTTGCAAGTCCATAGTCACCTATTATGTGTTATGATCCGTTAACCCCGAAGTGACAATAATCGGGATACTTACCGGTGACGATCGTAGTTTGAGGAGTTCATGTATTCACTATGTCTTAATGCTTTGTTCCAGTTCTCTATTAAAAGGAGGCCTTAATATCCCTTAGTTTCCGTAAGGACCCCGCTGCCACGAGAGGGTATGACAAAAGGTGCCATGCAAGTTCTTTTCCATAAGCATGTATGACTATATTCGGAATACATGCCTACATTACATTGACAAACTGGAGCTAGTTCTATGTCACCCTAGGTTATGACTGTTACATGATGAACCGCATCCGGCATAATTCTTCATCACCGATCCATTGCCTATGAGCTTTCCATATATTGTTCTTCGCTTATTTACTTTTCCGTTGCTATTGCTATCATCACTACAAAATACCAAAAACATTACTTTTACTACTGTTACCTTTTGTTACCATTATCACTACTATCATATTACTTTGCTACTAAATACTTTGCTGCAGATATTAAGTTTCTAGGTGTGGTTGAATTGACAACTCAGCTGCTAATACTTGAGAATATTCTTTGGCTCCCCTTGTGTCGAATCAATAAATTTGGGTTGAATACTATACCCTCGAAAACTGTTGCGATCCCCTATACTTGTGGGTTATCAAGACTATTTTTTGGCGCCGTTGCCGGGGAGCATAGCTCTATTCTTTGAGTCACTTGGGATATATATCTGCTTATCATTATGAAGAACTTGAGAGATCCAAAAACCAAGATCTATCCCTCAACTACGAGGGGAGGTAAGGAACTGCCATCTAGCTCTGCACTTGATTCACCTTATGTTTTGAGTAAGCTTGCGGCACCTACACCTGCTTCTGCTATTCGTTCTGATATGTCGCATGTTATTGATGATGCCACTTCTGCTATGCATGATACTTATGATGAAACTACCTCTATGCGTGATACTACTGTGCCACTTAGTGATTTTCTTGAGGATCAACTTGCTAGGGCTAGAGAGATTGAAAATATTGAATCTGATGATACTGATGAAAGTGATGATGAAGAATCACTTGTTATTCCTAAGGGTTATGTTTTTGTTCAAGAAGCTTCTTTAGCTATTTTAGCTTGCAAAAATAGAAATGAACTCAAAAGGCTATTAGCTAAATGGAGTAAGCAATCTCTAAATGCTAGAATGAAACCTGGACCTGCTTTTGCTACTTCACATATCTTTGTTACTGATAAGGATTATGAATTCTCTGTTGATCCTGATATAATTACTTTGGTTGAATCTGGTCCTTTTCATGGCTAAAACTGTTGTGGCACATCTTACTAAATTGAATGATATAGCCACCCTATTCACTAAAGATAAGAGAACTCGTTACTTTTACATTCTTAAAATATTTCCGTTCTCATTAAAAGGTGATGCTAAGATATGGTTTAATTCTCTTGATCTTGGTTGTGTGCGTAGTCCCTAGGATATGATTTATTACTTCTCTGCTAAATATTTCCCTACTCATAAGAAACAAGCTGCTTTAAGGGATATATATAATTTTGTGCAAATTGAAGAATAGAGTCTCCCACAAGCTTGGGGGAGGCCTCTCCAATTACTTAATGATTTGCTTGATCATCCTCTTAAGAAAAATGAAATGCTTGATATCTTTTATAATGGACTAACCGATGCCTCCAGAGATTACCTGGATAGTTGTGTTGGTTCTGTTTTCAGGGAAAGAACACTGGATGAAGCTAAAATTCTATTGAATAATATGTTGACAAATGAAAATAATTGGACACCCCCAGAGCCAATTCCTGAGCCTATTCCTAAACCAACTCCGAAGAAGAGGGGTATTCTATTTCTCAGTCCTGAAGATATGCAAGAGGCAAAGAAATCTATGAAAGAAAAAGGTATTAAAGCTGAAGATGTTAAGAATTTAGCTCCTATTGAAGAAATACATGGTCTTAATTTACCGCCTGTTGAAGAAACATATAATCCAAATCCTTCTCCTATTGAAGAAACTCATGGTCTTGATAACCCGACACAGGTAGTAAAGGTAAATTCTCTCTATAGATATGATAAAGCCGGAATCCCATTTACTAAATTTGCTAGCCCATGCTTAGATGAGTTTGATAAATTTATGGCTAAGCAAGAAGATTTTAATGCTTATTTTGGTAGACAATTGAAATACAATTCAAATATGCTTGAACACTTGGGTGGTTATATGGCTAATGTTAAAGGTGAACTTAAACTTATTAGTAAACATGCTTCTATGGTTACCACTCAAGTAGAACAAGTACTTAAAGCTCAAAATGATTTGCTCAATGAATTGAATAGTAAAGATAATGATAATGCTGTTAGAGTGGCTACTAGGACTGGTAGAATGACTCAGGAACCTTTGTATCCTGAAGGCCACCCTAAGAGAATTGAGCAAGATTCTCAGAGAAATAATATAGATGTACCTAGTTCTTCTAAAAAGAAGAAAAAGAAAAATGATAGGACTTTGCATGCTTCTAGTGAACCTATTACTGAAACACCTGAGAATCCAAATGATATTTCTATTTCTGATGCTGAAACTCAATCTGGTAATGAACCCGAAACTAGTGATAATGTTAATAATAATGTTCATAATGATGCTCAACCTAGTAACGATAATGACATAGAAATTGAACCTCCTGTTGATCTTGATAACCCACAATCAAAGAATCAACGTTATGATAAGAAAGATTTTATTGCTAGGAAACATGGTAAAGAAAGAGAGCCTTGGGTTCAGAAACCCATGCCTTTTCCTCTCAAACCATCTAAGAAAAAGGATGATGAGGATTTTGAGCGCTTTGCTGAAATGATTAGACCTATCTTTTTGCGTATGCGATTAACTGATATGCTCAAAACCAATCCTTATGCTAAGTACATGAAAGATATTATTATAAATAAAAGAAAGATACCGGAAGCTGAAATTTCCACCATGCTTGCTAATTATACTTTTAAGGATGGAATACCAAAGAAACTTGGAGATCCCGGTGTACCAACTATACCATGCTCCATTAAAAGAAACTATGTTAAAACTGCTTTATGTGATCTTGGAGCCGGTGTTAGTGTTATGCCTCTGTCTTTATATCGTAGACTTGATTTGAATAAGTTGACACCTACTGAAATATCTTTGCAAACGGCTGATAAATCAACTGCTATACCTGTCGGTATTTGTGAGGACGTGCCTGTTGTAGTTGCAAACGTTACTATTTTAACGGACTTTGTTATTCTTGATATTCCCGAGGACGGTATTATGTCTATTATTCTTGGAAGACCCTTTTTGAATACTGCAGGGGCTGTTATTGATTGCACTAAAGGCAATGTCACTTTTCATGTAAATGGTAATGAGCATATGGTACACTTTCCGAGGAAACAACCTCAAGTTCATAGTATCAACTCTATTGGAAAAATTCCATCGATTATATTTGGAGGTTTTGAACTTCCTCTTCCTCTGTCAATAAGAAATATGATATTCTTATTATTGGGGATGTGCATATCCCCGTTGAGGTAACATAGTGTTATTCGAAATTTCTCCGGTTCCATGTTATTCGGAATGAGTTCGTTAACAAGACTTGATCAACCTTGTTAGTGGATTCCTTTTGATGATCATGAGATGAATGAAACTAGAAGGCACGACCTTCTGTACCCCACTTTTACTTTCTGTTATTTTATATTAAATAAAATAAAAATAAATATTTTTCTGTCTGTTATCTAATTATCCATGCAATATAAAAAATACCTCGAAAATAAAAGTTCTCCAAATGCCCTGAAATTTAAATATGATTTTTTCCAGAATATTTGAGAATATTTGGCACTAAGAA
>NC_041390.1:508164856-508225698 GCF_002162155.2 Triticum dicoccoides
GAGGGTGGAGGGCGCGCCCCCTGCCTTGTGGGCCCACAGTGGCCCTCCTCCACTTATCCTTTCGCCCACACACCCCTTCTTCCTCCCACAAACACGAATAACCAGCTCAATCCCGAGTCCAAGCTCGTTTTGCTGCCATTTTCGATCTCCTTGCTCAAAGCACCTCTCACAAAACTGCTTGGGGAGATTGTTCCTTGGTATGAGACTCCTCCATTGGTCCAATTAGTTTTTGTTCTAGTGCTTTATTCATTGCAATTTTTTTCTGCTTATGTGACCCTATTCTTGAGCTTGCATGTCAAATTTATATGGTTCCAAGTAGTTTTGATGCATGATATAGGCCCTAGGCACTTGTAGGAGTAGTTGCTATCAATTTTATTGAGTTTGGTTTACTTTTATTTTGAAGTTACTAAAAAATTTCAGAATTTTTCAGAGGAAGAAATATGCTTAGAAAAATGTTCCAAGGTGGTTCTTCAAGGAAGCAAGGCCCCAGGCTTGCAATGCGTGATGCTGATGAAGAGCCACCAAGAGACGCTCCAGTGCGTCCTTGTGAGTGGCCTTCTGATCTCGTGAGCTTCAAGGAAGAGAAGTGCAGCCAGTATCACAACCTCACCAGTACCTTTGTGAGGAGGTTTGAATTTTCAACTTCACGTAATTCTCCAACTGTCCTGTTTGATCTTTATGATAATTCTTACACTATGGACTTAGAGGATTTTACCACTGCTTGCAAACTTCCACAATGGGGTAGTATAAGGGATCCTCGCAAATCTAAATTTAGAGATTTTCTTGCTAGCATAACTGTAAGAGAATCTAGAGATATTACACAAGCTACCATAGGGAGCATTCACTTTCCTGCTATACATTACTTTGCTCTCTTCATAGGTAGATGCATTAATGGTAAAGATGAGGCATGTCACATGTGTGTCCCTGACCTCAGTATTCTCAGGAGTGCTGTGTTAGGAGATAAATCTTATAATTTGGGAGCCATTATTGCACGTAGGTTGCATCTTAATAGATTTAATGGAGATTTCTTTGGTGGAATTTATGCAACCCGCATAGCTAATTTTCTTGGTGTAGCCATACGCGAAGATGATATTGAATTACCTCCTGCTTATCAAGATTTTAATGCTATGGTTCACCACCAGTTTGTCGAGAGGAACGAATCACCTCTCCAGTATCGACTAATCTTTGACAGACGCCGTGTTGTCCGTATTACTCTCCCTGCTCCTGCCTTCTTTGATTATCAGGCAAGAGGAAGATATACTATTACCAGAGAGGAGGCAGATGAGTACGAGAGGAGAGAGGAGGCCGCTCGTCGCCACGCTGCAGCTCAGCAGGCGATAGCCGCTGCATCGCAGTACGACCGCAGCTACTATTATGGATATCTGCCAGGCCAGCCGTGGCCATAGACCAACTTAGGATAAAAGCCTAAGCTTGGGGGAGTACGTATTTCCCACCGACATTACATTTATGCTCACACACTCATTGCTAGATGTCGGTGATCATACTTTTTCATTGTATCATCCATGCTAGTTTATTTTCCTTTTTATGCTTTCTTCTTGTGTGTTTAATAAACCTTAAGAAAAACCAAAAAAATTAGTTGTAGCTTTTAATCAGTTTAATTTACATGCTTGTAGTAATAATTAAAAAGAAAACCCAAAAAGATTTCTTGTTCTTCTTTTGCTTGTTGGGAGCTTTCCCGTGTAAATAGTTTTATTTCTTTTATTTTCTTTGGGGGTCGATAGGAGAAGACCATAATTAAATTGTTGAAGTGGCTCTTATATACATAAATGTTGATCTGACGAAAGAGCCCATATTGCCTTGTCTTCTCCTGTTTATTGAATGCTTGCAGATTCCAGCTTAGTCCAATGCACGTGCACTATTATTATTATTCACATCATTCAATTGTGCAAGTGAAAGGCAATTATGATGTTATATGATGGACTGGCTGAGATGAGAAAAGCTGGTATGAACTAGACCTCTTTTGTTTTTGTAAATATGATTAGTTCACCGTTCCTGATTCAGCCTATTATGAATAAACATGTTTGTAATGACAACTAGAGATCATAGTTTCTTGTGCCATGCTTGATTAGCTATGAGTTATAATGGTTTACCTTGCGTGCCAACATGCTATTGAATTAGTTATGATGTGGTATGATAGGGTGGTATCCTCCTCTGAATGATTTAAGTGACTTGACTTGGCGCATGTTCACGCATGTAGTTGAAACAAAATCAACATAGCCTTCATGATATTTATGTTCATGGTGGATTATATCCTACTCATGCTTGCATTCGGTGTTGATTAATTTTAATGCATGTTCATGACTGTTGTCACTCTCTAGCTGGTCGCTTCCCAGTCTTTTGCTAGCCTTCACCTGTACTAAGCGGGAATACTGCTTGTGCATCCAAACTCTTTAAACCCCAAAGTTATTCCACACGAGTCCACTATACCTACCTATATACGGTATCTACCTGCCGTTCCAAGTAAATTTGTATGTGCCAAACTCTAAACCTTCAAATAAATATCCTGTTTTGTATGCTCGAATAGCTCATGTATCAACTAGGGTTGTCTGTATCTTCCATGTTAGACGGGTTATTCTCAAGAGGAGTGGACTCCGCTCCTCACTCACGAGATAAATGGTTGGTCACTGGGATGCCCAGCCCCATGCTTTATGCAAACTAAATCAAAATAATTGCAAACAAAACTCCCCCTGGGACTCTTGTTAGTTGGAGGCACTTGTTGTTTCGAGCAAGCCATGGATTGATACTTGTTGGTGGAAGGGGGAGTATAAACTTACCATTCTGTTTGGAAACCGCCTATAATGTGTGTAGCATGGAAGATATCGCCATCTCTTGGTTGTTATGTTGACAATGAAAGTATACTGCTCAAAATATTATTCACCTCTATTTCAAAAACGAGCTCTGCACCTCTACAAATCCCTGCTTCCCTCTGCGAAGGGCCTATCTATTTACTTTTATGCTGAGTCATCATCCTCTTATTAAAAAGCACCAGTTGGAGAGCACCGCTGTCATTTGCATTCATTACTGTTAGTTTACATTGAGTATGACTTGACTGGATCTCTTTTACCATGAATTACAATGTCTAGTCGGTCCTTGGTCTTTAAAGGTGCTCCGCATTTATGTTTTGCGGCCTCAGAAAGGGCTACCGAGATACCACCTTGTTATATCATATTATGATTGTTTTGAGAAAGTGTTGTCATCCGAGATTTATTATTATGGCTCGCTAGTTGATTATGCTACTGATATGAGTAAACTTGAGACCTACGCGTTATTGTGAATGTGGTTAGTTATAATCTTTGCTGAAAACTTGAATGTTGGCTTTACATATTTACAACAACAAGAGCAAACCGAGTTTGTAAAAGTTTTTCTTTATCACTTTCAGTTTATCAACTGAATTGCTTGAGGACAAGCAAAGGTTTAAGCTTGGGGGAGTTGATACATCTCCGTCGTATCTACTTTTCCAAACACTTTTGCCCTTGTTTTGGACTCTAACTTGCATGATTTGAATGGAACTAACCCGGACTGACGTTGTTTTCAGCAGAATTGCCATGGTGTTATTTATGTGCAGGAGCAAACGTTCTCAGAATGACCTGAAACTTCACGGAGCCACTTTTCAGAAAATAAGAAAAATACCTGCAAAATATGAAGGCCAGGGGGCCCACCACCTTGCCACGAGGGTGGGGGCGCGCCCCCTACCTCATGGGCCCCCTGTTGCCTCTCCGACTCCAACTCCACCTCCATATATTGAGTTTCGGGGAGAAAAAAATCAGAGAGAAGAAATCATCGCGTTTTTCAATACGGAGCCACCGCCAAGCCCTAAAACCTCTCGAGAGGGTTGATCTCGAGTCCGTTCGGGGCTCCAGAGAGGGGAATCCTTCGCCATCGTCATCATCAACCTTCCTCCATCACCAATTTCATGATGCTCACCGCCGTGCGTGAGTAATTCCATCGTAGGCTTATTGGATGGTGATGGGTTGGATGGGATCTATCATGTAATCAAGTTAGTTTTGTTAGGGTTTGATCCCTAGCGTCCACTATGTTCTGAGATTGATGTTGCTATGACTTTGCTATGCTTAATGCTTGTCACTAGGGCCCGAGTGCCATGATTTCAGATCTGAACCTATTATTTTTTCATCAATATATGAGAGTTCTTGATCCTATCTTGCAAGTCTATAGTCACCTATTATGTGTTATGATCTGTTAACCCCGAAGTGACAATAATCGGGATACTTACCGGTGATGACCGTAGTTTGAGGAGTTCATGTATCCACTATGTGTTAATGCTTTGTTCCGGTTCTCTATTAAAAGGAGGCCTTAATATCCCTTAGTTTCCGTAAGGACCCCGCTGCCACGGGAGGGTAGGACAAAAGATGTCATGCAAGTTCTTTTCCATAAGCACGTATGAATATATTTGGAATACATGCCTACATTACATTGACGAACTGGAGCTAGTTCTGTGTCACCCTAGGTTATGACTATTACATGATGAACCGCATCTGGCATAATTCTCCATCACCGATCCATTGCCTACGAGCTTTCCATATATTATTCTTCGCTTATTTACTTTTCCTTTGCTATTGCTATCATCACTACGAAATACCAAAAACAATATTTTTACTACTGTTACCTTTTGTTACTGTTATCGCTACTATCATATTACTTTGCTACTAAATACTTTGCTGCAGATATTAAGTTTCCAGGTGTGGTTGAATTGACAACTCAACAGCTAATACTTGAGAATATTCTTTGGCTCCCCTTGTGTCGAATCAATAGATTTGGGTTGAATACTATACCCTCGAAAACTGTTGCGATCCCCTATACTTGTGGGTTATCACCATGCGTTAGCAGTGCCTTATCCGTTGCCTCGTCGCCGAAGTCAGGCAGCAACCGCCTTTTAGGGAACGACTTGGGGGCTGAGCCTGGAGTCTCGAGGTCTGCTTGAAGCACCCGAATTTTCATCCACTTGTCGTTGAGCTCATTCTCATGAGTATACAACTCTTGCTGCTTCTTTTTCATACTTCAGGCGGTTGCGATTACCTGTTGCTGAAACCATGCTTGTTCGGATGGGTCTATTGGTACGACGAAGTCTTTGAGTCCAAGACTTATGTTGTCTTAGGACTCTGGCATGTAATCTTTGTCCGACCCATCATGGAAAGTACCCATATCATCGAGATTTTCCTCGGCGGGTGTGCCAGCGGGCCCATTATGCTGGGCGGGTGAGGCTTGAATGTCCTCGCCTAGGTTCTGGACGGCTTCAAGGATGGCACCGTTATTGGCGGCGACCGAGTGTTGGTCGTGCTCCTACTTCCATTGTGGCCCTTGGGTTGCCTTTTAAGGTGACGACGCTTAGGTTTTTCACCAGACTTATCCTTGGATTTGTCCTTTGGAGTGTCAAGCATGCAGACGTCATAGGTAGACGTGGCGGCCCAATTTCCTGTGTGGGGCATGGACGTTAGTGGTTCTTCTTCGGAATCGACACTGACATCTTCATCCATGTCGATTGCTTCATCGGAGCCGTAGTCGAGCGCATCGGTCAAGTCCTCGACCCTAGCGACTAAGTGGATGGTGGGTGGGATGAAAATTTCCCGATCGTCAGCTTTACATCCAATCTCATCATAGAAATCGGATGAGACCGCCAGGTTTTGGATTTGATTCAGTACCTCATTTACGTGCGAGAGCTCTTCAGCATCCAGAATATGGTTGTAGGCTAGGCTGATCTGAAACAGGTTGTTCGGGCCACTTGACGTGGCGTCGTCCTCTTGCTCACCCGAGGTTGATCCCTGGGTGGCGGGAGTGGTTATTGGAGATGTGAGCGGCTTTGTCGGGTCTGAAGACAAGCTCGGCTCAAGGGAGGCATCCTGGGACCCAACGCTTAAGCCGGATGTAGCGATTGTCGGATCTATCTCTGGGGTTGGCTCTAAGAGGAGTGTGGATCTGAGGATGCCATCGTTGGTTGGCTCCGGGATAATGGGGTCGGAGCTTTCAGGCTGATCCGAGGTAAATCCCGAAAGGACCAAATCCCCTCGAGCGTCCGCGGTGTACGCCAGGCTTCCGAACGTAATGACTTGGCATGTAGCACAATGTTGCCGAAGGCAAAAGGTTAGTCGGGGACGAAGATGCCCCCACAGCCGATGCTGCTATCTATCCGTAGATGAGTCATCGACCATTAATGATCAAACAACGAGCTCTCAATGAAAGAACCAATGTCATTGTCAAAACCGACAGATCTCGAGTAGGGGGGACGAGCTATCAGATCAGATCGATGGATAACAGGAGAAGAACACACAACGAGTTTACCCAGGTTCGGGCCCTCTCTATGGAGGTAAAACCCTATGTCATGCTCTTGTTTATATTATGAAGGTATCGAAGTATAGAGTTGATCTACCTCGAGATCGTAAGTTGTGGTCTAAACCCTAGGATATGATGAATGGATGTATGGATGGATCCCCTCTACGAACTAAACCTCCTGGTTTATATAGGCACTAGGGGTATCTAGGGTTACACATGGTCGGTTGCCATCTAAGGATTTACATGCCGAATCTAATCGAATATGCTTGAAGTACACGCCAAGTCTTCGGTCGCCGCACTATGAAGGCCTCCGGAGTCTTGCTTCCTCAGTGGGCTAGTAGTCCGGCCCATACATTAGTTAGCCCGGGCTAGGACACCCTAGTCCAGGACACCGTCAGGTAGGGACCATGAAACCACTGATTCCAGGAGGTGTTGTCGGTGAGGATCTATGGCCATAAGGTGTTGTTTGGCACATAGTCTGGATGTGCCTTCACCTCCGCCGTTAGCGCTGTCCGAAACCTTCTGATGGCTCACACCATGGCGGGCAAGCCGGCAGCCGGGATAGGCTCCATGGAACGCTCATCCAATTCAGTTGTTATCCCAATGACAAGTGCATGTCTGGTGGCCCCACGATGCCGCAACGGGCGAGAAGCTCGGCTTCCTGGACTTTGAGGCCGCGGCAACCCTGGCGATGCCATGGCGGCGGAAGGGGAGGTGGGAGAAGAGGGCTAGTGTTTGTGTTGCGACGGTGACATATAATGATGTGGAGGGGGAGGGCTGCATATATGACAGGGGAGGAGGGTGGGTGGGCACCGTTGCCAGTGTTAAGCCACCATTAATGGTCGCCGGTGATGCGACTTCTTATGTGTGAAGATGCGTGCACTCACCGTGTGGGAAACAGCCGGCGTACACGAATTCAAGAATGCATGCAGCCATATAGGTGGGCCCTGACAGTGCCACACGGCAAGGGGGTCCCACATGTCAATATCGGGCCAAGTAACGGTCATCTGCTTTGACCGGATGGCAAGCCTCCGTTTGGGCTTTTGTGAGGCCGAGCTGAGTAGAGGAGGGAGAAAGTGAGGAATGCTAGATGGCTTGGACAAAAGCGCGCACGACAGAGGAATGATGGGCATGAAAATAGAAATCCCTAATAAATATGTGAAAGGAAATTGTATCTCTGGTATTAAACTCTTAGTTTTGGTCTAGCCTTTCTAAGTGGAAGAGATATTTATCGACATTGTAAGGAAGTGATTGGAGATGGGAAAAAATAGATTTTGTGAAGATTGCAGGGTGTGAGATAAACCATTAAAAATTTCCTACTCCCTCTGTTCCTAAATATAAGTCTTTGTAAAGATTCCACTATGGACCACCAAATCTGCTTGTGTCTTTCCCCAGAAATTTCTATGCAAAACAAAAATCCCTTCAATTGTTTTTGCGGTTAATGGCCAAGAAAAATATTCTAACTAAGGATAATCTTTTGAGAAGAGGTTGGAAAGGTAGTGTTGTGTTTTCTGTGGACAAGAAGAATCTACTAATCATTTATTCTTTCAATGCTCTGCTGCTAGATTGATTTGGAGTCTTATGAAAGGTACTTTTGCCCTTAATTCCACCTGTGTTAATCTGTCTGAGTATTTTGGAAAGTGGATTAAAGGCTTTCCGAAACTTGATAGACAATTGGTGCTGGTGGGGGTTGCTGCAATGTTCTGGATGATTTGGAGATGCTGCAATGGCATTTTTTTAAGAAGAATCATCTCTAATCCCATGGCTATGATCAAACATGGATTGGTCTATCTTTCAGATAAAGGAGTCAGGACAAAGGGTGCTAAAGCTGAGGGCAAAACTCAACGAGCAGGTAGCAAGCGGGCATCACAGGGCTGGAGACCGAGAGTGCTTAGGATTGGTGGCTGATTGTAGATCTCGTGACTAGTGCTTTGCTACATCGTCTTCAACTGAAGCTTCTTTTTTTGAAAGGAATAAGATCTACTCCACTTAGACTTGGATCCTAGCCATATCGCTAGTCACCACATCAGCTACAAAGTCTGGGGCAACATCAGCCCAAATGGTGAAAGGCACAGCCGCCTTCAGGCCGAACTGGGCAAGCAAGTGTGCAGCAGTATTGTTGTTTCTACGACAGAAAACAAAGTCCGAAACATCAAAAGAAACATAGCATACACTACGGGCCTCACGCAGGAGAACACCAACTGTTGAACTGTCATAATCTCTCGTCTTCAGCGCATGCACCAAAACCTGGCAATCTGATTCGAAAGTGATCCTATGAGCCCCAAGGTCCACAGCCCCCTCAATTGCCTTGAGACAAGCTGAAGCTTCAGCCTGAAGAGGGTCCTGGACATGATCAATCTTCCTCGCTGCCGCAGCAATGAACGAACCAGCATCATCCCGGATAATGAAGCCCCAGGCGCCAGAGCCCGTCTCTTGAAGGAAAGCTGCATCAAAATTAATTTTAATGAAGTTCTGTGCAGGAGGCTTCTACGCAGGAGCACCATGATTAGGTGGGGCACTAGAAGTAGCAGTCTTGAGCTCCAGGGAGAAATCCAGTAAATGCTTGGTAATAAAAGCACTAGTTTCAGTAGTTGATCTCGCCTTTTCCCCAGCGTTTACCTTATTTCTTGTTGTCCACCAATCCCAGAGGAGGGTGACCACATGCACTTGATGTTCCTGGGGCAACATCCAGATCTTGTTGAGGACCTCTTTTGGGTTCTTGCATTCACACAGCTTAAGCCAGACATCCTCCAAGCATTGTTCCCGCCACAAGGCTTTAACCTCCTTGCACTTGAGAAACAGGTGACCACCGTCTTCATCCAAGCGCCAACACATGGGGCAACGCGTATCAAGCTCGACTTGTTTCCTCTTTATATTCAACCTTGTGGGAAGGCTATTATGAGCTAGGCGCCAAGTGAAAAGACACACCTTACCCGGAACACCCAGCTTCCAAAGTTTGTTCCAAAGGAGGGATCCCTGCTCCTGAGCAGAAGATGAGCTAGCATCATGGTGAAGCCTTCTCTCGCGTATGGCCACCCCTAGCTGGTACGCCGATTTAACTGACAACTGACCCTTCTTGTCATAATGCCATAAAATAAAGTCCTCCAGGCCGGGCTGCAAAGGTATAGCCAAGATTGCATGAGCATCCTCCTCACAAAAAAGTTCACGCACCAGAACAACATCCCACTATTCAGTGATTGGGTTCACAAGCTCAGAAACTTTGGAGATAATTGCATGTCCTTGATGCGATGTCGGCCGTCTAGTAGAGCCCCTTGGGATCCATGGGTCTGTCCAGACATGCACCTTGGTACCGTCGCCAATTCTCCACACAATCCCTTCCTTTAAAAGGTCACGACCGCGTAAGATGCTCTGCCAAGTACACAATGCGCCCGGCTGTACTGCTGCCTCAAGAATGGAGCAATCAGGGAAGTACTTCGCCTTCAAAATAGTAGCACAAAGGGTGTCCGGAAACTGCAGCAGCCTCCAGCTTTGCCGAGACAACATCGCCATGTTAAATAAATGCAGATCCCTAAGGCCCAGTCCCCCTTCCTTCTTCGGTTTCGTCATCCGTTCCCAGCTCACCCAATGGCATTTATCCTTGCCGTCCTGCTGACTCCACCAATACCGACATATAATTTTGCTAATCTCATCACACAGGGATTTGGTTAGATCAAAACAGGACATGGCATAGGTAGGAATAGCCTGAGCCACTGCTTTAATGAGCACTTCCTTTCCCGCCTTCGAGAGCAATCTTTCAATCCAGCCTTGAATATGCTTCCAGATTTTCTCCTTCAAGTATTCAAAGTCTTTCTTTTTTGCAGCACCCAGGTGAACCGGTAGCCCTAGGTAACGTTCGTTTCTTTATTCAACCGTAATATGTAGCGCATTGAGCACTTGTTGTTTTCGCTGACCACTCGTGCCTTTGCTGAAGAATGCAGATGACTTATCTTTGTTGATCATTTGGCCCGTCTGAGATTCATACAGAGCCAAGACTTGCTGAAGCTTCTCAGCACTAGCCACTGTGGCTTTCATCACAATGAGTGAGTCGTCCGCAAAAAATAGGTGGTTGATCCTTGGTGCTTGGGAACAAACCTGCATCCCCTCAATCGTGTGGTCTAGCTCAGCACATTGCAGCAGAATAGAGAAGGCTTCAGCACAAATGATGAAAAGGTACGGCGACAATGGATCACCCTGCCGGAGGCCCCGCTGAGGAAAGAAAGCATCCGTTAATTTCCCGTTCACCTTCACCCGATATGACACAGATCACACACATTGCATAATAACACTCACCCAAGCACGCGAGAAGCCCATATGCAACATCATTTCCTCAAGGAAGTCCCACTCCACCCTGTCATAGGCCTTGCTCATATCCAGTTTCACCGCCACCATCCCGTCCCGGCCCCCCTTCTTACGATGCATCATGTGGGTGATCTCATATGCCAGCAGGACATTATCCGTGATCATACGTCCCGGCACAAATGCAGATTGGGTAGGGGATATGATGTCCGGGAGGATGACCTTCAGACGGTTTGCCAAGACTTTGGAGATGAGTTTATACAGGACATTGCAGAGGCTTATGGGTCGATATTGGGTGAGACGATCAGGATTCTTCACCTTCGGGGTCAGCACTATAGTTGTCTCATTCCACCCCATCGGCATGTCACCACCATTCAGAACACTCAGGACTTCCTCCTGGATTTTCGCCCCCATCTTCTCCCAGAACATTTTATAGAAAATCGCCGGCATCCCATCAGGACCAGGAGCCTTAAGATCCCCTATATTGTCAAGGGCTTGCTTTATATCCTCCCCACTAAAAGGCTTCAAAAGCTGCTCATTCATCTCGCCAGTTACAGTTTTGGGCATGTGTTGGAGAAGATCATTGTTTAGCGGGCCTACAGAAGACATGAACAAACTTTTGTAATAGTTAGCAATAAAGGGCCCCAGCTCTGCCTCCCTCTCCACGACACCCCCCCTCCTTCTTCAAGCTCCTGATAGTGTTCACCCTTCTCCTTTCAGAGGCATGTGCATGGAAAAAAACCCGTGTTACGGTCACCATTCTTGAGCCAATTGACATGAGCTCGCTGCTGCCAATAAAGATTATATTGATCCTCCAGCCGGCTGAGCTTATACCTTAGGAGGTGCTCACGTGAAACCTGCTTTTGATCTAGTACCCCCCGCCGACACTTCTCAAGATCCTTTTTTGCTCTCTTAATTCTGTTCCGTAGCTCCCCTAGAACCTCCCTGTCCCAGCGAACTAGGCTACCTCCAATTCTCTTCATTGCCTCCCCCACCGAACAGAATTCGTCATTCACCGCTGCCTCCCATGTTTCCGTCACCACCTACTCACACCCCTCCTCATTCAACCAGTGCGCCTCAAAACAAAAGCACCTTTGCCCCCCACCTTGAGAACCTCCCACTGTTTACCCATTCAGCTCCGCAATAATAGGACGGTGATCAGAGTGTCGCGGGTCACCATTGATAATTTTGTGCAGTGGGAAAAGACATCTCCAGCCCATATTGGCGACCGCCCGATCCAGACGTTCCCTGGTGTAACCATCCGCATCTCTCCAGTTGTTCCTCCATGTGAAGGGATCACCAACATACCCTAGATCATTCAGCTCACAGACTTCTAGAGCCCTACGAAAAGTGTCCATGCTACCCTGGGCCCGAGCCGGCCCCCCTTCCTTTTCTCCCGCGAAAAGAATCTCGTTGAAGTCACCCAGGCCAAGCCACAGCAAATCTGATTGGCCATGCAGCGCCCTTAGCAGCCTCCATGTGTTCTCCTTCTCCCCCGCCCTCGATTCTCCGTAGATCCCCGTCAGCCTCCACTTAACACCATTCTCCCCCACCACCTCCACATCTATGTGGTATCGGCCCTTTGACTTGAGATTCACCTCCACACCCCTCCGCCAAAACAAAGCCAAACCACCACATGTCCCATCACAATCTTGCACCACCATGTGCACCAGACTCCATCTCCACCTCAGGAACTCAATCTCCTTTTCCCTTAGCTTCGTTTCAGAGAGAAAGAGGATGTCGAGGTCTTCTGCCCGTTGAAGCTCGAGCAAGCTATGAACTGATGATGGGTTCCCAAGCCCACGGCAGTTCCATGCTATTACTTTCATTGACGCTTGTAGGGCTGTCCCGACAGCCCCGCTTCGCTCCCGTAGGTCATGCTAGTGCTACTCTTGTTCCTCTTTACCTCCCCACTTCCTGCCTCATCACATTCCATCTCCTCTCCCCCCCTTTTCTTGCCCACACTAACACCCAGGATCGCGGTGTCCCCCTTCTTACCCTTACGGTCGTATCTGTGGAATTTTGCTCCCTTGTTATTCCCGACCTTATTGCCAGCTTGCTCGCACACTGGCTTCTCTGTCAGAGGCACCTCCGGCTTCCCTTCTATCCCCCCAATTGTGTTTCCGACCACACCATCGATATTTCCACTAGATATATCCATGCCATCCTCCTTCTGCACCCCCACTTCGCCAGCCACCTCATAAATTAGTTGTTTTCTGCTGACATTCAGACCATCCTTTCCATCTCCAGGAGTCTGTCCTACATCTGATTGTGCCCCTACATTTTGTTGTTTTAAGGGACTAGTAACCTCCTGGTCACGACCTCCTTTATTTGTTGGCTGATGTCTTGCGCCCAATTTGTCCTTCCTCCAGTTATCGCTATCACTCCCCGATCTCCCCTTGGAATTACCTAGGCTGAGGCTCCTTCCGCTGCCACTGCTGGGCCCCGAGAACATGGTTCGACCGTCGTTCCAGCTACCCCTACCACTCTCATTCGTAGACCTGGGAATATGTGCCTTGAGCCAAGGACCGAATTGCTTCTTCTCTCCCTTCTTTAACCTTATAGAGCATTCCTTCTCCACATGATCGAGCATGTCGCAGGTGTAGCAAAAGTCCGGCAAGAATTCATATTCAAAACGGCACCAATTGTCCTCTATTTTCTTTTGTCTTTCCTCCTCAGTTATGGGCTCCCCTCCCTTCCCCTTATCATCGTCTATGTCAAGGACAAAACCCCTCATAATCGGGTTAGAGATGTCCATGCGGACTTTGATCCTCAAGAACTTGCCCACCGCCATACCATCTGGCCCAGCATCCACCTCATTCAACTGAAGCTTCTGTTGCTCCGCTGCTTCCTTTTCGTCATGGTAGTTCTAGTTTGTTGGTCTGAACCGGTCATGTTTCTGTTTTGGAGTCTGGAGTTTTGGAGGGTTTCCAGCCTGGCTTGGCCTCCTGTGGGATCTTGCAAGATCTCTGTCTGAGCTGCAAATCATAGTGTCCCAGTTATGTAAATTTGGGTGGTGTTGGCTGCTTCTTTTGGGCCTGGTAGTGCTAGTGTGGTTAGAGTTTGTAGCGGCTTACTAAGACCATAAAAAGAGCATCATCAGATGTACTCCCTGTTAGAGTTATAATATAAGTCATGTACCCCTTTGTATTTATCCCGTTGTATAAGGGGTTTCCTGCATATGTTCCACACATGTACATGTATATATATATCGGCCTATGGCCTCATGGGAATACAAGTTGCCTATTCCTAACATGGTATTAGAGCTAGGTTAATTTTTTCGCACGCTGCAACTCGTGCGTTCGATCCCTCCTCTCCAGATCGATCTCCTCTCTCGATCTCTCACCTCTCCCGATCGGCGATCGAAGCAGCAGGCCGCAGGGGGCGATCTCTCTCCTCTCCCGATCGGCGATCGAAGCTGCCGCTCCCGCTCGATCTCTGAATCGCTCGAAGGACTCCATCGACTGATCGCTAAGCACCGAAGCTGCCGCTCCCGCTCGATCTCAGCATCGCTCGAAGGCCGCCTCTGCGTGATCGCTCAGCAGGCCCAGCAAGGGTTCGTCCCGCAGGAAGGATTCCATCGCTCCCGCACTGCCACCTCCGCCTGATCGCTCGATCTCATCTCTCGCTCGCAGGCCCGACTTTGGATTCCTAAAAAAAATAAAAAACATGACTGTTGCATCGGGCTATGTTGCTGTTCGTCGCTGTCCGGTGATCTTTGATGGTACTAACTACACCGAGTTTACTGGCTTCATGCGCATTCACATGCGTGGCATCCGTCTTTGGGGTGTTCTTTCTGGCGAGGTCTGCTGTCCGCCACGTCCGGTTCCTCCGGTGGCTCCTATTCTGCCGACTCCATCGGTTCTTCCTACGGATGCTAATCAGGCCGCCAAAGATGCGGCTAAGCTTGCTGATGAGGCTGCTGATCGTGCTTATGATGAGAGGGTTTTGGCTTATGAGGAGGCTCTTCAGACATATCATGGTCGTGCTTATGGGAGGGTTTTTCCTCAGCATTACACTCGTCGTCCACGACCAGTCGATGCCTCTATGGATGAGTCGTCATCTTCCTCTCAGCCTACTTATGGCTTGCGTTCTCGTCCTCGTCCGCCTGTTGATCGCTTTGGATTTCCCACCGCTGGTGCTGCTGTTCTTGAGCCGACTTCTTACCGTCAGGCTGTTGTTCATCCTGAATGGCAGTTTGCGATGGCAGAGGAGATTGCTGCTCTTGAACGCACTGGTACCTGGGATCTTGTTTCTCTTCCTCCCGGAGTCCGTCCGATCACTTGTAAGTGGGTCTACAAGGTTAAGACTCGCTTCGATGGTTCTCTTGAGCGTCACAAAGCTCGTCTTGTGGCTCGTGGTTTTCAGCAGGAGCACGGTCGTGATTATGACGAGACTTTTGCTCCTGTGGCCCATATGACCACTGTTCGTACACTTCTTGCTGTTGCCTCTGCACGCCACTGGTCTATATCTCAGCTTGATGTTAAGAATGCCTTTCTTAATGGTGAGCTGCGTGAGGAGGTGTACATGCAGCCACCACCTGGGTATTCTGTTCCTGATGGCATGGTATGTCGTCTTCGTCGCTCTCTTTATGGCCTTAAGCAAGCCCCCCGCGCCTGGTTTGAGCGCTTTGCCTCTGTGATCACTGCTGCTGGTTTTTCAGCAAGTGCTCATGATCCAGCATTGTTTATTCACCTTTTTCCTCGTGATCGGACTCTTCTTCTTCTCTATGTTGATGACATGATCATCACGGGGGATGACCCCGAGTATATTGCCTTTGTAAAGGCCCGTCTTAGTGAGCAGTTTCTTATGTCTGATCTTGGACCTCTTCGCTACTTTCTTGGGATTGAAGTCTCTTCTACCTCTGATGGCTTTTTTATATCCCAGGAAAAGTATATCCAGGATCTTCTTGCTCGTGCTGCTCTTACTGACGAGCGCGTTGTTGAGACTCCTATGAAGCTCAATGTTCACCTCCGTGCTACTGATGGTGATCCTCTCCCTGACCCGACGCGTTATCGTCATCTTGTTGGCAGTCTTGTCTATCTAGCTGTCACTCGTCCGGACATCTCTTATCCGGTTCATATTCTGAGTCAGTTTGTCTCTGCTCCCACATCGGTTCACTATAGTCATCTCCTTCGTGTTCTCCGATACCTTCGAGGCACGATCTCTCACCGTCTCTTCTTTCCTCGCTCCAGTTCTTTACAGCTTCAGGCCTATTCGGATGCTACGTGGGCTAGTGATCCTTCAGATCGCCGTTCACTTTCTTCTTACTGTGTTTTTCTTGGTGGTTCTCTCATTGCCTGGAAGACGAAGAAACAGCTTGCAATTTCCCGTTCGAGTGCCGAGGCTGAGTTGCGAGCAATGGCTCTTTTGACGGCAGAGGTGACTTGGTTACGGTGGTTACTTCAGGATTTTGGTGTTTCTGTCACTACACCGACTCTGCTCTTATCTGACAGTACAGGTGCTATCAGCATTGCGCGCGATCCTGTGAAGCATGAGCTTATTGGTGTTGATGCTTTCTATGTGCGCGCTGGTGTGCAGGATCAGGTTATTGCTCTTCAGTATGTGCCTTCCGAGTTACAGTTGGCGGATTTCCTGACGAAGGCCCACACTAGAGTACAACATGGCTTTTATCTCTCCAAACTCAGTGTTGTTTATCCACCATGAGTTTGAGGGGGATGTTAAAGTTATAATATAAGTCATGTACCCCTTTGTATTTATCCCGTTGTATAAGGGGTTTCCTGCATATGTTCCACACCTGTACATGTATATATATATATATATATATCGGCCTATGACCTCATGGAAATACAAGTTGCCTATTCCTAACACTCCCTCCGTTCCAAATTACTCATCACAGAAAAATAGATGTATCTAAAACTAAAATACATCTAGATAAATCCATGCCTGCAACAAGTAATTCGGAACGGAGGAAGTAGATTGAAACAACAGATGTTGAGGTTTGATAAAGAGCAAAACACCACAGCTTGAAATGTATCGATCAGAGTGGATACACGAACAAAACACGAGTATTCACGTAAACTTCACAGAGAAAATTACTGTTAACATCATTTGGTGACCGGTGTAGTTCTCACATATTACATCAACTTACTACACATTCTTCCAAACATAGTCGGAGGACCTATTAACCATCGACAATAAATAACACGGAGATCTGGTGAGAATACAATTGAGGACTTATACATGACATCAGGAAATATATGGCCTATTGACTACATGACGATACAGAAGTTTATATAAATAGACATCCTAAAATGCTGAAGTTAGTACTTTACAGGAGACACTGCCAAAAGCCATGGTTACCAACGCTAGTTGCGCCCTTCTAAAGGATGCTCCCCCTTAGTGGAGGTCGTTGGCTGAACTGTTGTCCGAGAACTGAGAAGCACTCGTGTTGAGAGCCTAATTGATCTCAACCTCCAGTTAGAAGTATATAACCGTTACCGATCTTTACATGTTGATGTTGTCATTACTGTTGAAGAGCGCAGCTATCCCTGAGTTATCCAAATGATGCAGCCCAAATGATTGAATAGCTTGACTCTTCAATTTACATAAATGTACATGGAACTTGCAGGACACAGATACCAACCATACTTGGCATTCCTGTTGATTCCTATGTTGGATCTTGTGCCTCAGGACTAACCATTCTCACACGGCGAGCAGCAGCTAGAGGTGGCCTACCAACTGCTTCCAGTATCCTTGTGAACACAACCTTTGCAGGGACACATGTAACTGGTGGAATTGCTCCGTCTGGTTTGATCAAGTCACCGAAAATGCCACTGTGCGTACGCGGCTTTGCTTGAGTGCCACCTCCATGATGCCTTCTTCCAGTGGGAATGGAAGAGAGGGTTCTGACCTTCTGGCTTGACAGACTTGCCTTCTTGGATGGCTTCTTTTGAGATTTGGATGCCGATGACCTCTTCTTACTATTTGACATGCTTTTCTTATCACCCTTAACCTGGTGATTTGCGGAAGTTGAGTATTTACTGAAGACTGGTTTCATTTCCCAGTCTGGATATGCAAGCCTGCCTTCATTGCCACAGTCCATTGATGCTCCTAAAGGATTAGAACGGGGAATTCTTTGCATGGCTGTCCTCCTGCCTGTATGCCAGGCAGTTGGAGCTCCTGTGCTCTCTTCCATACTAATATCACCACCAGAAACCAGGTGGTCAGTGGAACCATCAACAAGTATTTCAATTTGGATAGGGTGTCCAACAATTGCTTTGCCATCCAGTCTGCTCATCAAGGAAACAAGAGGAACATGCTCTCCATGGTAGCTGGCTTGGACCTTCAAGTCAATATCAAACAACATTGGGCCCATGCGACCCAAACGTGAACTGCCATTTCTTTGGTAAAATGAAGGTTCGTCCCAATATGCCTTCCGATCAACACGAAATATCTGATCTGTATCCCAGTTAGGTGGAGAAATCTTGGAAGAATCATTTTCATAGTCATTATAATAGATATAGCTTCGGCTAAGATCTCTTGTAGCTTTCAAGGATGATGGGTATGTTCGACTATGATACAAGTTAACCTCAGGGTGGCTTGTGCCCTCGAATAGATCTGTTTCATCAGAATCATAGTGGGGCTCCTCTTTGATTTGGTTACTAAGCACTTGCTGATCGGATGTCTGCACACTCTCTTTTCTATGATTTATACCATTTGTGTTGTACACAGATCCTTTCATGAGACCATTGGGTTTATCCAAACAGGATTTTCCATCCGTCATATGGGTTGATTTCTTCACTGCACTACGGTTATTACGTTTACCTTTTATATGCCAGCGGGAGACACCCTGCTCAGAAGAACCATCCTCTTCCTCTGATTGATTCAATTGATGCATATAAGCAGAATAGGCGACCTCATTGTCATCATCATCATCATCATAATTATCCACATGTCCAAACCTGTCAGAAGTCCGAAGGAAATAAGGATCACGGGGGCGTAACTCTGGAGGCAGAATCCTATTGGCACCTGTTCATAAGAACACCATAAGAAAGGTGATCAAACAAGGAAAAATTCAAAACTCCACAGAGAACTAGAACAAAATAACAAGGTACAGTAAGAGATTCTGAACCGCAGTAATAATGAAGGCTTAGCTATAGTAAAACATGTATCACAAAATAGGTACGTTCTATTTATTTAAAGCAAGTTATCGAAATCTTTCTGTCTAGTGAAACACCAATGGGGCACGATGTGATGTGCATGAACACCAACATTTGACTCAAGTTATTGTATATAAACAACCATCATTAGTTCACTTGTTTCTCAAAATTAAGGTGGCATATTGGGAAGAGAAGTGCACAGTGCAGTAACGGTGAAGCTGAAGGGAATGGTGTTTTGAAATCGTGGTGGAGAGAAGGGGAGAGAGATGTGAACAGCTGTGTTAAAAAAGGAAGAAAGTGCGTAAAGCTTTCCAAAGTGGAGAGCCAGACTTGTTCTTGAACCACACAATGCAATATTCCATGTTTGACAGGATTCATCTAACATAAATAGCTCAATGAGTTTGTTGTCATATAAGAGCTTGGTCACACACACAAGGTGACTCATCCTTGTGAATTTGAAACCTGTACTTTTATAATGCTATGATAACATTATCTCTAACCATCCGATCAAGTTATCTAATGGCTAACCAAACATTACTGCAGGGTGAGCTCTCAGTTGGCTAGAGGTGCGAGTGCGTGCCCAGACCACCCAGGTTCGAGGCTTGGACTCCGCAGGGTGAGCTCACACTAGTTTCTTAACAAGGGCAGCCCGGTGCACGTAGCTCCTGCTTGCGGGTCCGGGGAAGGGTCCGACCACTTTGGGTCTTCTGTACGCAGCCTTTCCCTACATTTCTGCAAGAGGCTGTTTCCAGGACTTGAACCCGTGACCTCATGGTCACAAGGCAACAGCTTTACCGCTGTGCCAAGACTGCCTCCGCAGGCTCCGCAGAGTGAGCTCACACTAGTTTCTTCTAACTAAAAATTCCAAAGGTGCTACTGTCCATTGATAGAGTTTTTTAATCCATCTAATGGTTTATATTTAGATCTTTCCTTTTAACATAGCATGCTTGTCTCATGTAATCACATTCTACCATACAACAGCTCTGATTTATTGTTGACATGCCCCATTCGGAACGAGTAATTAGTCACGAGTCATGAAAAAAATCATACTGCCCCATCATACATATGAAGTTTTGGGCATGGGCATGTTGTCCAACATGTATTCCTCTTACTTACCAATTATCCAGTGCACTTAACTGTGTTGTGCACATAAATTAATAAATGGAAACCCCTACACTTCATGAATGATTCAAGTGCTCAAGGACATATACAGGTGGGTCGATTATGCGGTATTTAGGTGGATCACAGTCAGAAGTGCAAAAATTACCCTCTTGGGCACTTGGTCTAACCTACCAAGTTTGGATTGTGTTTAAAGAAGATATATGGGACTATGTGATTAGACAGCAATGTTCTAGCTACAAGCCAAAGCATCTGCACAAACCAAACATTTGTGACACCATCATTAAGAAAGAAAATCTATGCAGATTTAAAAAAAATGAGTAGACTTCAGCTGTTAGCTGCACCTTTTGAAACTAATGATCTATAGTGACATAACAAGGAGGATGATATTAGCATGAAAGGCTATCTAATTCTCTGACTAAATCCATTATGCAGTGACTTTTATTAGACAGGAAGCCTAATGTGGCAGACATGTAGGCGCCATGTTGCCTAGAACCACATTGAAATGATCAAAGCCGCTTTAGAATAGTCTGCCAGGGATTACATTTGTCCTGTTTTATTGTTCAGGTGGGTACGTGCAGTCAGGAAATAGTTGGGGTGTGAGAAGTACATGTTTTCCTTTGTCAAATTTGATTTGGATACTTCAATGCTACAACTATAAAATGTTGGCAGCATGTACGCTGGGTGATGCAAAAATTATCTGTTACCATATTTAGCAATGTGAATTCACATACAGTCCTACTACTTAACAATGAAAAGAGGGAAGTTAACAAGGGGTACACACGTACTTTGCAAAAGCTCCGTATCATCTTCTGTTTCACTTTCTGAGCATTCCCTCTCTGAAGACTCAGATACGTGTTTCTCAACAAAGTCTGAAGATGTATGTTCCTCAGAAGAGGAATCTGGATGCTGAAGATAACTTTCGGTGTCAAAATCAGCTCCTGTAGAAACCATTTGAGCAGAAGGTAAATCACTATGACTATGAGTTTCACCAGAATCACTAGGCAGGTATGCATATATACTTCTTTTAGCCCGATAGGTGGCAGGTGATGGATCTTTATCTCCCCCAATTAAGATAGCCCCATAATCATCATTGTGCGGCGAGTGCTGCGTCAAGTTTGCACTGCTCTGCAAGACTTGAACAAGTGGTCGGTGTCTGTCACATTTTTCAATAGATTCATCGAAATCACTTCCATCCGATCTATTCTTTTTCACAATTGTACAATTCTCCTTGCTCTCTAAACTTGCTCCACCCTGAATATGTCTCACATGGGATAAGTCTCCAATGTGGTTACTGATAAGATTCTCTGAGGTGCCCTGCGACTCTGAAAAGTTTATCTTCAAACCGGCATTGAGAAAATACTGCCCAGCTTCTTTTTTTGCAGGAAGAGCAGATACATCTTTTCTTTTCCTCTTTTTGCTCTTGTAGCGAGTACTTCCAAGGTCTTTGCGATGTTTCGTGCAAGCTGCATTTCATGTCAGCTTTATCATATCCATACATCCTATTTAAGTAACTAAAGGATGAAAAAAGCTTATTTAACGTTGTCAATCTAAGAGGGCGTACCAGAAAAGTAGGCAGGTCTGAAACCTTGAGTCTGATGCAGTTTCCTCTCTAATTCAAGGGCATGAAGAATGGCATCTTCTCTCCGTGCATATTTCTCTCTTTTCTTCGAAAGAGTCCCTTGAGTAGCCTCTGCCCTCTCAATGCAGGCATCGAACTCCCCACACCTAAATGCTTTAACGCGCTTTGATTTCTCAAGGTTGTACCAGTCACTGTGAAAAAATAAGAGGATGAAAAGTTTATACAAAATGAAGAATTTGTCATAACTCAGAAACTTTGAAGATGTGGAAAGACAAATTTACACTAGTTGAGTGCATGGGGAAAGAACAAAAGATATTAACAGCTATTAATTCCTGAAGAAAACAGTCCCAGCGAAATAGAACAGGAAACTAAGCTCAAACTGTAATAAATATGTGTCTGCTATTCAGAATACGGATTAGCAAAATAACTAGTTTGCGACTTTTCAAGAAATATGCTTAATAGTAACTGACAAAATATTAAACATTACTATTTCACTTGAGCAGAAGATTAGTAGGTTTCCCTCCCTCCTGTTTGGTTTCTACAAAACTACTGTTTTCTATGAGATACGCAAACAAATAAAATCAATTGATTGTTTCCTACAAAATCAACAAACCAAACACAGAAACAATATACGAACCGTATAATACGTAATCAAATATGATTCAGGTGCTTCAGAAATAAGGGGTGAAACAAATTGGCATCAACTTTTTTTTATTCATTCAGCCTTCGTAAAACAAATAATTTTCACTAAATACCTAGCTACAGGATACAATTAAAAACAGCCGTGCAAGGTCCCCAAAAAATAACAATTTAACGGTTTGAACGTGCAACAACTATGTAAGGGCATCTACAATCGTTGGCACTTATCTAGGCGCTTAAACAGGAAAAGATATATACCAGTGTCTCTCTTCCAATGCTAGGCGCTAACCGCCGGCACTAATCACGATTAGAAACATAGTTCAACAAGGCACGCCTAGGCGGGCACTTAAGCACGCCTAGGCTCTAGCAAAACACCTAGTGCTTAACGTGCGCATAATTGTGTTTAAGCATGCGCTTTAGTCAGAAGAACACAAGGCGCTGGGAAAACATACAATTGATGCCTAGCGCTTTTTTTACTTTGATTAGAAATATATTCGCAAAAAACACAATTAGAAATAGCGCTTCTTGTCTCTTCTCGTGTGGAAAAAATTGACAACCGCTCGTGGCAAGATTTTGCGCCAATGCCGCATCAGACGACAGGAATTGATGATGCAACTGCCGATCGACTGGGAAATATTCCCTGACGCCCTCTCCTAGCGCCGGGCGTTGGAGATGGCCTAATGTATGATGTGAACAGCTCTAAATTTCATCTCAAAATGCATGCACAGAACGCAAATAAACTGGTAGCGAGCTTAACAGCGAGCATGAAAATAAGATTTCCTGGTACAACCAGAGGCGTAGCCACCTCCCAGGCTCCTCGAACGAAACTTCATTGGAGTTGTAGCAGGATTTAGGACTCAACTGGCTGATTTCATGGACAAATGCTACTCTTAGTGATAGCAGTTAGACTCTGCCTAGGCATTGTTTCTTCCATCAAAGTTCCAAACTCAGCGTCCCAAAAGCATCAGAAACAAGTGCTAATCGAACTTGACAGGGCGCCTTCTTCTTCTTGAGAAGACAAGCAAAAAGGCAGGAGTTGAAAACTTACACGCTGGCGTCCTCGCGGCCGAGAAGCTTGACCGGCGTGCCGGACCTTGGAGACATGATCTGCGACGGCGGCAGCTCGGATTGGCCCAGGATCCTGCCGGGCCACCAGGAGCCGTTCCTCCGGCGCACCCACACGATGGTCCCCGGCGAGGTGTCCCCGACGCTGCAGCAGCCCTCGTCCGCGTCTCCTCCTCCCTCCGAGCCTCCCCCCATCCCGCCCCGCCCCCCACCGCCAGGCCAAACCCTAACGAACTAACCGCGCCTCCTCAGCCCGCTTCTAGAAGCTCCCCTCGCCCTCGAGATCTGCCTTCCATTCAAGTCACGGGGGGCGCCGGCACCCGGGAGGCGCCCCGCCCGGCGCCTCCTCCGCGCGGCAGGCTCGGGCGAGATCGCGCTGCCCTCGCCCCCGCTCCGCCTCCGGCAGCTTCTAGAAGCTTCCCCCGCGGGACTCCTGGGGCCTCCTCCTCGTCCTCGTCCTCCCTCTCCTCTCCTCCACCCTCCGAGGGGCGGGGCGGGGGCCCGGCGGTGCGCTGGCTCGCGGCCGGCACGGCGGACGGCTCCGGCGCGGCTCCGGTGTGTGTTTCTTCTGGCTCCTCGTTCCAGAAGGAAAAATAAAGAAAGTGGGAAATAGAAAGGTGTTCTTTTCTCTTTTCTTTTGGAGCGGTTTGTTGGTCTTGGCTGGTCTGGACCGCGTGGAGGGAGGGAGAGGGGAAGGGACAAGAGACGGCAACCGACGCGGTCGCTGGTCGAGCCCGGGTCGAACCCAGGAGCGGCGCCAGCGGCCGCGCCTGAGAAGGAACCGCGAAGGGTCGGTCCATGCGCCGGGTGCCGACGGAGGCGTCTCGCCTGTGGTTTTTCGGGTTTCCACTTCCACATGGATCGGTGGTACACGTACGTTAAGACAGGAACAATTTTTTATATATACAAGTAATAAAAGAGCATCTACAATCGGACCCTTCTTACCCCTCTCAGCGGAAAACCTACACAGGATTCGGACAAAAAGGACTGCGCTAGATGCCGGTCGAAAACTTACACAGGGTTCAGATAAAAAGGGCCGCACCAGACGCCGGTCGACTGGCGCCATTCCCCCAGCCGGTCACATCTCGAGCATATGTTGCGTTGTCTCTCAAGCGTCGGATCAAGCCCCGCTTTGATCCCTTCTCGCGACCCTTCCCTTCCCCTCCCCCCTCACATCATCGCACACGGGAGGGAGAGTGATAGTGAGAGTCGCCGACCCAACTGCCATGGACGTGTGAGGCCTCGTCGTTGGTGGTGATTGCAACCTCACTGTTGTCGTCAAAGCAGCACCCACCGTCGTCCGCATCCCTCACCATCACTAGCTTGTGTTGCAGCTCCTATCGTGGATGGATCGTTGCTCCGACATCGCCGCCTCATAGCAGCGGCCAAAAGCAGTTGCAGTTTGTTTGTCCAATGGTTGCAGCACCGATGCGCCGCCAGCGCCCATGCCGTCGACGCTCGCCGCCCCATGGTTGCAACCCCAGGTGCACCGCCCGCCGCCCTCGTCATTGATGCTCGCGGCATGGGTGGACGCCGCTCGCACAACCGTCGCCTCTTGGCCGCCAATTGCACCGGTTTTATAACTACCCGCCCAGTTACGGAGCAGCGTTTGATAGACTCTAAGTGAGTCGATCCTCGTCCGGAGAGCATGCGAGGACATCATGTGTAGGACATGGCATATACATTGTACTTAAGACTTAGAGATGACAATATCTAGTTGCGTCTCAAAGTGGGTCTATTCGACTCGGTGATCTTTATCCCCGAGTCCATACTATCGGTTTAGCATCTCTATGCTCATAACTTATGAAACATAGTCATCAATCGGCGTATACTAGTCAAAGGATATGTGTTGACATAACCTCATCAATTAGGGACCATTAAAACAACCACCATACAAAAATATATTTCCACAAACAAGTCACATAGTTATTGATACATATCACTGATAATGTTCAAGGACAATACAAAAGACTCATGAATACATAGGAAAATTTCATCACATGATTGTCTCTAGGGCATATAGTGCTCATCCCGGAATCAAGTGTCCCAAAGCGAGGACGTGACGACGTGCCTGGGATCATCGGCGAGGTCTAGCGGCAACGAGCCCCGGCGGCGGTTGATCTCGAGAAGCCGCGCACTCGCCCGAATGGCCAACACTGGCACCCGATCCGGGCTCATATGCCAGCTGGTTGGCAGGTGGGCGTCTGGCCACAACAGTGGGGGGGAGGTGTCGCAGTAGCGCTAGCACACCTTCATCTCCACGTACGGGCGTATCCGTGTCGCATCGGCGCGTGGGGCAATGGTGAAGTTGATGACGTCACGTGAGCCTCGCGGGCCTGAAGAAGACCCCGCCTCACGGTCGTGCTTCTCCGGCTTGGCTATGGCGGACGACGGCATGCTCTAGGACTGGTCGGGGCTCGAGGGGTAGGAAGAGTGTGGAAGCGTCGAAGATGCAAATGGGGACAAGGATGTGGACGACCGGTCCATGACTTCGGTATTAAAAAATGACGCTTGGGTGGCGGCCATCGACAGGCGGGCCTGTGTCATGCATGCAACTTAAATGTAAGTGGTAGGAGCTCAGGTTTACTTTGGACTAGTAATCATGCACGTGCACGCACATGTCCCTCATCACACATGTCCCTCATCAAATATAAATGTGAATATGCTCAAAGTACCCAAAATTTAAAATCCATGTCCTAGTATAATTTTTAAAAAATGTTCATAAATGGGAATCTATATAAGTATTCTAGAATGAGCTTTCGGAGATAAATTATAGTTGAACATAAGAATCTTAAGATTTCTTTCAAAAACCAATAAATACATTCAGTAAACACCATGCTAGGTGTATGCCAAGTTGAAAGAACATGCGGTGCCCCCATGTTTGATTTTGGAAATTGATGACAATCTCTATGGACTAATGGTTGCCTTGAGTTATATTTGAAGGTTTTGTCCATAGGCTTTTCTTGGAGTACATGTGCTGGTTTCAGGAAGAGTTTGTGTCGACCAAGGTGCTATTCAAGGAATTATCCAAAGATTGATCATTTGAGAGTTGAGCTTATTGCAAGCATATCTTGAAGAAGAAGATTGTGTGATCATTCATGTTTACCTTCAAGACATCATCCAAACGAAGAGAGTTGGAAAGATTCAAGGTTGATCAAGACTAAGTCAAGAGTGAATCAAGTTGATCAACTCACAAAGCATAGAAGATGTACCGAGAGGGATCAAGTGATCCCATGGTTTGGTAAGCATTGTCCATGCTTTGTGTACTAACCCATGGTCTATGTGAGAGTTCTACGTGGGGTTAGGTACATGTTCATGGGCTTGTGTCAAGAGAAAGATATCTCTCAACCCATGGAGAGGATGACATCAAGTGGTGATCGTCATCAAGATTGCCGTGTGCAAGTTCAAGTGGATCATCGCGAAGAGATCAAGTGCTTGAAGCTTGCCGGCCATTTGGTGACAATGGACTTGTGAAGATGTGCCGAAGAGTGGCTCACCCATAGTGGTCTATGGGGGAGCAATCATCTAGTCTTCATCGTGCCAACACAATCAAGAAAGGTGGTCCAACTTGAGGAAGTCAAGATCGTCATCATCTAGCTCAAGTGGACCATGTGCAAGGCAAAGGTTTGCCCTTGATAGGTTTTCTATTTTACCGGTCTCATGATGGTAGTTGGGAGACCGGGTTATAGGATCGATTGCCGTACTATCAAGGGGGGCTCTCGATGAGTAGCTTGATCGTATCGTTCGTAGAGAGCTCAAACCATTGCATGCTTGCATCATCTTTCTTGGTTCTTGTTTGGTTCTCTTTGTGAGTCTTAGAGCTTATGGTCATCTTGATGACAAGCTTGAGTTCATCGAAAACGGAGTTCGCATGCTTCTTCTATGATGTTTTCGATGGTAGAGGTTTTGCCGGTTCTTCTCGGTTGGAGGTTTCACTCCTCTATTTGTTGGCATTCCTCCCCTGCCTCTTCTTACTATAATCAGTCGCTGTTTTGATGCTACTCGTCGTCTTGTTTTCAACAAGCTTGAGTTTGCTCAATTCGGAGCTCATATGCAGAAGTTATGGCAGTTCTGATTTTCTTGAGTGTGGTTTTTGTCAGGGTCCCAGCGGTAGTACCGCTGAGGAGTCACAAGCGGCAGTACCGCTCCGCAGCGGTAGTACCGCGGGCCACAGCGGTAGTACCGCTTGATGGTCTCAGTAGTAGTACCGTTGCGGCTCCGTGCTCCTACCGCATTGACTCGAGTGCGCTTTTTCTCGTGTCGGGTTTTGCGGCACTTGCTGCGGTAGTAGTGGCGGTAGTACCGCTTATTAGCGGTAGTACCGCCCTGCCTCCACGGTAGTATCGCTCTGGGTCCCAGCCCCAGCCCCTTTTCTTCTGGCGCGGCAGTACCACTGAAGGGGAGCGGTAGTACCGCTTATGAGCGGTAGTACCGCCCTGCCTCCGCGGTAGTACCGCTCTCTGCGGGGCTGAGTGGGGGATAACGGTTGGATTTTCCCCCTCCTATAAAAGGGGGTCTTCTTCCCCTTTGAACCTTATCCTTTGAGCTCGTGTTCTTTCCCCATTGTTGACCTTCTTCGAGCTTGCTAACTCTCAATCCCTCCATGGATTCTTGCTAGTTTTTGAGGGAAAAGAGAGAGGAGATCTAGATCCACGTCTCCACCAATCACTTTCCCCTCTATGTGAGGGGAACCCCTTGGATCTAGATCTTGGAGTTCTTGGTGTTCTCTTTCTTGTTCTTCCTCTCATTTTCCTCCCTAGCATTAGTTGCTTCGGTGGGATTTGAGAGAGAAGGACTTGGGCACTCCGTGTGCCCTTGCCATTGCATTTGGTGCATCGGTTTGAGTTCTCCACGTGATACGTGGAAGTTGCAAGTTGAGAAGCTTATTACTCTTGGGTGCTTGGTACCCTTGAGCTTGTTCCTCTTGGGTGCTTGGGCGCCCTAGACGGTTGTTGGTGTTCGGAGCTCAATCATTGTGGTGCAAAGCTCCGGGCAAGCGTCGGGGTCTCCAATTAGGTTGTGGAGATCGCCCCGAGCAATTTGACGGGTTCGGTGACCGCCCCCAAGGGTTGCCAAAGTGTACGGGTTCGGTGACCGCCCCCAAGGGTTGCCATTTGTACGGGTTCGGTGACCGCCCTCAAGGGTCCCTTAGTGGAATCACGGCATCTTGCATTGTGCGAGAGCGTGAGGAGATTACGGTGGCCCTAGTGGATTCTTGGGGAGCATTGTGCCTCCACACCGCTCAAAACGGAGATTAGCATCCGCAAGGGTGTGAACTTCAGGATACATCGTCGTCTCCTCGTGCCTCGGTTATCTCTTACTCGAGCCCTTTACTTATGCACTTTACTTTGTGATAGCCATATTGTTTCTTGTCATATATCTTGCTATCACATAGTTGCTTATCTTTTTTAGCATAAGTTGTTGGTGCACATAGGTGAGCCTAGTTGTTTTAGGTTTTGTGCTTGGCAAATTAACCGCTAGGTTTATTCCGCATTTGTTCAAGCCTAAACCGTAATTATTTTAAAACGCCTATTCACCCCCCCTCTAGGCGACATCCACGATCTTTCACAAGTGCACTTTATAGAGTTTTACACTGAACAAATACTATGCCGAGTACATATCTGCCTTTGCAGGGTGCTCAACATAGAATGTTTTTTATGTAGTGTATTTGCCCAAAGAAAAATTTCAACATCACAAACTGCAGGCTCCTCATAGAGAAAGATCGTTTTGATATACTGAAGAGGCATTTAATATTAATGTGAAAATAAATGAGGTTACATCTATTGTTAACATGGTATATAGATACAATCCACCAAATACAAATAGGGCTATTCAAACAAGACTTCAAATTGTAATATGAAAATAAGGAGGTGCACTTAACTTTGGTGGCAAACAGAGCACATAACAAATCTGACGTGAATTATCATATGCATGTGTGCAAATGCACATACAAAGTAATGCACAGATTTTTTTTCAATATTCAAGCTTGTACTATGTACAAATAACAAAGTCAAAAAATATTGCAGTACGATCGAATATTGGAAATCAACTACATATGTTCAGATTTTCAGTGTAAAAACAGGGCAATAAAGCAGGAATACAACGACGCTGGATGTCTCCAAGCAGCTCAAAGCAAAATCCTGTCAGGCAATGACCTCACTATGTGTGTCGCTGCTGTTGATGGCGTCTTTGTCTTCTATGCATGACAGAAGCAACTTATATGGGGCATGAAGATGACAATAACTGTTGCACGGGCATGGTCCCAAGCTAACCTATGCTCGCTTGAATTAGAATTTAGCGAAGAGCATTGTTGTATCATCACTTGTGTCTGAATTAGAATATATGATAGTTGTGTTGCAAACAGAATATTCAGTTTCACTATTTCTATAAGTAAAATAAAAACCACAATCCATCAGTGTGTAATTCCATCTATCAACAGAAGGCCATATATTTTATTTAACTTTGAATGCAGATTGGCCTATTTCTTAGCAAAAGTGTCCATATCTGGAAAAAGAAATTTTAGATTGGAAAATGCATTTAGGAAATTTCAAACCAGAATCACTATGTCTTAAGCTCAACTTAACTGGAAGAACCACTACGAAGTTTTCAATACAAAATAGTCAGATTGTTACGCAAAAAAACATTGAGAGTAGCATTACTACATGTGGAAATCATCATAATAATTAGAAGAGCATACCCTGCCCAGATGGATAGGGGAGCCGATACATATAGACCAGTGTGCAACACATGTAATCAACAAATATAAGGTGAGATTCTACTCACCATATTTGTGTCGCAAAATCAATTTCAACACTATAATCTAATAGTAGAGGGTAAACATAGATAAGTGTTTACCTCTTGTCCGATGTCTTTGTTGACGCCATTGACATTTCCAAAATCGTCCTGCAACCTTCCATTTATGTGATTGTTATAAATACACCTCAAATCTGATGTGATCACAAACTGTAAAAAATAAAATGAGCAGATAAGCATCACATTCCAACCATAATCCATCAAACTTTAATAAGTAATACATAGATAAGCTATAAAAACTATTTTCTTAATTCAGTGAAAGCACAAAAGAAACATTACTGGATGAGGTAATAAAGAATAGCTAAATGATGCAACAATGGGAACATATTCAGATTTCAGAATACAATAAGTTTGAGGCTCGTATTAAAAAGGAACTTCAATGCCCTTCATTTGATTTTGCTGGAGAATTTTTCAAGGGATTTCTGAATAACTTTATCGTTTCTAACTAAATTGCAAGGTTAGTTTGTAAAGCCAAATATCAAATTAGCATTGAAAAGAATACATATAGATTACACGTTTGCACTTAGTTTATGTACATACCCAGCACCGGGGTGTACCTTCATGTGATTGAAGGCTGATGTAGAGAGCCAAGAGTTACGCAACAATACACATGTTGTGGAGCATCTATATCTCGTATACTAACTTCACACCTCAATATTTCTCTGAAATACAACCATAAAAAATATTAAGCCAAAGTGCCTTGTCAAATCTGAAATTTACAGCATGAAAATAGTACTAAGATAACAATAAAAAAATTAAGCCGAAGTGTCTTGTCAAATCTGCAATTTACGGCATGAAAAGACCACTAATATCACACTATCGTTTCAGAGTGGCACACTATCGTTTTCCTCTGCTAACGTACACAAATATAGAAATTCAAAAGGAGCCTCAAACTAACCTTTCACTTTACCACTCCCTGCCTTCCCCTTTGCCATTGCTGGCACCATATTCTTCATGTTCATCTTCTAGGTAGCCCACTCGCAACAGCAGCAAGCCACCGGC
This sequence comes from Triticum dicoccoides, assembly GCF_002162155.2. Taxonomy (NCBI): domain Eukaryota; kingdom Viridiplantae; phylum Streptophyta; class Magnoliopsida; order Poales; family Poaceae; genus Triticum; species Triticum dicoccoides. The sequence continues at coordinate 508,195,802 of NC_041390.1, forward strand.
CATGTCGCTACACTGCCATGTGCCCTTGCCTACAGTCTGCTGCCTGCAGATGTGCCTGATATCTGCCCCGGCAAAACAATCACATGTCTGCTCCAGGCCTCCCCCTACACACCACTATGCTAGCAGCTTGTGTTTCTACGAAATTCAGAAGGTTCCAACATAACTGTAATGCTATGCTAAATTTTACTCCATGCGGAATAGGGCAAATATGCATTGCTATATATATTTAACATTGCCCAGGATAGTTCTTGACCCTCGGCAGAATAATTCACTTAAGATAAGATAGCTTAATTAAAATACATTAACAAGAAAATAATGTGGTAGGTTGAACTTCTTTGCAGTGGTGCTGAAGCTTTCCTGGCAGATTTGACAATTAGCCTCACTAATCAGGTTCTTCGTATCACTGAAGAAAAATGAAGGCCAGTCACAATTTTGAATGGATAGATAACCGTCTAGTATCAACCAACTAATAGTAAAAATACGTGAAGATGGTACTATCATCCGGCATTCAGCGCTGCTCCCATGATTGCAGAATGGGCAGGAAAAGACCGTATCGAGTTTGTCCATCCACTTCCTAGGGGGTGGCCTAACGGCCGCTTTTCTCTTCCCAATGGTTCAACTTCTCTCCTTCATTCAAAATCTACAAAGAGCAGCGGTGTTATAATCTATCTATCAAAATGACGAATTGATGATAATACATATAACACATCAATGGAGTTGCTAATCAGGAGGAAATCAATAGTTGATATTTTCCTGAAACATACAACAATTGTACGCATGAGGGTATTCAGATGCATAGTAGTAATTATTAGTATTACCATAATAAAAAGCACCAAGCTATCACGCATCATCCATTGTAAAAGATCCCTGAAATTTGCAACCACGCAAGATAAGACACCGAACCAATCATACACATATCATCCAGAAGATGGAATCAAGGAACACAACAACATGCATGATCCTACCATGGACAATACACCCAGGGGCGGATCTGGCATAGAAATCGTGTGAAGGCCCCATCCCTACCCTACTCGAATTGATCGATTTGGTTTAAAAAGAAAGAGAATTGAGGCCGCAGTGGATGAGAAGAAACAACCCATCTAGCTGCTCATGCATACCTCAAAGAGAGGGAGGAGATAAGAAGGCCGGACGAAGACTGGACGGGGTGGAGACAGCAGCAGGATGTCCCCATGCCAGAGGAAGTTCCGGAGAGGCGACGGCGAGGGGTGGAGAAAGCAGCAGGATGTCCGCCTCGATGCCCTTGTGCTGCACCTGGGCGCACTCGCGACAGTCTTGCTCCTCGTCCATGAGCGCCCGGTAGAGCACCAAGAGCAGCCTACTCCTCGCGCCCACTCCGGGCCCGGAGACGGTTGAGGCGGCTGCGTCCTTCGAGGCGAGCGTATGGAAACGTGAGGCCTGCCGGAGGTGAGGGAGAGGAGGCAGCGGTGGGTGAGTCGGAGCGGGGCGAGGGAGAGGAGAGAGATGGTGGTCGCCATTTTCGTCCTCTGCTGCCCGCTTATCGTGTGGGATGGTGAAGAGGGAGAAGAGGGGAACTTGGGAGGAGATCCCCGCCTGCGTCGCGTGGGGGCGGCGGTGGACACGACGCGGCCGTGGGGAGAGGTGAGCGGGGCGAGGGGAGGGAGCAGTTATTTTTGGGAGACAGAAGTGGAGAGAAACAAGAAAAATCTTTGGTTGTTTCCATAATTAAGGGAATCATGCAAGCGAGGGAGATCATGCACTACATTTTGTTTCATAAATCAGGCAGGTGGGCCGCGGGATCGAGGGATGCGGAGCGCGGAGAATTGGCCGACGATAGCGTCTGCTTGGCAGAACATTTAATCTGAGACGTTGATCTATTTCGCTGACCATTGGCATAATATGGACGGTAGGATATGTTTAAGTTAATTTAATTAGAAGGTCCTGATTATTCCATGTACAGTTTGTTGTGTGGTTTTAGAGGAGTTTATGTTTGCTCTTTTAATAATAGTATAGATATAGATTTAGTCCGAGACGGACAAGATTTGGTTCCCTGGGCCGTCCCATTTGTCTCGACCAGTTTTTTTTGGGGTCGCCCGTTGACTTGGCCTTGGTCACAAACGTGGTGGTTTTCACCGATTTTACTCTGCGGGCTCCGGCCCTGCCCTAAAACACGGGCGCCAAGACGCGGACGACGACTCTTTTCCGCCGCCGGCCACCGCAGTCAGTGGCAGCTGCTACCCGCGACCAAGTACGTTCTCACCGGACATTAATCCCAAGCTCATGTGAAACCATATGCCTTCTTCCTCTCCTGAAGAGTGAAGTCCTGGCAGATCCTGACCGAAAAAACCATGCTCAACCACCCCACTCTGCCGCCCCAGTTTCTCCCACCCCCGCAGCGCCGCCGATCTTGCTGGTACGGACGCAGGCAGCCCGAATCAATCCGACTGGTAATGCCAATACCACCCCCTTCCTCATCACCTGCATTACTTACGATCAGATTGCTCGATGCGTTTCATCCAGATCTCGCCGATACGCGTGCAGCGGGTGTTCCATGGGTCGGTCGGGCGAGCGATGAAGAGTGGCCCGCATTCAGATGATGGGCTCAAGGTGGTAAGTATCTAAAGCACCAGTCCCATCCCCCCTTTTAGACTCAATTTTGCAGCAAGTGTTGCAACCCAAGGCATGTGCAAGTTAATTTGTGAATGAGTAAAATGCATCATAAGTCCTAAAACTATCGGAGGTGTGTCAGTTTAGTCCTATAACTTTGAAACTGCATTTTTGGGTCCTAAAACTATTAGAGGTGTGTCAGTTTAGTCCTATAACTTCGAAACTGCACTTTTGGGTCCTAAAACTATCAAAGGTGTGTCAGTTTAGTCCTATAACTTTGAAACAGTAGTTGTGGGTCCCAAAACTATGTAAGTTTCTTCCTCTTAGGTCCTAAGCTTGCATGGTTAGCATTGACCCACCAACGTGTCACTTGGAAATGCTTGGATTGTAGCCACGTTGACCTGACCCAATGGGCCCACCAGGTAAATATGCAAAAAAAAAATAGAGCGTTGTCTCGCCTCATTCTCACGCGCTCATCTTCTCCCATGCACAGAATGCTCAGAGGCGACGGTACAGAGGCCATCAGTGGAATGATGGTTTGAGCTCCAGCGAGGAGAGTAGACCGGTCATCTCAGCCTCCCCCAACAGCAGCAGAACGACATGTCGCACAACGTCCAATTGCTACCCACCTATGGCTACTGCTAGGGTTGTGTCACTCTCGATGACCTCTGCGCCAGCTTTGCAGTTTCCGCGCACTCCTCTGTGTCGCCCGACAGCTCACCACCTATGACCATGCTCGTGCCCAAACAACAGCCTGCACGGCCAACTGTACGGCAAGGGTGTCGGGGCAACGACGATATCATCAAACAGAGAGAGAGAGAGAGAGAGAGAGAGAGAGAGAGAGAGAGAGAGAGAGAGAGAGAGAGAGAGAGAGAGAGAGAGAGAGAGGTGGGATGGCGTACTCCATCCCAATTGGCTCGGGATCTCCCCGGCGGCCTCGTCGAGGGAGAGGGATGTCGTCCTTCATGCCGACTAGCTCGGGGTCTCCCCGACGGTCACGCCAAACCTCTCAGGGAGGCTACCGTGCAGCTCATGGCCATGGAGGTGGTGGGCATGCAGGTTGCAGGACACACTGCAACGTGCAAGTGTATGTACCACTTTGGGGGATATAAACACATACAAAGGGCTCATTTGAAAAAATGCACCATGGATGGTGGCCATGCAAGATTAGGACCTCAGATGAACAAACATACATAGTTTTGAGACCCAAAACTGCAATTTTGAAGTTATGGGACTAAATATGACACACCTCCAATAGTTTTAGGACCCAAAAGTGCAGTTTCGAAGTTATAGGACTAAACTGACATACTTTCGATAGTTTTAGGACCCAAAAGTGCAGTTTGAAAGTTATAGGACTAAACTGACACACCTATGATAGTTTTAGGACTTGTGATGCATTTTACTTTTTGTGAATTCTTTCTGCTATACAATCAAAGTGGGTAGTAATGGGTATAAATAGCAGTGGGTGATAGTGCCAGAAAATGCTAAATCAGAAGCATCAGATCATTACAGCGAGTGTGCAAGACAGTTCGTGAAAAATAAAATAAAATTCAGCAGCACTCACTGAAGATAAAGTTTTTTCTAGGTCGGCTAGTTACTTCTAGTAAGCTCACACTTTGGTAATGGTAGATGCTAACATAATGGACCATTGTGGTGCACCAGTGAATCTCCGTCATGGTGGCTGAGCTAACTGAAGATATCAACAGCGAGATGCTCCATCTCCATAGCTCGGAGGAGCTTCGAAGCCAACGCACTGGCATAGACCGAGGAGCCCTCAGATATCTGCACAGTAGGTAAGAGATGTCAAGCAGAATGGTACCACCATGTGTGATAATACAGTAGAAACGGGGAAGAGGGCCAATGTGTTGCTTTGAGTAAAGAAATCTGATTGTTACCTTTGTGTTGAACATGAATATACGTTGATCTCCAATAATCCCCCCAACAACATGGATGAGTTCAAGACGAAACTCATCAATAACCTTTGCAGCACAAAGCAAAGAATTAGTCTTCTTCTTTTCAGTGAACTTGATGTTGATCTCATTACCAACTATGCGGACATCAACATGGCATTCCTTGGACCTCCTTTGTATCCATGAGCTCCTTATAGCTCCATTCAGCTGACTGTCTTGATCGTCCTTCACTTGCTGCAGCGACGAACTTTCTCCGTTGTCACGTGCTGCGTCATCCAACTTAAGCATCTTCATCCTATGTTTGGTATCGCCTTCCACCAAACTTGTCAGTTCCTTCAATGTTCTGTTCAGCTCATTGATGTATTCGATGGCATCTCCAACTATAGAGGCTCGGTCATTCTAAAGAAAAATATTGTAATAACCCATAACATCACATTCACGAGAAATACAAGAAGTGTACACAATTTAAAAAGATTTTGTCATGATTCCATTTGTCTTATTTGCCTTAGATAGCCGGAAGATACCTCTTAAGGATCAGTATGGTTGGTGATAAGGTAATGCTGTATATGTCAAATCAAATCCCATTTGATCTATGTAAGATTATTTTTCTGTTTCACAACTGTTTTATCTTCAGTGTTTCACAACTGTTTTATCTTCGGTTAAGCAAAAAGTGACAGATCCTAAAAATCTAACAATGGTAATGTATTTATGCTGCATAAACAAAGGAGTTGCATTCGAATTTGTTGTCTTTGGATACTAATGATCTATGCACATCAATTTTTCAACTAAATCCACCGAGAACTCCAGTATGCACCTACAGAAAGGTCCAGCATACACTTTCCCCAACATAACGTATGCCATCTATGTGGAACTTATATTAGGTGGACTTTGTAGCTAGGAAACTTTGTAAAAGCTTGCTGGTGATGAAAACATAAAAAAAAAATCAGGTTTGTTTTGACCTTCTAAATGCCAGTGGTAGTGGTTCTTTTTATACTGTTAGAAAATATTGTTGGCTTCATACTGAAATGGCGCCACATCTGGAAACTAATAAAAGACAGCGAATTTTGTAGAAAATTCACGTGATTAGTTGCCATTTAAGTGATTTATCAGTAACTGTGAGAACCAAAAATCATTTAAAATCTAGAGAAGATGTGTTGAACAAACCTTCGTAGGGCTTGGCAGCAGTGATCTTAAAGCCCCATATTTCACATTTATCTGCTCCCTCCTCTCTTTTTCAGTTGCAAAGTTAGCTTTTGCCTTGCCAAAGCCACCTTTCTTACTTCTTCCCAGTTTGGGACTACCAAACTGCCTCCCGTCTATCTCTTGGAGAATATTTCCTGCAGCTCCTACTACCCCCATCGTCCGATCTCTCTCATCATCACTGGAGAACAGCCCAAAACTTTGCGGAAGTGAATGATAGAGATCCTTGAATAGGTGAGATTGATTACCATTATATTGTAATGGTAGAGTTAAATCACCGAGCATCATCCCACTGTCATGAATTGCTCTTCCCAGAACATCATTGTTGATGTCCAATTGGTTGCCAGCATTCTGCCCTGGATCACCAAAGATATGTTCTGTCGAAGGGAATGCAGTAGTCATACTGTACCTTGGGATCTGTAGAAGATTTAGGAGATCAGGTGCAGTTGTGTGAGCACCATCTGGATATGATGCAGCATCATAGTCATCCATTTGTTGTTCAATTGACTGTTGACTGATGATATGATTTTGGGTACCGAACATTGCAGGAACCCAATTTGAAGTTTCTACCTGGGTCTCCTGTATCATGTGGCCGTGAAGATCCTGATCCATGTCAAATTCAGCCCGATGTTGTATATGGTTGATAGTTCGTGCAGGCTCAGAGGTAAGATTGGTTGGATTGCATATATCTTCTATGAAAAAGGAGGGACCGTGGAAGTTTCCTTGCGCAATCTCTGTACTGTCACAAATAGAGTCCAGGGAATCATGAATCAGTGATCCTGCCATGAGGATAGCATCTCTGGAACCATCAAAATAACCTCCCTCAGCAATCATTTTGTCCTCTGGTGCCTTCAGTCAAGATCTAAAACAACAAAAGTTAGTAACCAAGGAGCCTCAAAGATGTATCTTAAAGTAGTACAATTTTGGGGGAAAAGGAACCAAATGGAAGAGACGAAGCTGATGAACAAATGACACAGTAGCATGTTAGAAGCGATCAACTGAAATAGCTTGGATCTAAAATAGAGAAAATCATTGGTTCAAGCATGCATATTTAGGAAAAAGGCTACTCAACTTGAATGAAACAGACAATCTGTTTGTTAGATAGAGAAGGCTGCAGCTCGCCTTGGTCGTGTTGGTTGTTCGGAAGAAAGCAAAGACGTGGAGTTTAAGCTAGGCATCTGGTTGTCTCTTCTTTCGATGAGGAGAAGCAGTATTAGCACACTGGACGAGACATGAAGTCTCTTTGCTTCCTCAAGACCCAACAAACTCCAGTGTGTCTTTATTGGTATCATACTATAAATATTAATCTTCGTAGCTTGTGCTTCAACTACCTTAACCTCACCAGTTAATAAGCAGAGACTAATACAAAATCATGGGTAGTGACCTAAATATCCCTCGTGTTGCTGTAATTTTCTCAGAAAGTGCAAGAAATCAGAAGTTGTTGAAAGTGTTTCAACTTATAAAGCTAAAAGTAAGTTCTCTGAACAAAAGGCAGAACATTATGATCCCATTTTTCTAGGATTTTTTTTAATTCTTTAAAAGTAGGGGTGATGTGTGTCTTGACAGTAGCACTAAAAGCTTGAAGAAAAGAGATGTGAAGAGAGCATTACCAAGATTAATTCTTTCTTGCCAGATCAAATGAAGGAAATGTTGCTCAGAAACTAGTAGCTCAAAAGCATTGTTGAGAACGAGTTGGGGTGCTATGCCAATAATATGTAGGGACTAGAGAAGACTATGGTGAGAACTGGCAAGCAAAATGTAACTGGCATGTGAAGGACTGAAGGCATGGAAACAACAGTTTTTGATCTTCATGTAGAACTTATGAGCATATAACAGAACACGTCAAATAGCAATCATTTCCTAATTGTGTCTTCTAGACAGTGCAAGGGAGGTCAAACCGTCAAAGCTAAGGGCTATCATATCTTCATCATTAAGAACAGAAGACCTGAAAGATGGGAAACTCACACTCTTTGAACTTGGCATCTTTGCTGTTACTCTTCCAGCCGGAAGTTGGGAAATGCAAGTCATGCCTTCTCCATTCTTCCGTATTTTATGCATGTACCGGTACACTCCGCTAGGAGAAACAAACTGTACGACTACTTAAAAGATTGGAGAATTTAAAAGGTGAGCGTCATCCTGCATCTGAGGAGAGCTAACCGTGTTAGCACATACTCCCTCCGTCCCAAAATAAGTGTCTCAACTTTGTACTAGCTCTAGTACACAAAGTTGAGACACTTATTTTGGGACGGAGGGGGTACAATTTAATCATGCCTGTGCTTGTACATCATACATTTTTTTATCAAGAAATGTTCTTTATACAATAGGCTCATCGCTGGCGGATTATCTGGAAGCCATTGTTCTTTTCCATATAATACTTGTACTAGGAATTGGAAGCTACATCTCTTGGAACTAAATACATATGTTTTGTCTGAATTTCTTCTGCAGAAGTGCATTTAACCGAAGCATGCAACCGCTCTCAAAGTCATCTACATAACAAGACAAAGGAACTACCCTGGCTAATGCGGTAACGACATTGTGATCCTATCTTTTCATCCTTTTTGACTGATCAGGAGCCAAGAGATACAGGCACAGGAGTTCAACCTCCATGCTTTGGGTGGCTTTGTGCCTGCGAGAACTGAGCGATCTGTCAACAGAACCATGTTGGAACTTGTTCATGGTCAATCTTGTGATGGGTTGCCTGCCAACCGATGGAGATTACGGTATTATTATCTACTCCCTCCGTCCCACAATATAAGACATTTTGGCATAGCTTGCAAAAACTTCTTATATTATGGGAGGGAGGGATTAGTTGCATAATTCTCTTTCCCTTCGATGATACTGACCGACCTGAAGGAAGAGATCTCGAGTGCTATGGCAGGTCGTCGACAGATTCTTCCTTGAGCACCCCTGAGGCGTTGTACCATCGATACGACTACTCGCTGCATCGACATGAGAAGACCGTCTGGGCGGGGTTTGATCCCAGCCACTTGTTTCGGATCCGATGCTTGAAAAGCCTGTAACAAAGTTCAGGTAGAAAGAAAAACAAAAGGCCTGTAATTATTCTAGATGCTGTCATGTACTGTAACGCAAGAATATTCTTGTGAAGAAAAACATTTTCCTGTTTCTGGATTTGGGAATGGATGCCAATGCATGTGCAGGCACGAGTTAGTCATGGGCGTGCTGGTCGGGACATGTCACCGAGTTCGATTTTACTCGGTGCTCACCTTTTTCGGTGCTCACTTCTAATCTTCTGTGCACACTCAACAACACCGGAATGCCAACTTAATAGAAATAATGTTATTCAGTAAATTTCGTTAAGGGACCATGGCAAAGCGAACATTTTCATGACAATATATGCGTTGGGAGTATGTCAATTTCTTCAAGCAAACGTGGCAATTTGACAAATCCTCTACTGCCAAAATTTGCCGTGTGTTCTTGAGAAATTGTTATGTGTGTTTGAAGAACCTGCCATAAAAAAACGTTCGCAAATGCCATGCTTGGCAGGGAATGTTCGTTGGTTATTGCGGTCCAAAAAAAACGGAATGTACTAGACGATCATTCCCTAAAAAAAACTGGATGAACATTCGCAACGCGTGCTCAGAGTATATAAACTTTCTTAGTACCAACATATGATTCGCAAGCAGAGACGTCGTGGCGGAATACTGTGGTACATTTATTTGGTACCAGATTAGCCTAGCCATTTCTTTGGTAAATAATAAAATCTTGACAACTGAGTTTCATATTTTTGAGGGGAACCTTGACTGCTAAGTTTTACATCAGCTATCCTTTTTAGAAAGCCATAAATTTTTAGCCCCTCAAAAAAATTCCGGCCCAGGGAGGGAGGAAGGAAGGCCCATAGAGCCCAGTACCAAACCCTAAAACCGTGGGCAACAACGGCTCTAATCTCTTCTCCGTGGTGACTAGCCGTTGCGTCCGCCCCCGCCGCCGATCCCTACAAATACAGCTCGCGGTCAAATCCCTGAACCTCACAAGTCACCGAGCAATCCGTGGCTTTCTTCTCTCCCTCCCCCCTCTCGTGCTCGCCGCCGCCGCCTCTCTCGCTCCCGATCTGTTGATTGCTTGCTCATCCGATCGATCTGTTGATCCGCGTTTACTTCTGTGATTTCTGTTGCGATTTCTGCTGTTTGTTTCTTCTGTTTCTTCTAACCATGGACGCAGGCTCCCACTCGATCTCTTCCGGCAAGAACAGCGCCGCCGCCGTGCAGCGCCCGCCGCTCCAGGAGGCCGGCTCCCGCCCCTACATGCCACCGCTCAGCACCACCTCGCGCAACCCGGCGGCCAAGTGCTACGTAAGTCGTTTGCTCCGCCCCGAGATCCTGCGGATTCGTTCTGCGCGCGAGCTGTTCGATGGAATGCCTGACTGACATGGTGTTTTTCTCCTCTTCTCTCTCTGTGCGCGCAGGGGGACAGGTTCATCCCGGACCGGTCAGCGATGGACATGGACATGGCGCACTACCTGCTCACGGAGACCAAGAAGGACAAGGAGAACGCGGCGGCCATCGCGGCGTCCCCCTCCAAGGAGGCGTACCGGAGGCTTCTCGCGGAGAAGCTGCTCAACAACCGGACGCGGATCCTCGCCTTCAGGAACAAGCCGCCGGAGCCGGAAAACGTCTTCGCTGCCGACACGGTTTCTTCTCACCAGGCCAAGCCGGCCAAGCAGAGGCGCTACATTCCCCAGGTATGCATGCGCACGCTTGTGGTTCTACTAATGCGTTGGAGCTATAGGTGTAGTAGCATTTGGTGGTGGTGGTTACTGATGTGTGATGTCTGATTGACAATTGCAGTCTGCCGAGAGGACTCTGGATGCACCGGACCTCGTCGACGACTACTACCTCAACCTGATGGACTGGGGGAGCAGCAACGTGTTGTCCATTGCTCTGGGCGACACCATGTACTTGTGGGACGCATCCAGTGGATCAACATCTGAGCTTGTGACAGTCGAGGAGGACAATGGCCCCATCACCAGCGTCAGCTGGGCTCCTGATGGCCGCCATCTTGCTATTGGGCTCAACTCGTCTGACATTCAGCTCTGGGACACCAGCTCCAACCGCCTGGTTAGTATACACTGTCCAGCGTCAGAAAATGTTATTTATGTGTCCAAACGTGCTTGATCAGATGCTGAATTACATTCTTCTTTGTATACACTGTCCAGCATCAAAAAAATGTTATTTATGTGCCTGAATGCGCTTGATCAGATGCTGAATTACAAAATTTGGATATTCGTAGACGAAGAATAGCTAATCTGCTGAATGTGCTTGATCTGCTGAATTACATTCTTCTTTGTATACAGTTATACACTGTCCAGCATTAAAAAAATGTTTTTTATGTGCCTGAATGTGCTTGATCAGATGCTGAATTACAAAATTTGGATATTCGTAGACGAAAAATAACTAATCTTGTCTTCGGATTCTGTTCATTAATAGAATAAAAAAAATGACAAGAGACTTTTTTCCTGAAATCCCTGCAAAAGAAGAAATTCTACCTCTTTCTATAAGATCTAATGAAAATTGATAAATCCTTTAATATAATTGCTATGCTTAGTGTGTGATCGTTATTTTCTTCTTTGTATGCAGTTGAGGACTCTGAAAGGTGTGCATGAGTCAAGGGTCGGTTCGCTGGCATGGAACAACAACATCCTGACGACTGGCGGCATGGACGGTAGGATTGTGAACAACGACGTAAGGATCAGGGACCATGCCGTGCAGACGTACCAGGGGCACAGCCAGGAGGTGTGCGGGCTCAAGTGGTCAGGCTCAGGGCAGCAACTGGCGAGCGGTGGCAACGACAACCTTTTGCACATTTGGGACGTGTCGATGGCATCCTCCATGCCGTCCGCAGGCCGCAACCAGTGGCTGCACAGGCTTGAGGACCACATGGCTGCGGTGAAGGCGCTCGCATGGTGCCCATTCCAGAGCAACCTGCTGGCAACTGGCGGTGGCGGCAGCGACCGCTGCATCAAGTTCTGGAACACACACACCGGTGCATGCCTCAACTCTGTTGATACTGGGTCGCAGGTGTGCTCCCTTCTGTGGAACAAGAATGAGAGAGAGCTGCTGAGCTCACACGGATTCACCCAGAACCAGCTGACATTGTGGAAGTACCCTTCCATGGTCAAGATGGCTGAACTCACTGGCCATACCTCCCGTGTCCTCTTCATGGCACAGGTACATCTTTCTGGCCATTTTTTGTACAGATACTATCAACATGTTAACCTGTTTGTTCATTGCCTGATCATCTTGTCATGCTGTGGAATTGCAGAGTCCTGATGGTTGCACGGTAGCATCTGCTGCTGCGGACGAGACCCTCCGCTTCTGGAACGTGTTTGGCACTCCTGAGGTAACCAAGCCTGCACCCAAGGCTTCACAGTCCGGCATGTTCAGCAGCAGCTTCGCCCATATCCGATGAAGACAACAACGTGAACAATCTCTTGAACTGGATATGGTTCTATGGGCAGCTGTGTAGTGTACAGAATAATAGGCTAAATACCTGGGTATATACTGCTGATGTACTGACTTCACTGTGGATAAGGAAATATACGGATGGAGCCGCCGCAATTCGGCTCCCGGGGACGTAGGCACATTGCCGAACCTCGTTAACAAATGCCTCCTGTGTCTTTTGTTGGCCTGTGTTTCCTTTACTTTGTGTGCATTCATCTCATCCAGAAAAGGTTTAGAGGTCATGTTCTTCCAGAATCGCCCTTTGCTGAGCAGAGGGCCTTTCCGTAATTCCACTCTTCAGAAACTGAACATAAGTACACATCGTATAAGATCGATCTCATTCTCATCGTTGCTGGTTACCTGTAACTTGAGATAAGATCCATTCGTTTGATGTAAAAATTCTCTTATAACTGACCTAATTTGTTGTTTCTCTTTGGGACTCATTCGGTTGAATCTACTGAACTTGCGTTCTGAAGAAGACCATTTCAGGGTGACAGAAGTCCACCGTCCGCAATGCCGATATCGGATTAGGATCCGAATGTTTTCCAGTAACTCGTTCAAAAATTCAGACACGCCACTCTATCTTGGTCCAACTCATGATGCCGAACAGCATACAGCAGTGACCTCCTTTTAGAAGAAGGGTAATTTAATCCAACCCAAAAAGTGGTGGCAGAGAGCAGCCGGGAAGAGGACCGTGCATTTCCCCAAGACCCACGCAAGGAACAGCGCTCCCACGTGGCCGAGGTCGCACCGCCCCTTTGTCGCGTTGCGCACCGCACCCCCGGGGCAGTCCGGCTCGGCCGGCCGGCCAGCCGAGCGCCAGGCTCGCCGGTCCGCCACGACGACCGTACCAGCACCAGCACCAGCAGGCGACCGCCGAAGCAGGCGGCGGTAAACGAATAGATTCCGTGTCCCCTCCCTCTCCCCCGCCTCCCACGGCCGCGCCCGCACAGCTCACCCTCTGACCCGCTGCCGCACCGCCACCCAACAACCAGACCCCCTCGGATCCTCCTCCCCCTCCTCCTCGGCCAGCGGCGGCATGTGGCCTTTTAAACAAGTCGTACCGCCGCGGACCACGCCGCAGCATATGTTCATGTGGGGTGGGTTGGCCGGCCGCCTTGGCCCTTGGCAGCGGCGCGACGACGACGACCACCCTCTCCATCAGATCAGAGCCTCCGTTTGGTTTGCATGCAGCGCATGCGCCAGACATGCGTACCCGGCCGGCCGGCCGGAGGGAGATTTTGATTCGGCTCAACCAGAAAATATCTTGGTGTTTGTCCGTGATTGACCTGATTGGTGAGGGTCTCAGCAAAAGGAACAAAGCTAACATGGAACGATGCTCTCTGCTGCTGTTGCTAATCTGCTGATCGGCTATAGCACCGATTTTCTTTTTACAGCTGATGTGATTATATATTGTTAGGGCTATTGTTACCGCTGGCTGGAGAGCGAGGCATGTGTACGGCTACATGTGTGCTCGATTGGAAGGGAATATGGCGAAAGCACGTGCTTAGCGATGGGTGTTACGACCTCGATGGGAACAGATGAAGACTGTTGGCCGGCCGGTCTGCCTTTAAGCATACGATTCTAGTTCCAAAACCCAAACCTAAGTATGCGATTCTCGGGGGGAGGAGTTTGCTTCAAGGAGCATATAAAGCGGGAATCAGAACAAAGACAAAACCAGACGTGGGCTCCTCAAATGAGTCAAATCTATATGCTCCAAGGGGAATCTTATGCTGACCCCAATGCTGCAAGCATTTCACACCATTAGGCCATCTCCAACAGTGATCCGTAAATTTCTGCCCGCATTCATTCGTGGACAAAGGGAATAGTCCGCGAATACGGCGCGGGAGGCCATCATACAACGCTATCCGCATACATTTCAACCCGCATATGAACTAACCGGACGAAGTTCATGCAAACCGGCCGATATTCATCAAAGTTTGGATAAAAAATAGCATAAATTATCGATACATAGCATGCAAATTAAGTCTAGTACAACAATGTCTTAAATTCAACTAATTAACCGCATATCCAACTAGTTTTTCATCAACGGATCATGCCCTCCCACACATACTCCTCCTCGAGCTTCATCCAACGGTGTGTGTACGTAAATGGCGGTCCCTCTAAAATGTGTTACATCATGGTAGCACGTGCGGGCTACATAATGTGTACAACAACATTGAGTGAACGAATCAATCAACAAGTTGAGCAAGAGGAAGCAAAACTTACGATCTCGTCCTCTATCGTGTGCAATGGCCACCTTGCCTCCGGCTGACGAACCACGTTACAAAACTTGGTGACGCTAGTTTGGATAGCGTACCAGCACTACGATAGCAACTGCACATTGCGTTGTTGAATGATGTACATGTCGTAGGGCGCAATGTGCTTTCATGCGTGAAACGATTTATTCACTTGGTGCCAGAAGGTCCCCCCTCTGCCACTGCCTACGAAATCTGCGAATACGGCCAACCACGCATCGCACAACAACTCATTCTCCATGATCGAGTAGCTCGGCATCCTTCGTACTCTAAAAATGACATAGTGCTCGAAAATAAGCTCAATGGCATTTGATCGAAGACCAGCCGAGCGTGGTGTCCTTCATGGAGGTCGTCTACAGGGGCGGAGTGTACCTGGGTACAAACGACTTCACGGTGGACAACGCCATCATAGAGGCGAGTGAGCGTGTTGGTGCTGGTTGCGGACGTTCGGCAATGCCTCTGTGGTGACCAAAGACGTACAGCAGTGACGGCGGAGGTGGAGGGTGCGGATGGAAAGCAAGGGGGAGAAGGGGCACAGTGGAAGGAAATGAGACCGGGAGAGGGATTGGGTGGGCCGGGGTCATCCAGGCTAGTGCCCCCCTGCAGTTCTGTTTGATCTAATTCCTGACTTATAAGTTCACATATATTTCAAAACCTTCGGGGCCAGACCCAAAACAATTTTATCGTCGCCACAAGTCTCTGTTTCGAAGCAATCTCATCTGAAGCCCTTTCCCGGCATTCTGCCGAGGGGGAACCCATCCATGGAGGTCTCTTCATCAAACTTGTTGCCTCCATGGTGATGTGTTAGTAGTTCATCCTCGGGGGAGGATTTGTACCAGTAGTTATGTATTTGATCTCTCTCTTTCATGTTTTTGATGGATTTTGATCTTGACTGTATCATGAGCTTGATTAATAAAGTTGGATCTTATGATGTTCATCTATCTCTATTCTTTTTGTGGTGAATTGAATATTGCTCTTTGAAGGTCCTTTATGTTGGATTGAGTACTTTGGATTTGAGGTTACATGTTGTTTTTCTAATAATTAACTTGTGGATATTTGAGGTGACATTGAGGTACTCTTAGCATAAAGGTTGAACGATAATATCATAAGGTGTTGGTTCAATAGATTGATTGGAAACACAACTTTGAAGTGGTTTGCTAACTACGTGATTTCATCCGCTTGAGTGAATTTACTGTTGTTCTACAAAACTATGCGTTTGGAGGCCCAACAAAGTGTATAAAATGAAGTTACGTAGTTTCCTTTATAGGTCAGAAGCAGCTGACATCAAATCTTCATTTTCAAATTTCATCCGCGAAATAAAGCCCACACAAGAAAACTAGAGCACCCCACCAAAAAAATACGTCGTCACTTTGTTTTTGTTTTGCGGAATATGTCGTCACTTTGTTAATGGTGAATTCAAATTGTTGCTCAAGAAAATAAAAATGTTCTCGTTGCGTCCGCTTTCCAGTTCCAGACTTTCTTTTCCTGAGATTATTAAAGCTGGCTCGGACATTAATACAGATTTCAGTCCAGACTTGGACGTGCGGCGAAACCATTTTCAGAGACTTTTGGCGCGCGCACATACACACTGTTGTGTCACGTACCGTCCAATCCATACGCACACACTCCAAAAAAAAAAGTCCATACGCTCTTCGCTGTTTTTTTTTCTTTCTGACGGACATCTCTTGGCTATCGAGGCCGGACGGAACGGAGGCGAGGACAGAAAAGAACAAGCGCAAAAGCAAAAAAGCAAAGCGTGTGGGGGGCGGCGGTCGCAACCAAGTTGGCGCGAATATTCCCTCTGAGCGAGGGGCCAGGCGACATCATCGCCAACATCTCCCCGCGTCTCTCTCGCCCCCGCCGCTCCTCCACTCTCCGCCCCCGCCGGGCCACTCGCCGGCGCCGCCGCCGCCGGAATATTCGCCGTGGAGGTTTCTATAGATCAGAACCGTACGAGTTCCAGTTCCATCGACGTGTGCTACTGCTACAAGCTGTTAGTTTCCTCGACCTAGGAGAGCGAGGCTAGCTTGGCCTGGTTTTGGTCCGTCGACCTCCCTTGGTCCCGGCGGTGAGCCGATGGAGCTATCGATGCGTGTTGTCGTGATCATTGACCGGCGAGGCGACACCCAATCGCCAACGATCTTTAGGCAAAATCTAGCAAGTGAGCAATGATCATCTTTAGCAAAAAACAAAGGCGCGTCCGTCATGATCGATCGGAACAACAGACAGCGCCTCCCTCGCCTCGCTAGCTACGTAGAGTACGTAGCAGCACGACCGGGACCCGGCGGCAGCGGCGCACATGCACACATGGCGCAACCGCCCGTGTCGGGGGCCGCGGCGACCACGTGGCGCGCGCCCTTCCCGGGCCCGATCGGCCGGCCATACGCCGCCGGCGGCCCTCCACGCGTCGCGCCCCGGTTGGCGCTCGGTCGGTTTGTCTAGCTCACCCTAGCGCAAGGCTCCCCGAGATTCCAAGCGCCGCGCCGCACGCATGATCGACCGAGCAGCGCACACGATGCTGCGGCATGCGATGCGATGCCCGGCGTCCGGTTCGGTTCGGTTCGGTTCATGCTCTCTCGCCCGCCTCGGCGCCCATCTCTCTCCCCACCTGTCTACTTACATATCGCCGCACCGCACCGCACCTCCTCCCCGCGTCTCTATCTCCGCCCACGCCCGGCCATATAGCTAGCTAGCGAGCTAGCAGCACACATTCCCATCACGAATCCTCCTCGGGCTTGGCCGAATTCCCACGCCAACTTCACACGGCACCAGATTCGCGCTCGCGCTCTAGGCTCTAGCTGCGCTGCAGCACGCACACACAGGCAGCCGCCCTTGCTACGTCGGGAGATACATCACCAGTTGATCGGCCACGAGAGAAAGCTAGCTAGCTAGCTTGCTTGCTTGCTAACTAGGAGGCGAAGGGCGGCAGCTGGCCGGAGGCGCGATCGAGGTGGACGGACGGAGGCGAGAGCTCGCCGGAGATCATCATGTTCGAGGGGATGGAGCGGGCGGGGTACGGCGTGGGCGCCGGGGTGGTGCTGTCGCGGGACCCCAAGCCCCGGCTGCGCTGGACGCCCGACCTGCACGAGCGCTTCGTGGAGGCCGTCACCAAGCTCGGCGGGCCCGACAGTAAGAACCAGTCACCTCCTCCTCTGCTCATGCCTAGCCTCTCCACTCCACGCATACATGTGATGCGCGCAAGTAATTTGCCACCGCCGCCAGCAGCCGGTCTGCTCGAGCTCTCATGCATCGCCCAGCTCACTCACGTGCTCATGTTCATGTCCGGCGGCTTGTGGGAGCATTTGCCCGCCCCACCCGGCCGGCCGCTGTAGCCTGTAAAGGCCAAAGGGGCCGAGCATGCATGCATGCACGCACTCTCTGACACAATTGTAGGCTGTAGCGCCGGAGAGATCCGTGTATCCTGATCACGATCATCTGTTGATCACTCGATCTGTGACCCCATTTTTTGATTGTTTTCTGTTCTGATCCATCCATGTATACGCAAGTAGTACTAGTTGTTACCAAGGCTCCTGTTTTGACTTGGTTTCTCATTTGACTTTACTGTCGACAGAGGCGACGCCCAAGTCGGTGCTGAGACTGATGGGCATGAAAGGGCTCACCTTGTACCACCTCAAGAGTCATCTTCAGAAATACAGGATGGGAAAGCAGAGCAAGAAAGACACAGGCTTCGAAACCAACAGAGGAGGTATGCACGCACTGTACCTTCTAAAAGCAGTACTTAGATTAAGCACCCCTGTGCCAAGCAAGAGGTGACATGATTATACTTTCTAAAAAGAAATAAACAACATGATAAAGCATTTGATGTCGATGCATCTTGGTTTTCGTTTCCAACCTTTTCCCTGTTCCAAATCTCACATGCCCTCGATTTCTCTTTGCACAGCCTTCGCCGCACAGGGCATCAGTTTCTCCTCTGCGATGCCTCCCAACGTTCCGTCCGCCGGGAATAACACTACGGGGTGAGTCAACCTTATACCAAGAGCGCGTTCGTTCATGTCTAATTTCTAGTTTAACCATGAATGACCAGGACGGGAGAACTAGCAGCATCTTTCAGCTGACATAGGAGTTATATATGACGATTCATCGTGCTATACTCTTACATACTAATACTAATATTGGTTTATACGCAAGAATAAACTTACTTGATTGTGATGGACTTTCAATGATTTGGACGGTGAGGTCATGGGATAGGGACATCAATCTGTTGACTATTTAAGCATATACTCCTAGATGGCCTTATGCATGCATTTCTGCAGATCAGGTGTTAATTAATACTATGTTCATACAACGAAATTTTATACCGACATCACCTAAAGTACTTCAGAAAAACAACTCTAAAATAGAGGAGTAACACAAAATGCCGGATCAGTCTATGCACACCGGATCAGTTTATGTATTTCTTCACACTCGACGAGCAAGTAACATATGAAATGTCGCCGGCCTGATTATGGTCTTAAATTTTTGAAATCAATCATGTTTGGTAGGTTGTATGTCACACAATTCTTCTCTGAAGCGGTGCCCCTAAATACAATATTATTTTGATGATTTCTTTTCTTGAACACTTTTGCATGGAACAGAGAAACGCCACTCGCGGACGCATTGAGATATCAAATCGAAGTCCAAAGGAAGTTGCACGAACAGCTTGAGGTAACATGTCCAAACCATCGTCAACATGAGCCTCATTCCTCCAAATCCCTGCCTCCAGAACCACAACGTGTTAACCAATCAGTATTCTCCTGTGCTACACATGCAGGTTCAGAAGAAGCTGCAAATGCGCATCGAGGCGCAAGGGAAGTACCTGCAGACGATCCTGGAGAAGGCCCAGAAGAACCTCTCGTACGAAGCAGGCGGAGACGCAACCCTAGAGACAACCAGGTCGCAGCTCACCGACTTCAACCTAGCTCTCTCGGGGTTCATGGACGACGCGACGCAGGCGTGCCAGCAGAACGGCGGGGAGCTGGCCAAGGCCTTGTCCGACGACGGCCTCAGAGCCGGCAACCTGGGCTTCCAGCTCTACCACGGCGGCGAGGACGTGAAATGCGCCACGGACGAGGACCTGCTCCTGCTGGACCTGAACATCAAAGGTGGGTACGATCACCGGCTGTCCGCCCACGGCATGCGGCGCGGCGCGGTGGACCTGGCGGTCGGCCAGCACCGGAGGTAAAATGTGTTTCAGTAGAAGGGCGAGCGTAGTTCTTAAGTCGAGCAGTTGAGTTCCCCACGAGAGATTCTTTTGGCGGTCCCGAACGGAGATCATCTTGTTTACGGTCTGGTTACACTTCATACGTACGTACCCATGCTGATGTAAAATCTGTGGAAATTGAGATCCAGGCTTCGAATAAGTGTAGCTAGACGATGATCGAGTGTGAGATCTGATTGCATTGTGTATGTACTACCTAAAATTCTGATCGACTACAACATAGCATCGTGGAGTGTTTTTGCTGCTGTTGAGGGATGGCATTATGGAGTGTTGCATGCAACAGACCGGGCACCTTCAAGAGATTCTGTCTGTCTTGTAGTAGTTGGGTTCAGTAGCTCTGTTCCTATGTATGAAAATGATATCTTGTTTCTAATGTCTTGTCGAGTAAGCACATCGCATTATTGGCTTGTTGTGGGGAGGTGGAAGTCAAAGGTGGGTGGTGGTTTGCATGTCTTGACTAACTAGTAGAAGAGGAGCAATTGGAAATTCAAATTTTGGAGCCTGCAACTGAAAGTGCACCTCTCAATTCTGAAGCAGAATGTCAACACACGTATCCTTCTTCGAAAAAGCACTGTCTGTTGTCCAAACGAGTAGTGCAAAAACCCTGGAAAAAAATTACATTGAAGTCCCCAAGGGCTAACCTTCTTCTTCCTCTCATACGGCTGATGGCGCATCACCCCAAACAGCTCCAAGCTGGAGTCAACTTACCCTTATTGATCGCGGATGGTAAGTCATCAAGGTCACAGTCCTACCGGACCATCACCCTGGAAAAGAAACTCTCAAAGTCGAAAGAGCCTTAGATCCAAGAGCTCAACCTCTATTAGATCTCAAAGGCCTCATGACGACACCATGGAGCGTGCTAATGTGACGAAGATGAGGCGGGAAGACCCACCTGTAAAGGGATGCCGCCGCGGATGCATTACAAATCCTATGACCCCAGCATCACTGTCCAAAACAGATGGCCGGAATCTACACCCGTGAACCATCGACGCTGCCAGACAACACCATGAGATGGGAATGCTCGAGGAATATTATTTCTCGGGCAACCATCGTCGCCAACATCAACGATAAGGCACCGAAGATGGCTTTACTTTATGCTATCGTTACCATCACTGGAAGGGTCGAAGCGACTGACAATGAAGGTCAACCTAAAAATACCATAAGGAGAGAAACTATATCTTGATTTGGTAGATCGAGGCCTCCTCGTAGTACCATACCGACATGCCAGTGGTGAAGGAGGGGCAACGACATACCAGTGAAGGAGAAGGAGTGGCACGACGCCCCCAAGCCTCTCGCTAGGGTTCGGAGAGGAAATGATATGACATGGACCCCTCATTCGACTTGAAGGACACTTCTAGCACATACATCAGTGCTAACATAAGCAACTTCCGCTCTCTTCATGACTAGGATGCACATAGACAACATCAACACACACATCAAGCATCAATTCGTCAAAGTGCAAAGCTATGCAAGACTAAAGCTATACCGGGGGTGGGGTGTGGGGGGGTTAGGATTCTAAAGCTATAACAGCGGCTGACAAACTATAATAACGATTATCCGCACCACTCATCTCTTCACGCTAGAAGGACAACAAGAAAGATTTTTTCAGCAACAATGCCTCTAGGAAGGGAACTACAGTCAAGCGTTGCATTCGCCGGAACCAACCATCGAAGCCTAGATCCTAAGTTTTCATCCTAAAGATGAAGGCTGAGCAAATCCAAACAATGCCTTCAACAAATTAACAACGTGAAAACACCGTCATTGAAGTACAACCAACTAGGGTTAGACGGGTTTTCACCACCAAAACAAAGTCATTATTTGTTGTAACCACCATTTTCGTGATTCTAGTAGCTACATGTGTAGCATGGTCACGTCGTGCGAGTGTCATGCCACGCAAGTGAAAAACATGCCCGCACAAGCAGACTATCTCGCCGCGACAAGAGGCAGTCACCACCATAGACTTCTAGTGGCAAAGGTCGCCACCGCACACGCAACGATGATTGATGAGGAAGAAGGCTCACTGGTACCGCCAAAATCCCAATGATGCTTTGGCAGTCCCATGTTGTTCTCTTGTCCCACCGTCCTAGAGCATAGCATTATGGAGTGATTTTGTGAGAAATAGCATTTTGAAGTGTTGAGAAAAAGAACAAATGCTTACTTAGTAAATGATTGTATATACTTTTCTGTTGAGGACGAGAGGGTATGGATACAGTTATTGCGTAAAAAGTATCTACACTCCAAAACCCTTGCACAAGTTACACGGCAGCCGAATGATTCTCCTTTTTGGAAGAGGCTCATGCGGACAAAGGTAGCCTTTTTCAATAGGACCAAAATCAATGTTGGGAATGACAATTCAACTAGGTTTTGAAAAGATACTTGGCTAGGGAGCACGACGCTGGCCATACAGTATCCAACTCCCTACAATATTGTACAACGAAAAGAGACATTCGTTAGAAGAATCCTGGAATCTGTTCTCTTAAACATACAGTTTAGAAGGTTACTTGTGGGGGGACGATATATAAATGACTATATTTTATGCACAGGTTGATGCAGGTCAGCCTTTCTGATAAGCCAGATACACCACACTAGAGACTTTCGGTGTCAAGGGTATTCTCGGTGAAGTCTATGTATACAAACTTGATAAACACTGGTCTAATCCCAAAGTCACTACACATTTGGAAAATCAAGGTGACCTTAAAGATCAAAAAATTATGTGGTTTGTTTACAAGAAAGTGGTCCTGACTAAAGATAACCTGGCAAAACGTAATTGCGAGGATAGTAAATGATGTTATTTCTGTGATCGAGATGAATAAATCCAACACTTTCCAAGCTACTGTGGCGCACAGTGCATGTGGCATTTAATGTTAGTCCATCTGATACCATAAACACTCCCTTTTGGGACTTGGCTAAACGAGGTAGAGCCTAAGTTAGCGGCACATATTTGAGTCGGGGTGTGTGTGCCTTACTTTAGACCATATGAAACTATCGGAATAATATGATTTTTAACAGACAAAACATTATAATTTTTTTGCACATAATCTACAGAGCAACTGGTTAGATCCGTACATGGTCGTTACTCAACAGTGCGGAAGCCAATGAGCATATGACTTATGGGTGCAACAGATGGAAGACGGTCACACGGGATACCTATAGCCGGTTCGGAAAACGGTCTAACA
Organism: Triticum dicoccoides; assembly: GCF_002162155.2. Taxonomy (NCBI): domain Eukaryota; kingdom Viridiplantae; phylum Streptophyta; class Magnoliopsida; order Poales; family Poaceae; genus Triticum; species Triticum dicoccoides. The sequence goes on from NC_041390.1 coordinate 508,218,608, forward strand.
AAAGATAGGTGTATAGGCACCTAGTCCTAGATTTTCTTTATCTCTTGATGAGTTGTTGTATCGTACTACACATTTGTTGGATCTTTTGGTTAATAAAATGGTTGCATGCATCGCTTCGCTGCTGCAGAGGCCGGGAGTAATCCTTCTTTTCTAAAAGAAGAAGAAATGAAGCGTTGCATTCTGTGTGTCTGTGGTTGGGTTCAGTAGCTTCTTCCTGTGCATGAACCAAACAGGGCCTAACTAGTAAAAGAGGATCAAGTGAAAATGCAAAATTTCGAGCCTGCAACTGAAAGTGCACTTGTGAATTCTGAAGCAGAATGTCAGCACATATATCCTTTGCTAGCAGAAGCAACTTCCATTACAAGCCAAAGTGCACCACCGTTCATCGCTAGCTAACCAAATAGTTCCTCGAGAAATCTTGGAGCTGTCGTGACAAACGGCCGTTTTATTTCTCAAGCATCACTACCTTACCTATCCGACACATATACGAGTGTTGTTCTTCACTGACAAGGGCAGAGCTAGGCGGTCTGGGCATTCATCCGTCAGTGATATCCTAGCGGGGCAGGCGTCTTGTTGAGCTCCAGCCCCTGGAAATGGATGTCCTGCATGCCCATCATCATTCACCAGAATCAAAAAAACAGTTCAGAGTCCAGACATCACATCAGGAGAAGCTAGCAGAGCAGAGTTCAGACGTCGAGACATCGGGGACTAATGCATGGGAGATGAGCGTACCGCGGCGAAGTGGTTGACGTCGCGGTGGTGCGCCTCGTCGGCGCGCACGACAGTGACGACGTCCTTGAGCCTGGCGTCGGCGGGGAGGCGCCAGTAGTCGATGGCGATGCGCGGGGCGGGGACGTTCTCGATCCTGCCGGCCTCCAGGTCGCGGAGGAACTCGGTGTAGGAGTGGATGGCCTCCTCCTCCAGGTAGCCCACGACGCGGTGCGCGAACTTGGGGGACACGATGTACCCCAGGAAGTAGGCGTTGAAGAAGACGCCCTGCACCGCCAGCACCAGCGCGCGCTCGTACCACTTGGGGTTGGCCACCTCCATGAAGGTCATCAGGTGCATCCGCTCGTTCTCCGCCTCCTCCAGCAGCGCCCGGATCCACCCGCCGCTCTGCTCGAACCGCCGCAGCGACCGCAGGTGCAGCAGCATCCCGCCCACCATCCCCGGCACCGCCGCCACCGTCTCCAGCATCATCGCCCGGCACCCGTACCTCCGCTGCATAGCGTAGGCCCAAGTCGACCCGCCGTGTCATGTCAGTGTCGGACGAACACATATATCTGACCCCCGTGCCGTACCTGGAAGAAGATGTCGGTGGGCACGCGCAGCGACTTGACGGTCCAGTAGGCGATCTTGTCGAGCAGCACCTTGGGCTTGTGGTGCTTGGAGAGATCGATGGTCGTGTCCGACGTGTACGCCTCCCACGGCTGCGAAATCACACGGTCACCACGGCTACGTGCACTGTCAACGACAAGGAGAATATGCAGACGATTTCATTACCCTGAAGCAAGACCACTTCCACTCGGCGCCGTCCTTGTTCACCAGCTTGGCAGGCACGATGCCCCAGTAGCTGCTCGCCGCGGGGCTCTTGCCCTCCTTCGCGGCCTGCACAGCGTCGGCCTTGGCGGCCTGCATCGCCTCGGCCGTCGCGGCGGCGGTGCTCGCCACGTTGTCCTTGGACGCGGTCGCCTCCTCCCTCGCCGCCTCGGCGGCGGAGGTGGACAGCGGCCGCGCCCACATGGCCACGGCCACGGCGCCCCCTTCCCCTCCGGCAAGCAGGGGCCTCTGCGCGGCCGGAGTGGTCGGCCCGAAGACGCGCGGGCCCAGGTGGCGGAGGAGGACGGATCCGGCGACGCGGGAGCTCATCGCCGAAGATGACGAGCCTGCTTGGTGGGCTGCCGCTCTGCTCGCGAAACTCGTGGTCGCAGGCTCGAGAACCTGCGGACGTGCCAAGCTCTGAGAGGGTGACGGGATGACGTGTCGCTGTCGCCGAGCCAGCGCGCGCCACGATGGCATGGCGCTACGAGCAGATGACGCGAGACGTGGGAGCAACGGCGGCTCTGCTTGACTGGTGTTTCTGGAGCTCGCAATTGACTGGTGGGCAGCTTCTGCGTGCTCTCGCCCGTGAGATTTGTAGTTTCGGGTGTGCCCCAGCTTTTCAGGAGGCTCCCCTCAAAGAAAGAAAAAAAAGCTTTTCAGGAGGCAGGATTGGGTGTCAAAATCGTTGCGGCTGCTATGTGGTGGGGTGGCTGCTAGGACTTCCGGTGGACTCTGAACTTGGCCGTGCGTCGGCGTGCCTAGAATCTTTGTGTTCCCATTTCAACGGATGAGGAAAGATTGTTAGTTTTAGTGGACTTGTTTTGACACGAAAATTAGAGTGGCCTACTGTTTTCCCCCTCGTTCTTAGAGCATCTCCAACAGCCGCCCAATACCGTAACACGGTAAAAATCAGTTTGCAGTGTGTCGATCGTCTGCTTTGGCACGGCGGGGAGCGCTTGCTCCAGCGGCCGTGATAAAATTTAGCGCGCGCAGCTCCCGCATGCGCGCGGGAGCAGCCGACGCTTGCCATATGTTGCATTTTGGACACAAAATGAATTTCAAACATCAAAACAATGACATGGCATAATTCAAATCACACAAACAAGTTCATACTGACATAAAAGTTCATGCCCACAAGTTCAAATTCATGCCCATAACATCATCTGACCAAGTTTAAAATCCAAAACAAGTTCATGACACAAAAGTTCACATCAACGAAAGGCACATCAATAATTAAGCCTCGTCCTCGTCTTCATCCTCATCTTCCTCCGACTCATCCTCCTCCTCTGAAGACGATTGTTCCTCCTCCTCTTCATTGTCGCACGCCGCATCATCATGTGAAGTTCGGAAGGTGTTGGCTAGATTTTCAACGGCATCTTCATGCGAAGGTGTGTGAGGCACCCCGGAAGACATTCCGCCATGTCGCTCGAGGTGCTCCCATGCCTCCCATGAGAGACGCAAAACTCATGCCTCCCATACAGTCCATGCCGCCCGGAGGTGCTCCGAAGCCACCCATGTCTCCCATGGTCTTCATGATAGCTCCAAAGCCACCCATGGTAGCTCCGAAGCCACCGATGCCTCACATGCCGCCAAGGCCACCCATGCCGCCAAGGCCACCACCACCCATGCCGCGAATCATGGCTCTTTTTTCGATCAGGACTTCTTCACGGGCAAGATTGACATACTCCTTTTGCGCCTCATTGAGGATAGACGTGTCCATGAAGAACAAGTACTTCTCCCAATCCAACACAACAACCTAGATCGCTCCTCCATGCCCACCTTCCTCTCCTCCAATGCCACCTTCCTGTCCTCGGCCGCGGCATCTTGGTTCCTTGCCATCTTCCTCACCTCGTTCGCTTCTTTTCTTCCCTTCACAATAGTTTTCATAGCATTTTTAGCTCATCATCTCTTTTCCTCTTCTTCTTTTCTTTTGCGTCTTTCTTGCACACATCCAGTCGTGTTGGCTTCGAGTATGAAACCGAGTTGGGTGTGGGGCTTCTCTTGCCGTCATCACTTGATGCCTCCTCCTTCTCATCATCCAAATCAATTGTTTGCATGTGTTTGTTGCTCATATCCAAATCATCCATACCATCACGCTTCTTTCATTTCTCATCATCATTCAATGCTTCATAGCAATGAGGCAAGGTAAATGGTCTTCCTTTCTTGATCTTTCCTTTCTTACTCTTCTTCTCCTCTCCTTTGGACTAGTTTTGTGCAATATTGAACTACATAAAAACAAAACAATTTAGCACTACAAACACCAACAACAAGCATGATGAACATGGACGAAATGGCTCTTACCCTATCTTCATCATTAATGCCACTTGGATTCAACTTGTCAACCGCCATTTGTGCGGCCACCCACTTTTGACAATCTTTGTTGATTGTCGACCACCGGGAGCGAAGAAATCGGTCGGAGTGATCACTTCCACTCTTGTTGTGTAGATCAAAATGCTCCTTCATCCGGTTCTAATAAGCATCTCTACTTTGATCACCTCCAACGGATGGATCCCTCGACACTTGCAACCAAGTATTGCATAGCAAGACGTCTTGTTCATTGGTGTAGTTGCCTCCTCTTCCTTTCGGTGCATCGACAATGCCCTCACCATCCTCGTCCACCTCGAACTCATGGTCATCGAGATGCATGTCATTTGTTTGAGACCAATGCAAATTGTTGGAGCCAACACCCATAGTTGATATGTATGCCTCATCCGTTGGGGAACGTTGCAGAAAACAAAAAAAATTCCTACGGTTTCACCAAGATCCATCTAGTTCATCTAGCAACGAGTGATTGGATGCATCTACGTACCTTGTAGATCGCAAGCGGAAGCGTTCAAAGAACGGGAATGAGGGAGTCGTACTCGACGTGATCCGAATCACCGGAGATCCTAGCACCAAACGGACGGCACCTCCGCGTTCAACACACGTACGGTCAGCGTAACGTCTCCTCCTTCTTGATCCAGCAAGGGGGAAGGAGAGGTTGTGGAAGATGGCTCCAGCAGCAGCACGACGGCGTGGTGGTGATGGAGCTGCAGTACTCCGGCAGGGCTTCGCCAAGCTCTATGGAGGAGGAGGATGTGTTGGAGAGGGAGAGGGAGGCACCAAAAGAAAAGGTAAGAGGTCCTCCATCCCCCCCACTATATATAGGGGGGCCTAGGGGGGCGCCGGCCCTAGGAGATGCAATCTCCTAGGGGGCGGCGGCCAAGGGGTGGGGGGCTTGCCCCCCAAGCAAGGGGGCGCCCCCCCTTTAGGGTGTCAGGACCCCGACTCGATGTCACATCGATCTAGCCGGTAACACCTCATATCACCTTGCGGCCTCACGCACGGTATCCCCACGGGTGTCGTCTTACCTTTGCCCGGGACCGTTTGCGCATTTTGGCTCACGTATATGATAGTGTCGCTAGCATCCATATGATAAAGAGCCCGGGCTGACATGACTAGTCGTAAACCCAAAGTGGCACAGACTTACAGGGACAGGCATTCATGACCCAGCTTCGAACGTGTCGGTCATCAGCAAGTGGGTCCGGGCTGTAGCACTGGGCTAACAGGACTCCGGTAAACCGGGCTGTAGCGGGCTAACAGGACTCCGGTACTCAAAGCGTGACATTTCCCCGAAGGGACAGACACAGGAACGAAGAAGGACACATGCCGGCCAGCCTAAGTGTTCCAGAGCAGTAGCAAGCTACCATGGCTCAGCGGTAACACTAGGAGACATTTCCCGGTAAGAGAGGCTACTAAAGATAAACAACTAGATAGTCAGATCCCACACATACCAAGCATTTCAATCATACACACAATATGCTCGATATGTGCAAATACAACGAAGCATCACAACATGACTCTATGACACAAGTACTTTATTTAAGGCTCAGTGAGCCATACATAACATACACAAAGGTACGGGTCTCACGACCCCACATACAAGTCATACAGTCATACCAACCAGCAGCGGAAGTAACTTGTCTGAGTACAGACAACTAGTAAAATAAAAGAGGCTTGGAAAGCCTAGCTATACTACGTGGTCCTTCACAAGCTCAGGGTCACCACCTGGGTCTTTAGCCTACTCGTTGATGTCAACGTCTACATAGAACCCATCAGAAGGGGTTGCAGCGTCTTCTGTAAAAATGTAGATTATAGCAACATGAGTACAAAGGTACTCAGCAAGACTTACATCAGATCCTACATACATGCATAGTATCAAGAAGGGTTGGTGGAGTTATTGCAGCAAGCCAGCTTTGACTCTTGGCTAGGCTAACCTACGATACTCTAACTTGAAATGGTTTTGCGCACACGAGTCCACTACTCACCACTTCAATACACTACCGAGGATCCGCCTCCGTCTTCCTACGGAAGAGCCATCCTCGGCACTCACACTTATCTTGAGGTTTTTAACAGTTTCCATTTACTTGTCTATGAACTGTATAGGCAACCAAGTAGTCCTTTACCGCGAACGCGGCTATTCGAATAGATCATGTTAACCCTGCAGGGGGTACTTCTTCATACACGCTCTCACCACTTACCGTCGTTTACACGACATGTACTCGGCAACCTTCAAGCGGAAGCCCAACGTGGGTGTCGGCCACGACCTACCTAATCACCTAAGCCTCCAGTCCAGGTTTATCGCCTATCCAGGTTCCATCCGCAGGGAGTCCGGCCGAGGTTTCCCATACGGCCCCGAACGATGTGAACAGGGTTCCCGAGATACCTAACGGGTATTCGGTACACCCGGCCACGTACCTACCGCATCACAGCCCACCCCTACGGTCAGCGCTGTCCACGGCCTCCAGTAGGCTACAAACACCAGAAACTACTTGCAACTCCTGGACGGAGAACTAGGGTGAATAAGAAGCCGAGAGGGTCCATTGGTTTCGGGCCCAATGCATGGTAGTAGCTGATTCTTAAATCACACATACAGATCTCAGTGCTTAGGGTCGGCTTCAATGAAACAACCCACCATGTACTCCTACATGGCCTTTCATCGATACCTTTACCAAATCGTGTTCACCACACCACTCCCATTACCGACATAATCATTTCACTCCAGCCCATCACCCAGATGAAGCATAGCAGGCATAGCAAGGTAGGAACAACACATACATATGGCTCAAGCAACTCCTACACATGCTAGTGGGTTTCATCTAGTTACTGTGGCAATGACAGGTCATGCAGAGGAAATGGGTTCAACTACCGTAGCACACAGCAGTTTGAATCGCGTTGTCTTAATGCAGTAAAAGAGAGCAGGAGCGAGAACATGGGATTGTATCGATATGATCAAATGGTTGGTTGCTTGCCTGATGGTTCGATGCACTGATACGGTTCTTCGTTAGGGTAATCACGGTACTCCTCGGGGACAGAACCTGCCGCAGAGAGCACCGATACACAAACATTACCAAACAGTATGCAACAATATGATGCATGCATGAGACATGGCAAAATGAGTGTATTGGGCTAATGCAACTAAAACCAGAAGGGTTTGAACAAATTTGAATCAAGGATTCAAATTTCAAATTCAAATATGGCCTTTTAAAGTGCTTTTCCTTGTTCTGCTT
>NC_041390.1:508229370-508230176 GCF_002162155.2 Triticum dicoccoides
GGAGATGGCTGCTATGGCGAACGGCGGCGACGGTGGTGTTCGGCCGTGCGAGAGAGAGAGCGAGGGAGAGGAGGGGAGAGCCGGGGGAGAGTGAGAGAGAGCAGGGGGGGATCGGGACGGCCTGCGGGAGTCGTCCACGCGGCCAGGAGCGCGTCGGCAAGCAGGAGGTGGCCGCGCGGCCGTGCGCGCGCGAGCACGCAGCAGCTTCGGGGCGAGGGGAGAAAGACGACGGAGAGCTGCAGTGGTGGGCTGGGCCGCTGCTGGCTGGGCCGGCCAGCTGGCTGGGCCGCACAGTGGAGGAGCCCAGGTAAGTTTTCCCCTTTTTTTTATTTATGTTTCTGTTTTATTTACTATATCTGCAACTTTGTTGAATTAAATAAAATACCTAGGCAAGTTCAAAAATCACCAAACTATTCCTGGCCCATAGTTGGATTATTTCCAACATGAAACATTTTAGTTTGGAGATATTTGAGCATTTAAATATTTTATATTATTTTAAATGCCCAAATTCAAATATTTATGATTTAAATCAAAAACCCTAGGATGGCCTAGGAAAATGTGCACCATTTTTGGCAGAGGTTCTGAACCAAGACAAAAATGATGGGCATTTTAGAAGGGCATTTCAGGTTCATTGAAAAATTATTTTAGTAACCCTAGTTGGTTTCAGAGGGGACTGGGGGTTCTGTCATCCCCATTTCAAGTTTCTGATGAAAGAGTAAACATGATGCAACACTCTAATGCATGACTAGCTAGGTTGTGACAACTCACCCCCACTCAAAAGAATCTCGTCCCGAGATTTGGGTTCC
>NC_041390.1:508230186-508234926 GCF_002162155.2 Triticum dicoccoides
AGCTCCTATACATTATTTTTCTACACCTCCGGAAGGAGTACAAACTAGGTCATATCCCACGAGTCACGCGGGACGATAGATGACACAGCTAGTGCGAACTAGTGATACTACCACTAACTCAGACCGATCCGTAGTAGTCCTCGTAGAAGTCACCTCCATAGCCTGGGAGCTCAACATGATCATCTGGAAACAGACGGTCTCGCGGAGCTTGTGGACCATAGGGGCTAGGATGAGGCCTTGGACCAACAAACGGTGGCCTGCGGGGACCGCGAGGTGGGGTGATGCCTCCTACATCACGCCAAACCATCACGTCTGGCAGAGCAGATCTCACAGGATAGAGATCACGCATATCTGAATATCCAGCTTGCACCGCCGGTGCGAACCGAGTCAAAGTGGCCCAGTGGTCAGCACGGGTATTGAAGAGCTCTAACCTTAAGGCCCGATTTTCACGGTCCTTATCCTCGAGCATCTCAGCAGTGGTGCGAGTCCGTGAATCCTCCTGAGTGGGGTCAGCATAGATAGCCTGGAGATACCCTTGCGCTCCCGGAAGTGATCCTGGCATATACCGGAAATCAGAGTCCCGAAATAACCCAGATCTGACTCGCATAATGGTCATCATAGAGTAGGCGGCGTCTTGCACAGCCATCTCAATAGTAACCCCGAGTCCATAGGAGCAGTGAAGAGGCTCGGTGGATCCAGGATAAGATGGAAATATCCTGACAGTGCAGAGATACTGGCTTTGATTAAAATCTCGGAATTGCTCTTCGACCGTGTACTCGGGATACCAGCGGTATCCAGCCTCAGTCATTACCCTGACCAACTTAGCAGTATGGCCGGGTACATCTAGGCATCGAGTCAGGCGAACCACTTGATTGAGGTCGCGAGTGGCCATCTGAAAGCACAATCATAATGCAAAGGCATTAGAATTTCTAGCAAAATTTCGGCAGCATATCAGCTGTAAATGCTCAAGAAGGATTTTGAGACATTTGACAAAGGATTTCATACACACTCAACATCATCATATCAAAGTTCTGAATCCATTCTAACAACATAATGTGGTAGTAGAACTGAACTAGGCTTGTATCCATCAAACTTATAAGGTACTACTGATTAGTAACTCGTGATCCTGATAGAGAGAACAGATCCTAATTCCTTAACCCCCGGTGGAAGAATGGACTGACTCAGATCAGAAAGTCATAAGGTATAAGGAGTAAAAGGAGCCTTACGTTCCAACCCACAAACAATTCCCCTACATATAACTAAAGAATTTCTAGACTCAACATCGACCAGTTTGGCTTGGAGAACCTACAGGCAGTCCGGCTCTGATACCAACGCTGTCAGGACCCCGACTCGATGTCACATCGATCTAGCCGGTAACACCTCATATCACCTTGCGGCCTCACGCACGGTATCCCCACGGGTGTCGTCTTACCTTTGCCCGGGACCGTTTGCGCATTTTGGCTCACGTATATGATAGTGTCGCTAGCATCCATATGATAAAGAGCCCGGGCTGACATGACTAGTCGTAAACCCAAAGTGGCACAGACTTACAGGGACAGGCATTCATGACCCAGCTTCGAACGTGTCGGTCATCAGCAAGTGGGTCCGGGCTGTAGCACTGGGCTAACAGGACTCCGGTAAACCGGGCTGTAGCGGGCTAACAGGACTCCGGTACTCAAAGCGTGACATTTCCCCGAAGGGACAGACACAGGAACGAAGAAGGACACATGCCGGCCAGCCTAAGTGTTCCAGAGCAGTAGCAAGCTACCATGGCTCAGCGGTAACACTAGGAGACATTTCCCGGTAAGAGAGGCTACTAAAGATAAACAACTAGATAGTCAGATCCCACACATACCAAGCATTTCAATCATACACACAATATGCTCGATATGTGCAAATACAACGAAGCATCACAACATGACTCTATGACACAAGTACTTTATTTAAGGCTCAGTGAGCCATACATAACATACACAAAGGTACAGGTCTCACGACCCCACATACAAGTCATACAGTCATACAAACCAGCAGCGGAAGTAACTTGTCTGAGTACAGACAACTAGTAAAACAAAAGAGGCTTGGAAAGCCTCTATACTACGTGGTCCTTCACAAGCTCAGGGTCACCACCTGGGTCCTTAGCCTACTCGTTGATGTCAACGTCTACATAGAACCCATCAGAAGGGGTTGCAGCGTCTTCTGTAAAAATGTAGATTATAGCAACATGAGTACAAAGGTACTCAGCAAGACTTACATCAGATCCTACATACATGCATAGTATCAAGAAGGGTTGGTGGAGTTATTGCAGCAAGCCAGCTTTGACTCTTGGCTAGGCTATCCTACGATACTCCAACTTGAAATGATTTTGCGCACACGAGTCCACTACTCACCACTTCAATACACTACCGAGGATCCACCTTCGTCTTCCTACGGAAGAGCCATCCTCGGCACTCACACTTATCTTGAGGCTTTTAACAGTTTCCATTTACTTGTCTATGAACTGTATAGGCAACCAAGTAGTCCTTTACCGCGGACGCGGCTATTCGAATAGATCATGTTAACCCTGCAGGGGGTACTTCTTCATACACGCTCTCACCACTTACCGTCGTTTACACGACATGTACTCGGCAACCTTCAAGCGGAAGCCCAACGTGGGTGTCGGCCACGACCTACCTAATCACCTAAGCCTCCAGTCCAGGTTTATCGCCTATCCAGGTTCCATCCGCAGGGAGTCCGGCCGAGGTTTCCCATACGGCCCCGAACGATGTGAACAGGGTTCCCGAGATACCTAACGGGTATTCGGTACACCCGGCCACGTACCTACCGCATCACAGCCCACCCCTACGGTCAGCGCTGTCCACGGCCTCCAGTAGGCTACAAACACCAGAAACTACTTGCAACTCCTGGACGGAGAACTAGGGTGAATAAGAAGCCGAGAGGGTCCATTGGTTTCGGGCCCAATGCATGGTAGTAGCTGATTCTTAAATCACACATACAGATCTCAGTGCTTAGGGTCGGCTTCAATGAAACAACCCACCATGTACTCCTACATGGCCTTTCATCGATACCTTTACCAAATCGTGTTCACCACACCACTCCCATTACCGACATAATCATTTCACTCCAGCCCATCACCCAGATGAACCAGACCTGACACGACTCTAAGCATAGCAGGCATAGCAAGGTAGGAACAACACATACATATGGCTCAAGCAACTCCTACACATGCTAGTGGGTTTCATCTAGTTACTGTGGCAATGACAGGTCATGCAGAGGAAATGGGTTCAACTACCGTAGCACACAGCAGTTTGAATCGCGTTGTCTTAATGCAGTAAAAGAAAGCAGGAGCGAGAACATGGGATTGTATCGATATGATCAAATGGTTGGTTGCTTGCCTGATGGTTCGATGCACTGATACGGTTCTTCGTTAGGGTAATCACGGTACTCCTCGGGGACAGAACCTGCCGCAGAGAGCACCGATACACAAACATTACCAAACAGTATGCAACAATATGATGCATGCATGAGACATGGCAAAATGAGTGTATTGGGCTAATGCAACTAAAACCAGAAGGGTTTGAACAAATTTGAATCAAGGATTCAAATTTCAAATTCAAATATGGCCTTTTAAAGTGCTTTTCCTTGTTCTGCTTGAAACATCAATTTAACTTGTTTGATCATGCATGAAAATAGTACAGATGGATAGATTGGATTTTTTTGATCATTTTTCATATATAATTTGTCCAATTTGGAGTTACAGAGTAAAAGTTATGAATTTTTGAAGTTTAAATAATATTCTGGAATTTCCTGATTTAAATTAAATCCAGAAATTATAATTATTGCGCCAGCATGACGTCAGCATGACGTCAGTGGTCAACTGCGGCTGGCTGAAGTCAAACCTGACGTGTGGGGGCCACACGTCAGTGACAGGGGGGGTTTAACAGGTTTAAATTAATCCTAATTAGGGATTAGTGGCGCTGGGGCCCACTGTCAGTGTCAGGGGGGGGGTTGACTAACGGTAATTAGTACTATCTAACTACCTGTCCGACAGGGCCCACGCGTCAGTGACCCTGGGGGGTCAAACCTCAGGTCGGACAGGTCAAACCCCACCGGCGACATGACGCCGGCGAGGCCCGAGACGGCGGCGAAAGTGCTTTTTGCCATTCCGGCAACCAAATGGACGGCGGAAGGCATCTACGTGTTGCTGAGGTTGAGCTGCGACTATTGGTGGTGGTGGTTGGGCTCGGGGTGGCCGGAGTTGACGGCGGCGAGCTCGGCTGCGGCTGCCGGAGTTCGGGTGCGGTCGGAATCGACGTTGCAGGGGGCTTGGGGAGGCGTTGGTGCGCGCTACGTGCTCCTAGTGAGGTGTGGAGCACGATGGTGTGCTCGGTTGGGTGCTACGGTGACCGTGGCCACGACGGCGACATCGCCGGCGGCGTGGAGCTCTCGGCCAAGGTGGGGCTAGGGCCTAGAGGTCGAAAGAGACCAGGGGAGAAGGGGGAAACGATCCGGGGGCTCACCGCGGGGCTGCAGAGGTGGTTAGCGGGCTCGGGGACGCGCTGGAGACGACGAATTCGACGGCGACGATGATCGGAGCCCGAAGAGGGGAACGGCGACGTGGCGGCGATGCAGGGCTTCCGGGGAGCTGTGGAGCGGTGGGGAGGAAGAGGGAGTCGAGGCGGAGCTCCTGAGCTAGTCGGGAGAGCGAGGGGTGGCCGGAGATGGCTGCTATGGCGAACGGCG
>NC_041390.1:508235283-508255846 GCF_002162155.2 Triticum dicoccoides
GAGAGAGAGAGCGAGGGAGAGGAGGGGAGAGCCGGGGGAGAGTGAGAGAGAGCAGGGGGGGATCGGGACGGCCTGCGGGAGTCGTCCACGCGGCCAGGAGCGCGTCGGCAAGCAGGAGGTGGCCGCGCGGCCGTGCGCGCGCGAGCACGCAGCAGCTTCGGGGCGAGGGGAGGAAGACGACGGAGAGCTGCAGTGGTGGGCTGGGCCGCTGCTGGCTGGGCCGGCCAGCTGGCTGGGCCGCACAGTGGAGGAGCCCAGGTAAGTTTTCCCCTTTTTTTTATTTCTGTTTCTGTTTTATTTACTATATCTGCAACTTTGTTGAATTAAATAAAATACCTAGGCAAGTTCAAAAATCACCAAACTATTCCTGGCCCATAGTTGGATTATTTCCAACATGAAACATTTTAGTTTGGAGATATTTGAGCATTTAAATATTTTATATTATTTTAAATGCCCAAATTCAAATATTTATGATTTAAATCAAAAACCCTAGGATGGCCTAGGAAAATGTGCACCATTTTTGGCAGAGGTTCTGAACCAAGACAAAAATGATGGGCATTTTAGAAGGGCATTTCAGGTTCATTGAAAAATTATTTTAGTAACCCTAGTTGGTTTCAGAGGGGACTGGGGGTTCTGTCATCCCCATTTCAAGTTTCTGATGAAAGAGTAAACATGATGCAACACTCTAATGCATGACTAGCTAGGTTGTGACATAGGGTTTCCCCCACCCTAGGCGCATGGGCCCTAGGGGAAGTGGTGCCCAGCCCACTTTGGGCTGGATCCCTTCCCACTTCAGCCCATGGGGCCCTCCGGGATAGGTGGCCCCACCCAGTGGACCCCCGGGACCCTTCCGGTGGTCCCGGTACAATACCGGTGACCCCGAAACTTGTCCCGACGGCCGAAATAGCACTCCCTATATATAATTCTTTACCTCCGGACCATTCCGGAACTCCTCGTGACGTCCGGGATCTCATCCGGGACTCCGAACAACATTCGAGTTACTGCATATACATATCCCTACAACCCTAGCGTCACCGAACCTTAAGTGTGTAGATCCTACGGGTTCGGGAGACATGTAGACATGACCGAGATTGCTTTCCGGTCAATAACCAACAGCGGGATCTAGATACCCATGTTGGCTCCCACATGCACCTCGATGATCTCATCGGATGAACCACGATGTCGAGGATTCAAGCAACCCCGTATACAATTCCCTTCGTCAATCGGTATGTTACTTGCCCGAGATTCGATCGTCGGTATCCCAATACCTCGTTCAATCTCGTTGCCGGCATGCCACTTTACCCGTACCGTAATGCATGATCCCGTGACCAGACACTTGGTCACTTTGAGCTCATAATGATGATGCATTACCGAGTGGGCCCAGTGATACCTCTCCGTCATACGGAGTGACAAATCCCAGTCTTGATCCGTGTCAACCCAACAGACACTTTCGGAGATACCCGTAGTATACCTTTATAGTCACCCAGTTACGTTGTGACGTTTGGTACACCCAAAACACTCCTACGGTATCCGGGAGTTACACGATCTCATGGTCTAAGGAAAGGATACTTGACATTGAAAAACTCTAGCAAACGAACTATACGATCTTGTGCTATGTTTAGGATTGGGTCTTGTCCATCACATCATTCTCCTAATGATGTGATCTCGTTATCAATGACATCCAATGCCCATAGTCAGGAAACCATGACTATCTATTGATCAACGAGCTAGTCAACTAGAGGCTTACTAGGGACATGTTGGTGTCTATTATTCACACATGTATTACGATTTCCGGATAACACAATTATAGCATGAATAAAAGACAATTATCATGAACAAGGAAATATAATAATAATCCTTTTATTATTGCCTCTAGGGCATATTTCCAACATCATCGTTGAAACTACAAAGTATATACAATGAAGCAAATAAGCTATCTATATGTATGCATTCAAAAAATAACAAGAACAAAAAAGTTGGCGAAATTTTATACCTTTGGGTCATTTCCTTGAACACCTTGTGCGCGTCGGCCGCCGGCTCAACAAGTGAGCTCGCCGGCGCTTCAGTAGCCGCCGCGCCCGTCGCACGCCCTGCAAGCTTCTTCCTCGACGGCTTCGAGGAGCTGGAGCCGTCCGCCACCTTGTTCTTCTTTGCGGATCCCTTGCCCTTCTTCGGCCGTGCCGAATTTGGAAGCTTCGAGAGGGGGGCACGTGGCTTCATGGCGGGTGCCAGCGCGACGCCACCCGCCGTCGAGGTCATCCGTGGCAGCACGAAAAGACCGCGTGCGATGCCGGTGCTTGGAGGAGCTCCGGCGGAGGCGAAGCCAAAGCTACCCGCGCTAGGGTTTGCAGCGGCGGCGGCGGTGGAGGGATCGTGGCTGTAGGAAGGGGGTGAGGGGGGAGCCGGTGCGGGCGTCCATCGGGTCAATTCGCCGGCAGCGGCGCGGGCGGGGCGAAGGTGATGCGGCAGAGAGAGTGCGGCACGAGCACTCGAGTGTGCGGCGTGCGGAAGTGGGTGCATCAAATACACAATGTGCGATCGTGATTCAGACCGCGCGCCCAACTCTATATGCCGCGCACGCTTATTGCGCGTCCGCTGAAGCCCCTATATCAATTGTGCACGCTAAAAAGAACAAATTTACGGTGCGGCGTTTATTTAGTGCGGCTGTTGGAGATGCTCTCAGAGAGAGACCGGAGAAATGAAGACCCTTCGTGCGGCGAGCGTATCAGAAGGTGCAACTGCAAATCATATAATTTTCGCTTGCTTGATGGCAAGGAGCGCTTCCTATTTAGCGCTTGAGGGGCCGGTTATAGGCTATTGGGCAAACCGGAGCACACCCGCCTTCTGCGCGCTGGGCCGGCCCATGCCACTCCTTTTTCTGGTTTTGAATATGCAAAAAATGTACACTGGAAAGAAACGAACCCGCGACCAAACCAGTGTGACCATACTTTGTGGATCACGAATTTTCCTGCTGATGTAACCCGTGCAGTGACCGGCGATCTTGTCGCGACCACATGTTAATGGAATGCAAGATGTTTCATATAAAACATGTTATGGTAATCCATTTACTTTTCTTCTTTCATATTTTCCCTAGCCGTTTTTTCTTTTTTCGTTGTTGGGCTTTTCTGCACCGGTTTTTGTTTTTGTTTTTTCTTTCTTTTTCTGTTTTCTTTATTTTTTTCAAAAAGCATTTTTTAATTTGATGTTTTTTTCAAAATCGATGAACTTTTTTTCCAAATCGATGAACTTTTTCCAAAAATGATGAACTTTTTTCAAAAATTGATGATTTTCCTTGAAATTAGTGAACTTTTTCAAAATTTAATTATTTTTCATAAAAAGATAATCTTTTTCCAAATTATTTTTAAATAACACAAAAATCTAAGTGATATAGTAATTGACTGAGTAATAAATAGCGCACTCACCCAGGTTGGAAGGGGCTGATGCCTTCCCACCCACCCAGGTTCAAGGCATGGTACTTGCAATTTGGGGTTGTTGCACCAATTATACTGTAGGGGGTTTCCTTACAGTCTTTCTGTCAAAAAAAAATAGCGCACTCTATTAGTTCTAAAAGAATTTGCTTTGCTATTAGTCACTACTACCGTTGAGAAGCTCTAGTGGTTATTGTAGCAATACGAGAGAAGTAGCGGTGCTAGTTTCATTCTCCATACCACCGTTTTTTTGCATGGTTTTTTGCGCTATAAATTCAGTGTACTGCGCTGCCCGTTAGCACTGCAGATGGCTTCCGCAGCGATGAACGCGCCAAATAGAAGCCCCTGGCAAGGGTTGAGTGGCGTTGCGTCAAAGAGCTCTTAGGTACTTCCAACGCTGACTTTCAAACTAAATGCATCCGTTCAAGACATGTTTTATCATCCAATGTGGTGTCCCGTCAATGAACCTATGAAGTGGGATAAACATGTCCACACATGGCGATAATGAACGCTTTAATTGCTTGTTGTAACGGGCTTTAAGGCATGGTAATGTCTCAACTAATGCTTCTAGACGTATAATTTATATTTTGTTAATGTTTTAGATGGTCAATTTAACCAGAAATAAGAGAGGGCACAATAAATCTGGATGGAGGTAGTAGTGTGCTTTCCGACTCTTTTTAATTCAACCAAGTGAACTATTTTCAGAAACCATATCATAAGAGTCACAAATAGCGTCCTAAGAGCCCGGACCGTGTCCAGACCTGTCTATTCTGAGCCCCTATTTGTATGTGGATGCAACTACGTTCCTCATTTTTCTCCCTTGTATGCCCGATGTGATTAATGGAGATGAAGAAAGAGAAAGAGAAGGAAGAATAAAGGAAGAGAAAAGGTGGTTCACGGCGGGCCGCGTCGTAGCGGACCGACAAGGTATGTTCACAAGCCTCCATATCTTCCTCGTATTTGGTGTTAATATGAGGGTTTATAGACAGCCCAGAGGCGTTCGTGAGCCCTTATATCCTTCCCATATTTGATGTCAAACACGAGGATTTACAGACATCCTCATCATATAGAGATAATATGATGGTTTCGATTGGGTCACTTTTTCATTTTCTTTTATGTCCGACCACTACCGGGCTGACGTGAGACATTTGAGAAGGGTTTGAAGGGACCTTAGATGCTCTAACCATGGACCTATATTGAGCTTTATTAGTTAGGCAATCGTGTGATGCAGATTTTCTGAGCTCATGCATCCGGGTCTCGCTATCCTAGCTCTCCAATGTTACTTTAAGATCTGTGTTGCACAACTAAGTTACTACATGAAAATTTCTTTTTTTTTCTCCCATATAAAACATATCTTGAACTCCAAACTTTGCAGCACAACAAAGTTTTCTAACTAAAATGTGGGATAAAACTTTCAGATTGTTTGGTCCAACATAAATATTAAAAAAGTTTAATCAAAAGTTTGAAGTTCAAGACAAATTTTATGAGAGAAACAACAAAAAAGGACGCCGACAACGCTTACACGTGTGGACGTTAAGGGGTCTGCCCATATATTTTGTGTGGTGTCTAAGCGGACCATCCCACACGCCTACGTGTGGGCAAAACAAGTAATGCCCACATGTCTCTTTTTTCCCCGGCCCCTCTCACACGTCTACGTGTGGGCAAAATAGACAACGCTCACATGTCCGTGCGTCAGGCCTCCTACCTCATGGTCCCGCACGTCCCGCGCTACAGTCGCCAAGCGCCCGCAGTTGCCATGGTCCGGACCCTCTTCCGTGTTTGTTTAACTGCAGTTGCTATATCGTTGAACTACAGTTGCCATGTTGGACAACTACATTTGCCATGATTGCTCAACTGCAGTTGCCATCTCAAGTCAAGTGCCAGATGCCATTTTTGGACAACTGCAGTTGTTGCCATGTTTGGCCTGGTTTACTATAGTTGCCATGATTTAAAAAACTTTAGGGGTTGCCCCCTACTAACTCTAGGCGGATGCCATGTATGGTCTGATTTACTATAGTTGCCATCATTTGAAAACTTTAGAGGTTGCCACCTACTAACACTAGGCAGTTGCCGTGTAGCGCTACAAAGAGACATGTCAAAATAACATGTTTGGGTAAAGAGAGAGTTGACATCTGCTTAGAAGCACACTAGGGCAGTTGCCATGTACCCTGCAAAATACATGGCAACTAACATGTTCGGGTAAAAGAGAGAGTTGCCATCTGTTTATAAGCACACTAGGGCAGTTGCCATGTACCCTGCAAAACACATGGCAACTGGCAGCTTTGGGTGGGAGAGGAGACGGGTGTGTGGACGAACTGATAGATGCCCACACACCAGCCCCTGTGCGTGATTGAAAACTGACGTTTGGGCGAACTGTTAAACGCCCACCACACCGATCCATCCATGTAATGAAAACGGACGTGTGGACGACCGAATGAATGCCCACACACCAGCCAGTCCTACGTGGCATCACAAATATGCCAAAATTTGTGCAACCACAAACGGACGTGGATCCATTGTGTGAGCGAAATGCAAATGCCCACACGTGTAGGTATTAGTGTTTCTGGGCGAAAGGTACTTACACAAATCGCAATGAAGAGAAATAGAGAATGGATGGCTAGATAAGAGGGGGCCGAGGTGCATGAGCTCTAAAACATGTTTTCGGACAATCGTGAATGGAACACGTGATGATCACTTCAGATGCTCCCTTCCAAATCGATATTTGGTTTACTCGAAATTCATCTCACTGCCTGACAAAAACTCCGCAAACCATAACTTTCAGCAATTCAGAACCTGAGGTCTACGCCGATTCTTTTTTCGCGCCCTACACGATCAACGGCTCGTCGGGAGCGGCGGGCTGGAGCGCCACGTCGATGCCGGGGAGGTCCGAGTTGACGGAGAACCTGAGCCACCGCTTCTTCTCCACGAACTTGAGCACCGGCTGCAGCACGAGCCCGACAGCCACGGCGCCGAGGCTCACCAGCGCCACCTTGAGCGTCGACAGCGCGAGCACCGCCACGATCAGCGCCGTCGCGGGCACCAGCATCGCCACGCACCCGGCTGTGCCCAGCGGCACCCTGTACGGCCGCGGGGCGTCGGGCCGCCTCACCCGCAGCAGGACGAACGACAGGAACTCGAGGAGCATGCCGAAGCAGTAGAGGAAGTTCTCGGCCGCCACGATCTCCTGGAAGCTCATCGTGGACAGCAGCAGCACGACGGAGGCCGAGAAGAGGATGCCGACCAGCGGGGTCCCGTACCGCGACCGGGTCGCGAAGAAGGCCGGCAGCATGCCCCGCTCCGCCATGCCCAGGAGCTGGTACGAGTCGCTGCTCATCTCCGCCACGAACATGCCCATGTTGGACATCGCCGCCGCCGCCTGCATCCACCACATCAGCCACGCGCCGCCGAGCACCTTCGCGATGTCCGCGAAGTAGCCGTCCGTCCACCGCCCCCTGTCCAGAGGCACCGCGCCGGTCCCGGTGAGGAGAGGGTACAGGTAGCCGACGACCACGAAGATGACCGCGTAGAACAGGGCCTTGGGCAGAGTCTTGGCAGGGTTCCTGATCTCGCCGGACAAGGTGCTGATCGAGTCCCAGTAGTTGAGGTTCCAGAACAGAGTGTTCAGGTACAGGTTCCAGTCCACGTTGTGGAGATCGACCTCAAGCCACCTCGCCGGCCGGAGCTTGGGGATGGAGATGAAGCCCATGACGAGGAAAGGCAAGAGGGAGAAGACCCCGAGGCTGATGGCAGCCCAGCCAACGACGGTGAGCCCGCGGTAGTTGAGGAGCGTCAGCAGCGCGGTCAGCCCAAGGACAGCGCCCGTCCTGGGCGCGCCTCCGCCCAGCGCCGGGACGCCGGACTTGAGGTAGTCCAAGAAGAGGACGGGGTAGAGAGCGTTGTCGATGACGCCGCTGAGCCACTTCATCCAGCCCTGCTGGAACCCCCAGTAGGGGCCGAGCGCCGAGGCGACCCACACGACGTAGCCGCTGTTCTCCGGGAACATGGTGCCCAGCTCCGCCGTGATGAGCGCCTCCGGGACGCTCCAGATGACGGGGAGGGCGAGGAAGCCCGCGATGGCGAGGAGCGGCCCCGCCGCGCCCACGCTGTCCTCGATCCCGAACGGCCCGCCGGAGACCTCGTAGAAGATGATGAAGATGAGCGGCACGATCGAGAGCGACGCCGGCGACGGCGCTGGCGCGGGCGCGGCGCCCGCGCCGCCAGGGAGGCCCCGGTACTCCGTGCCTTCCTCGCCCATCGCCGGTGCGGCGCCGGCCGCTGGTCCGCCGTTCTGGGCGGGCTTCTGCTGCATTGGAGAAGACATACAGTTCTTCAGATGACGGCATTAGAGCATGAGAAGCGTTGAATTGTACTAACAACAAGCGATCAACTGACATGATATCAAACGCAGATGCGGTATCAAATGCTCATTCGCGGAAATGAAAGAAGGATTCAATGTCAATTCAGATGCTGCGATGGAGTTACGACGAGATCTGAATCATATTTGCCGCGCCGCGCAGCTTCGGTGGAGTTGGACATTTTGCCGCCGCCAGCCTAGGCAGACGGCGGCGTGCGCTGTCCATGTCCGGCTCGTCGGTGTTCGGTAACATCTGTCGCCCAACGGACCGCCACGTTGCTTGCTCCGCCTATACACGTATGCTACAGCTCCACAAGGCCAGCATCACCCACCCCCGTAGCACTGCTGGATGAGATTGCAGTGGGCTTGCCGACGGCAACGCTCTAGGAGGCCTCCTCGGGGCCTTTGTGAGCTGAATGGGCCCTGAGCCCTCTGCTTCAAGTTTCGTCTGCTCCAGAAAGAAAAGAAAAGAAAAAACTCTGCTCTCGCACGCAGAATCGAATCTCAACCAAATCGAAGCGCCAACTGTACCAGAGGGAGAAGATGAGGTGGAAAGGAGATCGGGCGAGCTCACTCACCTCCTGCCCTCCGTCCGCAGAGCCCGCTCCAGCAGCCGCCGCTGCAGCCACCACCGGCGGCGGCGGGCTAGATAGCGCCACCTCCGGCGGCCCGACGCTCCCCATCGATTCGCGATTCCCGCGCCCCCCAGGCTCCCACGGCTCCTCTCGAGTGCCAATAAAGTAGGCTAGGCAAGGCGGTGCGGCGTGGAACGTGTAGGCACCGCGCAGCGCGGAGCTTGGCGGAGTGATTGAGTGAAGTATCCTCCCAGCCCAGCCCCCAAATCAAGCGCAAGCTCGTATAATAATGGAATGCAGCGTGCAGCAAGGGACGACAGGATGGGGTTTCATTCCTTCCTTTTCTGAGGAAAAGGACCAGATTTGTTTGGGCCGTTGTCTTCTGAGCCCCTGCGGATATGTGGAATAAAAAAACACGATAAACATGTCACATGCAAGATATGTGTAGCTTGCGAGCTCACTGCTTCGCGCCTACACGTCCTTCATTTTTCCCGGACAAGAGACTTTCATTAATCGGGCATTCTGCTTTTAACTATGGTAGCTCTCTCGTATAAGAATTATGAAGCCAGCAAGTGCGCTGTTGCGAGCGACTCATAGAGGCAACGGTATAACTCCCTTCACATGCCAACTGATCTTTTTTTTTTTGCGGGACACATGCCAACTGATCTTAACTAGCCTAGTGTTCCTTCCATCAACCTCAGACCGATTCACCTCCTTCGCTTGCACCTGTTTGGAGTATAAAGTAAAAAAAATGAGAGAGTTGAATGAAAGATGATTCATTATTTTATTTTTTTGCGAAAAAAAGATGATCCATTGGTCTTTATTGATGATAAAAGTGGGATATTTATACCCGGGCGGAAGTACACATGTTACTTGGGAGTCAAGTAAATTCAATGTTACTTGAGAGACAAGGAATTGCCTAGTTGTCTTGAGAGGCAAGGAAGTGCATGGATGCTTGAGAACCAAGCAACCAATCTAACAATTAACTTAATCCTAATTAGCTTAATTAATAAACAACCATTCTATTCTTAACACTCCCCCTTGTACAACACCTCTTCTTGGGTATATCCATCATCTTCACAATTTTTTTGAATAATCTTGAGTGTCTCCTCCAAAAACCCTGTGGAAAAAATATGAGGAGAATAGTGCATATATGTTGCTAAACCTCCTTTAAACTCAGTGCAAAAAATAATAAGGAGAAAATGATGCAACATTTAATGATTATTGGCTCTTGACAACTCATATGAGAAAAACCTTTGAAGAAGGAGAAAACTCATCGGTGAGTTTAGGGAACAATTAATATGTCTTGAGTACTTTCTTTAAAAAAACCGATAGAGAAAACAGTAAGTATGACGTATGATCTTTGGTAAGATATTGCCTCGTGAAAAACCATTATGAGAATCTTTGAGAGAAAACTCACAAGGAAAAGAGTGTGATATGATAGGCCATTGAAAACTCCTTTAAAACATAGTGGGAAAAATATAAGGAGAAATGATATGACATATACGGGCACTTGTGTTTATATTGTCTCGTTAAAAACTTTTATGAGAAACCATTAGGGAAAAACTCATGAAGGGAAAAAGAGTACAATATGGATTGTTAATAGGTTATAGATTTGGGAGATTACCTCCCCTGAACTTTGCAAACCTGGAGAATGTGTAATACAAATTCCATTGATATGATCATGACATTATGAATAATCTATAGGATTTTCAAAGTATGTTGTTTGCATATTGTTTCCTCGCTTTTCTATAATTCGTGAGGATAAGTAATTTTCGAGCAATGTAATTTATGATAATGCTCTTCATACAGCCTGTAGTTTTTGAGTAACACAAATGGTAGCATCTTGACAAATCAAGTTATGTGATTCCGATGAATCCCAACCACATGATTTTGAGTGTGGTTAATCATTCTGTTGGGCCATGCATATTTGGCAATGCTTTTAGATAAAGCAGTTATGTTAGAATGATTAGTGGAAGTAGCATTAAAGTCTATTTAGATGACTTCCATGAGAAGATTATTCCCGTGAATTCAGTCACTGATATGGCATTGTTGGGATCAAATAAAGAGCCAATATCATTTCATCATATCATGGTCATATCTTGATTTTCCTGATGGAGTTGCCCAAGATTTATTGTGAGCTTGAGATATAAGTTGATATTTCTTATATTGACCATACACCTTTTGTTGCGGGTTCACTCTGAACAAAGATAGCAAATGTAGTGTCAGGCCTGACATAGTTTGCAATTATATGAGTGCTTTAGTGTTAGTGAGATGTAGAACTTTAGGTTCTAATATCACTTCATTATCACCCCTAGGTATGAATAGATTTGTAGCCTATCATGGGTAGTATGACCATATTACATGTCTTTTATTGGTGTGATGTATCCACATTGAACTTCTCGTATATGTAATGGATATATGTAGCCTGATATGTATTCTTGGGAGAATGCACATGTTGTAAGCTTAAGCTAAATTTGGTTGAATCCAAATTTTCCGTGTTAAGATGATTTTATGTATTTTTAGGTCTTGTAGAGACACTGATGATGAAATCAATATACACTGAGGTGATGTAAGGAAATCAAATTTGGGATTCCATTATTAAACATGTAAATAATAATCATTATTCGAGTAATCCTTTTGAAGAAGGGACTCATTTAGTCGTTAGTATCATATGATTCGACTATTCCAAATCATAGAGTGACTTTGAAGTTTTACACAAAAACGTGTTGCGATTTGTTTTTGGATTCGGAATTGTAAGCCCCTTCAGGGACTCTAATATAGATATCCGAAATGAGTGATCCATATGAGTATGTAGTCACTGCATCCATTAACTACATGATTATTATTATTATTTTATTGCCAATGATATTTAGTATCGAAACATAATTCCAATCATATCAAGAGGGTATGTTACATCATAATTGGTGTCGGGTCTCTACGTGAACCCTTTTGCTACAAGCCTCACTTTCTCACCATCTCGTCGATTTTATCTATAAATGAGAAGTTTTTAGTATTCCATATGGAAGATACTTATGAGGAGTAGGTATTACTGCAGTAAATACCACTCATTTATTGAGCGGGTGTTATTCTTCATTACATTATTTCCAATAGTATTACTAAGGTAATACATATAGAAGAAAAAAATAATTTACATACTTATGCAAATATGAAGACATGAGGTCGTCAAATGACAATTTTATCGATTATTAAATGGTCTATAAATATGTTGTATTTAATTTTGAATTGACCGAGGGTCTTCTACACACAATAATTTTTACGTATATAGCCAAAGGCTTAGAATACTATGGGGGTCGTGGGGCCGGGGGTACCCAGGACCGTCTGCCTGCGGCCCATCGCGCGACGCACTGCCTGGGCCCCCTCGCACGACCCACCTTTGGACTTCATGAGCAAGGCCCTCGTGAGGACCCCCTCCTCGTGAGGCGCGCACCGTCAAGCATCGTCAGTGGCCCCGCGAGGCCCCCTCGCGAGGCGGCTTTCCGAGGCAGCCACCCAAAGCCGTATGGGAGGCGACCAAGTCAAGGACGGCTCGGCGGAGTCACGTGGCGCTACGTCTTCACGTGGGTGACGCGCATGGCGATGGGTGAGGCCAGAAGGGCGCCAGCAGGCACAGATGAGGAGGTTCTCCTCTTTTCTGCTAAGGGAGCATGGACAGCGCACTGGTTCCTGAAGCAGACCCAAAGGTTGCCACTTTGGTGCAAGAAGACCAAGACAGAGGGCTCGCCAGGACGGAGGTCATCACTGAGCCCACCCTCACATCAAGGCAGGAAGCATCAGCAGGTGAAGAACACCTTTAGTTAGGATAAGTTGTACTCCTATTCCCCTTCGAATTGGCCATTGTGGCAACCCTTCCCACCTAGTGTTTTCGAGGGAAGAGGACCAAGGCCAGTATAAGTATAGGCAGGCCACCATGGTAGAGGGAGAGACCGAATCCCCCCGAGCCATCTGGGCCTCTCGAGGCAGTTCGCTCTCCCTGTACCCACATACTCATCCTCCCTCACTAGGCAATCAAACCACAAAGTAGGAGTAAGGTCTTACACCACAAGGTGGCTCGAACTTGGGTAAACTGTCGTGTCTGTTGTTCATCTTCCAACTCGTTGGAGCACGCTGGAGCATCGCCATGAGGTAGTGTGTAGCTAGGCAGGGCTCGACAAGGTTCTGCGCACACCACCTAGAGTTTGAACCTTTCTTGGGTCCCTAGAGCCCCGATTCTGACATTTGGCGTGCTAGGTAGGGGTGTGTCGCAGCTCTTTCGCTTCACTCCAGTTCCTGCTTCACCGCCACCATGGCCGACGTTGGCCGTGTTCATGCCGAGCGCCGGGCAGCTTGTGTCACCCAGACGGAGCCCGCGGGCCGTGGTGACCGCTGTCACTCCGCCTTGGCCGCGGCCAACGCTGCCACCGACCCCGCTGCCACTGAGAAGCGGGATTCTTCCATGCACGCTTCCGTGCAGCCCGATGGCTGCACACCGCCATGCCTCACTCACCTAGCTACGACCTCGTCCTCCCACACCCACCGTGGGCTGGTGAATGCGCAGGCTGCGCTGCTCATGGCACATGAGCTGCAGCGCTACCGCCCGACCAATGAAGGTTACAATGTCTGGCTTGGCCGCATCACCGAGCTCGTCAACTCCGCAGGCGAGGCCCCGGCGCTCTCCCACTCGCTCCATCCTCCGCCGGCTCGGGTTGGCGATGTGGTGCACGGCGTGCCTCCGCCTCCTCCCCTGTACGGTGATGACACCGAACCCCGGCACGAGACGCGGCCGCGCAACCCGCCGCGCGGAGCGCCTCTGCCAGCCCGAGATGGGGCTAGCTGCCAGATCATGCACCGTGCGCTGCTTTGCGCGCAAGCGTCCCTCGAGTGGCAGCGCCTGGACCGGTCGCTCAAGAGGTCGTGGCGGCAGGGCACCAAGATCGTGCCGCCCACGCCCGAGGTGCACCCACGAGAACCGTCGGCTCCCGGGCCTTCACGCGCGAGCTACGATGGGTGGTTTGGCTAGTCAAGTTTAAGCCTAAGCTGCCCCTCCCCCTGCTACGATGTCATCCTCAACCCCACGGAGTTCCTCCAGCTCTACGTGCTGAGTATTGAGGCGGGAACGATGTCTACGAAGTCATGGAAAACCGATTTCCCATGGCCCTCAAGGATGGTGCGCGCTCTTGGCTTATGAACCTGCCCAAGGATTCTATCTCTTCGTGGGATGACCGCAAGCATTTCATTGTCAACTTCCAGGGCACTCGCGACCGCGCCCTCACCATCAACGACCTGCGGCGTGTGAAGCCACACCCTAGCGAGACCCTCCGCAAGTACATTCAACACATCACCTAGGTGCGCCACAAGATCCTGCGTGCCTCAGACGAAGCCATCATCTCGGCGTTCACCAACGGCCTCACGGACGTTGGGATGTGTGAGAATCTCGACATCAATGATGAGATGAGCACGGCACTGGGACTGTTCAACATGTCCGATAAGTGCGCCGAGGCGGTGGAGGGTCGCCTCTTCATTCACAATGACCTTGACACTGAGCCCGACGACAAGAAGACCAAGGCCAAGGAAGAGAAGCGCAAGGGCCCTACTGTGCTGGCGGCGGAGCCCGAGCAGAAATGCGGCCGCGACCATGATGAGGTCGTCAAGGATGGCCGCTTGTTCTGCGCCTACCACAACATGCGCACTCATAACGCCGACGACTGCCAGGAGCTCAAGGCACTCCGCGACGAGCACTTGGGCCGACGCCCCGACCGTGGCTTCGGCCGTGGAGGCGGCTGTGGCGGTGGCCGGTAGGAAAACTACAATGGCAACCCTCGCTAGGGCTGGAGCGACCATCCTTGTGAGGGTGGCTAGCGTGGCCAGCCTCACGACGATGCTTAGTGTGATTAGCCTTGTGAGGCACGCCCTCAGAACAACGCAGCCCTTTCACTGCTGCCGCAACCGCCCAGGAGGAACGATAACAACTAGCATGAGGATGGGGCTGGGGGCTATGAGCAGCCTTGCGGGATAGCCTGCATTCTCGGAGGAGCTCAGGCTCCTGCGTTCAACAACCTCTTCAAGTAGTTCTCTCGCGAGGTGAACGCTGCCAACCCAAGCTCGAGGCCGTGTGGCCCCTCAAGTGGTCACATTACGCCATCACCATCGACTCCAAGGACCACCTTAGGTGCTCGGCCACTGGAGGCGCACTCCCCATGTTGTGCAACCCCACCATCAGTAACGTCTCTATCACCAAGACTCTCATCAACGGAGGTGCTGGCCTCAACGTGATCTCCATCATGACCTTCAAGACGCTCCAAGTGCCCTATGACTAGCTGATGCCGACCTGGCCCTTCTCCGGGGTGACGGATGGATCGACCACTCCTTTGGGGCAAGCATGCCTTTTCGGTCACCTTGGGCACCCGTGACAACTACCACACAGAGCTCATCGACTTCAACATGGCCCACACTAGCCTCCCATACAACGCCATCCTGGGATACCCCGCGCTCGCCAAGTTCATGGCAGCGACCCACCATGGTTACAATGTCCTCAATATGCTAGGCTGGAGTGGAGTCATTACTGTCCTTTGCGACGAGAAATATGCGGTCAGCTCCCTTGAGCACGCGTACCGGGCCGCCGCTGCTGAGAACTCCGACGGTGAAGGCGACACTGCGCCTCCTGAGGCCGCCCCCGCGAAGAAGAAGCAGCTCCTTCCCAAGGGCCGCCCTGAGGCGAAGAAGGCACCGGCCGGTGACACCTCCAGCGCCGCGCTTGCCATCGGGGCTTGCCTTCCTAATGCATAGGAAGGCACGTCCGATGCCTCCCTCAGGGCAGGCTTGGGGGCTTCTACCTGGAGAGCGTCTGACCTGACCAGTGTGGCGAGCGAGGTGCTCAGGCACCACTTGACGCGCACCCCCGCAAGCAAGGAGCACGACGCCAGGAGCACAAGATTTCATCATGCAGGAGATCCACAAAGCTGCAGGAAGCTCGGGCCATGCGCGGCGAGCGTCACCCCGCACGACACGTCGACTCGACTGCATCCCCCGATGCGCGGGCAGTGAGCTACGCGTGTGCGTCAACATCCCGGGCCTCAACAGGGCCGGTTCCGAGGACATCGTCCGGCTGTCACGCGTCGGCTGAAGTAGGGGCATCGTCATATGTCTGCATGCCCTTCGGCTGCTGAACGTGGCGCCACCTATCAGTGGTTTGCGTAGCTTGCGTTGGCGTCTCGCGAGGCTTCGGCCCCCCGCGAGCCTCTAGGGCCTCAGGAGCCACTCGACCCTGGGAGGCGAACCCCCGCGACGCTCTTTGCCAAGAGCCTCGACACTTCCACAACAGCATCACTGCCAGGTGACTTTTTGGTTTGTTCAATTGAGGGCGCACCACGTGATGCAATGTCCTCAAGCACGTCAGGGTCAGTCACTGCAGCCGCCTCACTTTTTGGTTGTGTATTAAACCTAGCTATGCTTTCATGAGTTTACCCTTCTTGCTTAACTTCATGTTGGGGCTGCGTCGCGATTGGAGGCGCCACCCCTTGGGCTCCGCGCACCCGCCGCTCTCCTCTTGATCGTCCCATGAGCGGGTGCTATTGGCACGGCGCATGTGCTCGCACTAAAAAAATACACTTTTGTGATGATACGTGTTTGTCACAGTACGCCACGTTTTCTGTCATGCATGTACATCCATGACAAATTTATGACAGAATCAAGATAGTCATACCTGTGCTGTCGTAGAAGTGTTCCATGACATTACCAAAATTATCATCACAGAAGTGTCCACTTCCATGACGATAAATCGCGTGTCACAGAAGTGCTTTCATCAAGGGTGACTGACATGTGGCATCCATTGTAACGGAACGCTGTTAAGCTATCGGGTCCGGTTTTGGATCCGATAACCCGTTAACAGCCCTGACCAATGGGGATTTTCCATGTGTAAAATCATCATTGGCTGGAGGAAACACGTGTCGGCTCACCGTTGGGATAGATGTCATCCACTCATTGTACCCAAAGCGCCTATGACACGTCGACACGTGGCACGGCCGAACAGAGGCCCATTCTTGTGAAAAGGCCGGCCCGTTTGACTTGGTCAAAAGGTGGCAGGCCGGCCCACAACAAGCCTGTTAACGGCCTGTTCGCATATAGCCCATTTACATCCCGCTATCCCAGGGCCCGTTTACGGCCTATCCGAATTAGGCTCAGTAGCGTCATCTGGGCTGTCCAATATAATTCCAGCCCATTTTAACTTCTGGCCCATGTATGGCCCATGATGTCTTTCGGCCCATATGAGGCCCTTAGTAACCCTCGGGCCCTTAATGGCCTGTGGTAAAACCAACCTGTAATAAACGGTGTATCACTTTATACCCATTAACAGCCCATTATTCCGTTGGGCCGTTTCCAGCCCATGTTATCTTTCGGCCTTCTCAGGGCCCATTTATTCTTGGGCTCATTTCTAGCATTCAGTTACTTATGGCCTGTTACTATCATTTTCTGCTTGTGGGCCAAATCCAGCCCGTGGTTATAGTTGGCCCGTTTGTGGCCCATTAATACGTTGGGCCGTTTTCATGTCGAACAAAACCCGTTGGGCTGTTTTCATAGAGTTATCAAATACGGCCTATTAACGGCCCGTTATTGTCCATGAATAGTACGACCCATGATTGGCGAAATGATGTTACGCCCCATAGAAGGCCCATGGATACTACGGCCCGTAAAAGGCCCATGGATCGTACGGCCCGTAGAAGGCCAATGGATCCTACGGCCCATAGAAGGCCCATGGATCATACGGCCCGCAGGAGGCCCATGGTTACAACAGTTCGTGTGTTGCCATGATTATTTTGGCCTAGTTTCCAAAAATAGGTTATTGTGGCCACTAGAAAACACAGAAAAAGAATTGCAGTGACTACAAACAAACAACTAAACAAGACAATAAGGAAATAAATAAGCAAGCAACTAACGCTACCCTATTACCGCTATTACACATATTACATCCACTGGGAATCAAAGTCCGCAACCAGTGCAAATATAGGGAACAAAGAAGCATATTACATACACTGGCCGTCAAAATTGGCCACTAGTGCAAATAAATGCGGTAGCAAAACAAGAGCATAACTGAAACAACTTCAGAAGAGCTCAAGAAACATGGTATCCACCATGCTGGCAATAAGCTTAGCAAGCTTATTAGCTTTGTCCTGTTTGGCGCTAAAATCCTCCAACGCTTGTTGTTGCACCAGAAAGTATGCATCTAAATGCTCGAGGGACTTCTGCGGTCCTTCTGCTTCTTGTCGCAGCACAACTGGTCGATGTCTTTCAGCTTGTAGTTGAGACTCAAGAAACCGAACTGATTGAGACAGTGAGGTTGAATAGCTTGTGCAAGTGGTAGTGGCCAGTAACTCGAACACTAAACCAAGACAGGACTTTGGGGTTGTCTCACTGTCTTCGAGATAGTCTTCCTTAGCTGTTTTATCAGCTTTGTTGGAGACCAAGAAGGATGTGTCACTATCCTGAACCTTATCTGCATTACTTCCTTTACCATTGCTTAATAAGGCACTCTTCCCCAATATTCTGTCAGCATTCTAAAAGAAGAAACAAGCAGACACATAACAGGTTTAGCATGTACTAGTATATGAAACTCATTTCGGTGAACCAGTTCATTAGTAAGGTGGACATGATTAAACTACCAAGTCTTCTATTGCCAAGTACTAGTACATAATAAGAGCATCAAACAAACATATATCTATGTCCTATGGTCACTGCATTGTCTTTTCAAATCAAAATAGAGACACGGTTCAAATCATATCAGTTCAATACAAAGCAGCAGTGAAATAATACAAAGTGTGGGAAACTACACGGCACAACAAGATTTCAGATGGGTACCACGGGTCTACATGTACAACAACACTATTGGCTCTGTTGTGATGCTAGTAATGTGCATGAAATGAGAAGTCAACTATATACACAATTGAAATTGAAATCAACAGAGCTATTGATAAGAGCAAGCCTGCTAAAGAAACATGCGTGAACATACCTGTTGTGCCATTGGAGTTTCGATTGGATCCTTCAATTTAAAAATAAGTTTGTATGAGTAAATACAGTGATACAAGAACAAAGCAGTATGCACGATAGAAATCATAGTTAAAAAAGGCGTGCCTAAGCGAGCGCTTAAGGGCACCTAGGCTCTAGGCGTTGGCGAAACGCATTGTGCATAACTACGCTTAATCTGTGCATGACTGCGCATAAGCATGCGCTTTGGTTAGTAAAGCCCAAGGCGGTGGCGAAACGCACAATTAACGCCTAGCGCTTTTTTGAACTATGATAGCAATGGAATCTTAAATTAGAATAGTTGTTCTTCAGGTTTAGGCACTTGTTCTACATGAACAGGGTACAGTAAGACGCAAGAATATAATACTTAAAAATAGAAAATGAGCTCATATAACTTACCACATTCTTGGTTCGGAACCAGTACAGAACAAGGCGTTCCCAGTCATCATCCGATAAATGTGTCTCAGGAGAACGTAAGGGAATTTGATGAGTTTCTTTGCCAGTGAAGTACGTTTTCTTCATGTAATTCTGATACTGCCACCAAGCATTCTTGAAGATAGCAGAGGTTTTAGCACAGGTTACCTCATCCTGAGTTTCCAAATCGGTCCTTCTCTATAGAGAAAAATGGGAAAATTTGTTGTATTATAACCATCATGGAGGTAGGATGTATGGGACAAAGCAAAGTAATTGCCATGAATAACATTACTTACACATAACTCCTGGACAAACACCTGCAACTGGCATTTTCCTTCATCTTCAGTATAATATTTCCAAGATGGGAAGATACGCACATACGATTTAACAACATCAAATGCGATAGATGCTAAACTACGACTAGCTGGTTGTACTTCCTCCACAGGAATAGGCGTACTAACTCGTGGAGTTGGGGTTCGCCGTGGTAGTACTGGCCCTTTGGGCACTGGAGCTGCCTTACCAACTGCTCTTGTTTGGGAGCTATGTGGTGGAGATGGTGTTGTGTCAACAGGAACTGGGTTACTATCTGCTGGGGTTGGGGTTAGATTGGGTGAAGCTGGTTCTCTGTCCATCGCAGTAGGAGTACAATCTGCGAGAGTTTGGGTTATGTGTGGTAGGGCTGGTTCTCGTGCATGTACAACTGGGGTGCTATCTCCACCAAGAGGTAGCACTGTTTTAGCTGGTTCTCTGTCCATTGCAGTAGGGTTACAATCTGCGAGAGTTTGGGTTATGTGTGGTAGGGCTGGTTCTCGTGCATGTACAACGGGGGTGCTATCTCCACCAAGAGGTAGCACTATTTTATTTGAAGACCATGTTTTAGTCCGCTAGATGCTGGCATCACCCGCTCCAATTCAAATGGCTGATAAAAAGGAAACATAGTTGAATGTACAAACATTGTATGAGAGACAGATGCAATAGATAGTGTGGAAAAAATAGGGCATGAAATAGTTGACATGTATATTGTTTAACTAAAACGGATAGTATGACATAATTTCACATATATGATGTCTATCTAAACTGGATAGCATAGCATAACATAATTCAAAGATATGATGAATAACTAAACATGATCGCATGAGATAATTCACCTACATGTTATATAAGTAATCATGATCGCATCATTTAATTCACATATGTGATTTATATGCTAAACAGAGGGCATTAGATATGATGTCTGAACTAAGAACATGGTGTTGAATATTGTGTATATGATGTCTAAACTATGCAATGCAAGACACCATATGCATGATATGAGCAGTATAATCGTGCCAAGTTAGAGCATACACCTCGGTGGGGGAATATGACTGGTTATCTGTCTCTGAATCCATCTCCGAGGAGCTATCGGGACCCAACAAGAGATCTGCTTCGACATGTAGCACTGTCTGCTCTGAAGGCCTTGTTTTTCACTCCAGATTTTTCAATCTCCCACTGTAGGATCGAAAGTATGTCTAGAGGGGGGGGGGGTGATTAGACTACTTGACCAAATAAAAACTTATCATTTTCCCAATTTTAGTTCTTGGCAGATTTTAGCAACTTTGGACAAGTCAAGCAAACTTAACACAATTCAAGCAAGCATGCAAAGAGTATATGAGCAGCGGAAAGGAAAGCATGCAACTTGCAAGAATGCAAAGGGAAGGGTTTGGAGGATTCAAACGCAATAGGAGACACAGATGTTTTTGTCATGGTTCCGATAGGTGGTGCTATCGTACATCCAT
>NC_041390.1:508256249-508323958 GCF_002162155.2 Triticum dicoccoides
AAGGGTCCACAAAGAAGCAACCTTGTCTATCCCACCATGGCCGTCGCGCACGAAGGACTTGCCTCACTAGCGGTAGATCTTCACGAAGTAGGCGATCTCCTTGCCCTTACAAACTCCTTGGTTCAACTCCACAATCTTGTCGGAGGCTCCCAAGTGACACCTAGCCAATCTAGGAGACACCACTCTCCAAGAAGTAACAAATGGTGTATTGATGATGAACACCTTGCTCTTGTGCTTCAAATGATAGTCTCCCCAACACTCAACTCTCTCTCACAGGATATGGATTTGGTGGAAAGAAGATTTGAGTGGAAAGCAACTTGGGAAGGCTAGAGATCAAGATTCATATGGTAAGAATGGAATATCTTGGCCTCAACACAAGTGTAGGTAGTTCTCTCTTAGAAAAAGTAAGTTGGAAGTGTAGGTTTGTTCTGATGTCTCTCTCCACGAATGAAGAGGTGGTGGAGGGGTATATATAGCCTCCACACAAAATCTAACCGTTACACAACTTGCCAATCTCGGTGGGACCGAATTGTTAAACTCGGTCGGACCGATTCAGCAAAGCTAGTGACCGTTAGGGTTTTCAGTGGGACCGACATGCAACTCGGTAGGACCGATATGGTTAGGGTTAAGGCATAACGTAATCTCGGTGAGACCGATTACACAAACTCGGTGAGACCGATTTTGGTAATAAGCTAACCAGAGAGTTGGTCAGGTAAACTCGGTGGGATCGATCGCTCATTTCGGTGAGACCGAAACGTTACGAAGGGAAAACAGAGAGTTTACATTGCAATCTTGGTGGGACCAATCGCTCATCTCAGTAAGACCGAAATGTTACGAAGGGAAACAGAGAGATTACAATCCCATCTCAGTGAGACCAAGATCCCTATCGGTGAGACCGATTTGCCTAGGGTTTGTGGTAGTGGCCATGACATTTGAAACTCGGTGGCGCCGGATAGAAAGAATCGGTGGGGCCAAGTTTGACCTTTGGTTTAGGTCATATGTGGATGTCAAAAAGTAGTTAAGGGTTTTGGAGCATATTACTAAGCATTTTGAGCAAGAGCCTCATTAAGCAACACCTCATCCCTCCTTGATAGTATTGACTTTTCCTATAGACTCAATGTGATCTTGGATCACTAAAATAGAAAATGTAGAGTCTTGAGCTTTGAGCTTGAGTCAATCCTTTGTCCTTAGCATTTTGAGGGGTCCACTTTTCTCATCCATGACATGCCAATCATTGAGATTTCCTGAGATATTAATCTTGAAATAGCATTAGCTCAATGAGCTATATGTTGTTAAGAATTACCAAAACCACCTAGGGATAGTTGCACTTTCAGTCTCCCCCTTTTTGGTATTTGATGACAACATATAGATCAAAGCTTCGACAAATGATAATAAGAGTGAAAAACATTGTCACTTTGAGAAGTATGTGAAAAGCAAGAGCTCCCCCTAAATTTGTGCATAGTTTAAGATTTGCTTTGGACTGCAAATGCACAATGAGTTAGGAACATGGGTTACTCTTCCACATCACATACATCTTGGTGGAGCGCTCAAAATGATAATAATGAAATACATGCACTCATCACCAAGCAAAGTGAATGATCATATATGGGGATATAAAAAGATAATGTCATCCAACAAGCATTAAGGTAGCATATGACCAAACACATGATCATCCAAGTATCACACACAAGTATAAAGTATCGCAAACAAGCAAATAAACAAAGTTTAACCACCAAACAATAAGAGAGAATAAAAAGCAACACTCTCTCTCGAATCCTATGATCTATACATTCTCTCCCCCTTTGGCAACAAGTTACCAAAAAGTTCATAAAAATGCATAGTGCTAGATCGACTCTCACGCTTGGTCTTCAGGTGGTGGTGTAGATAAACGCCAAGGACGAAGGCATCTGTTGATGTAGATGGAGCTGGTGGAGTGGGTGCTGGAGCTGGTGGCACTGAAGCTGTAACTGGTGTAGATGAAGTTGCTCTGGTGTCTGTGACAGGCACTGCAGCAGATCTCTGTCCTCTGGGCACTCTAGCAAAAGCATCAGTGGTAGACTTGCCCTTCTTCTCCTGCACTTCATCCTGAAGTTGCTCAACAACTGACTGGATCTCAGTGACCTTCACATCTAAGTCATAGAACTTCTACTCCATGATCCTCTTCAAGCTCTCCTGGTTTTGAGTCAAGGTAGCCAATCCGTTCTCAATCCTTAGAGTGGAGGCAATCAAGTAGCCAAGCTGATCTTGCTTGCTCTTCAGAAGATACCGAGATGCCTCTTCAGTGGTTGCCATCTTTGCAGCCTTTTCAGCCCTTGCCCTCTCCCTCTTGGCTTGTGCGTGCACAGAAGATGGTTCATTTTCATCCATCACCACAGTGTTGTCCTCAAAGTCTGGGTAGATGGGCATGTGTTCCTTGTCCAGGAGATATGTGCCAGTGCCTATCTTGGAGTTGATTAGCTCCTGGATCTGTGGGGCATACCCACAACTCCTCTTCTGATCTACAACTGTTCTCTTAATGGTTTCCACAATTAGGCTCATGACCTTAAACTTTTGAGGCACATCAAATATATGAAGCAAGTTAATTGCATGGACTCTGATCATCTTGTAATCACCTGACTTTGGCAAGAGAGTGTGCCTGAGGATCCAGTTGATTGTTGGCAAGCCTGATAGAAGATAATGTACTGATCCAAACTTGTGTGTCTCAAGAGAAGCATCTGGGATCTCTTTGTACATATGTGCCATGGTGTTGTGATCCTTCTTCTTCTTGGCATAGACATCCAAGTCATCTTCACTCTCCTTAGGAGCATTGATCAATTTTGCCCATTCTTCAACCGTTGACTGGTACCTAGTACCTTCAGACATCCAGACAATTCTTCCATCTGGGTAGAAATGAGATGTGGAGTAGAACTGCATAATGAGCTCATCATTTCATTTTGTGAGCTTCTGAGCCACAAACTTATCAACTCCACACGCCTTGAAGCTGTCATATACACCAGGGAAGTGATCTTCATTTTCCTCAATGAATTTCCAATCAACCCATCTCATGTCACACACTATGGGCTTCTTGTCAAGTAAGATAGTCTCATAGAAGTCCTGATGTTCCTTTGTATGGAACATGTAGTCCACAGCAGTCCTTCTCCTGGTGGCATATGGATCAGACTCTCTCCATAGCCTTAAACCTGAATCCTTCCTGATTTTCATGTTCTCTGCAACTGGGTGAGCATCATTGTGATCTGGAATTTTGGGCTTCAACTTCCTCAACACAACAGAATCATCATCTTCTTCAGCGGTTTGAGGCACTGGGCCTTGTTCTTCTCCTCAGCAGGGATGTTCCTGGTGCTCCTCTTGGGTTTTGGCTTTGGAGCTGGAGCAGCAGTCTTAGGAGCAGTCTTAGGCTTAATGGAGCAGCCCCTGCCCTTATAGCATCTCCTATAAGCTTTTGAGCTTTGGATGCTGGTGCTGCATCCTCTTCCTCTTCCTCTTCTTCAGAGTCTTTCATTATTGAAGATCTCCCAAGCACTCTAGCAGTGGTCTTCTTGACCCTTTCCTTCCTTTTCTTTTCTGCCACAAGCTGTTCTTTGGGTGCAGATCCCAAAGTCTCTTGAGTGGATGTTCTGGCTTTTGATATGGGAACTCTCTTGGCAGGAACCTTTTGCTTCATTCCTGGCTTAGTGGCAGCAGCTGTGCCATATTCCTTTTTCAGGACTTTCCTCTTTGAGGTGGCCTCTTCCTCAACAACCACATAGTCCTCATCCTCAGAATTTGAGGTTTTCTTCTTTCTGGTCCTAGTGGCTGCCTTAGGCAAGTTGCTAGGTGTACTCCTACTTCCTTCATCAAAGCTGCTAGAGGGACTAGTGCCATCACTCATGTTCACTTGCTCCTCAAACTTGTTCTGACTATCACTCTGATCTGACATGATGCAAACACTGACAGCAGACCCTGTGAATAGATTATAGATGAGGTAGATTTGATAAGCATCACAAAGCACAGAGGTTTTTGCAAAAGAATGAGTGAAAAACTTAGTTTTAGTTTTCCATAGAAAGCATTTTGGATCTACCGATTTGCATACTCGGTGATACCGAAACAGCTTTTGGAACCTAAACTAGTGAACTCGGTCAGACTGAGTCACAGTTCGGTGGCACCGAGACTGCTAGGGTTTCACAAAGTATTGAACTCGTTCACACCGATTTGCAATTCTCGGTCAGACCGAGAATCACATGTGTAATGGCCTTAGCCAAATCGGTGGAACCGATTTCAATAACTCGGTCGGTCTGAGATGGTTTCGGAGGAAACCTAACCCTAAATTTTCAATCCACGACTAAACTACGGAGTGATTTTGATGGATAGAATGATCTCAAACGTGGCAAGATACATGGCAAAACAATGTGCTAAGAATAGGAGGGGGAATAGCCCAAGGATCAAGTCAATACCCTAGTGCGGCGATGGACTTGCTACGTGGCAACGACGGAGATGATTCCCGTTGACGGCGGCGGAGACCAGCGGCGGGAGGCAGCTGGCGATGAGGAGGACGATCCGGAGACCCAGGGAGGCAGAGCAGGCTGAGCGCGGGCGAAGGAGTTCGAATTTTTTTCCAAATTTTGGGCCGCGGATATATATAGCCTGACTCTGTTGGTGTGATCGAGTGGAACAACTTGGTGGCACCGAGATTCATAATTGCAAGCAGTTACTGAAACTCGGTGTGACCGAAAAGTTCAAATCGGTTGCACCAAGATTGAAAACCTAGATTGACTAAGTGATCTTGGTATGACCAAAATGGATGAATTGGTTAGACCAAAACGCACAAAGAAGTTTTGGCAGTTTAAGTCTATGACGAATCGGGGACTCCGAGTGCTCCTCACACAGAGTGGTTCGAACCTGACTAGATCAAACTTTGTGATGTAGCATGAATAGAGTTTGAGACGAGAAAAGCATAGATAGCTAGAGAAGGTTCTTAGGCATTCTTGTCCATCCACTTGGCAAAAGAAAAAGGAACCAAACAATCAAAACAACAAGTGGATATCTTCGAATGAGTAAATTATGCAACCAACATGCTCACACAATAAAATGGCAAATGAAATATGTGGCAAAGCATGCACAACCAATTCTAGCATCTATCAAGCAATTGGCGATGACTAGGTCATCTATATATGAGTATATTGACTTAGGAGTCAAATGAGAACATTTGATCATAGGTCATACTCATTGTGTAAGCACAAATGGGGTTACCATTTTTACATAAAGCATTGTTGTGTTCACACCATTAGAGTTGCTTTAGCTCAATTTTAGAGTAAAGCTCCCCCTAGATGTGAGATCCCCCCTAAGAGGGATGAACTAACCTTGGGTTTTGTCGATGATGACTTCATGTAGGTGTTGAAGATGTGGATGCTCAATGTTGATGTAGATCATTTGGAGCAATCATTTGGAGTGAGTTGCACTTTCAATACCTACATGGGTTAGTCCCACAAGGAACAAACAAGGATATCCATAGACATAGAGTGATGCACACACAAGATGATGTCTATGAAAGCATTAGGTTACCTTGTCCCTTGTCTTACCAACAAGAGGGTTTGTGACTCCTTGAACTAGTGCAAGATGTGGAAGTTGATTGCACTTGTTCTTGCCAAAATGATAAGAGTGAAGTATGTTGGCGGAGTCACCCTCAAGAACTCTCTAGTTCTTCTTCTTAGGGATCCACATCATCTTGATGGGAATCCTTGGAGTTGTAGTCATACTTGATGAAGTAGAACTTGATGTAGTCTTGGGAACCCACTTGACCAAGGCCTTGGGTGCTTTTTCAAATGCATCAATTTCCTCTTGAAGCTTATCCTTGCCTTTTTGCTTGTGGTCTTGTGGTGGAAGATCATCTTGAGCTTGTGTCCCTTTGAAGGAAGTAGGGTCATACTTCTCTTGTTGAGGAACAAACTTCATCTTGGGGTATTGATCTTCTTCCCACTCAACTCCATTGGCATTGAACTTTCGTCCAAAACCAACACCTTGGTTCTTCCGGTGCCTTCCTTGCTTGCATACAATTTCCTCGAATTGCTTACTCCTGGCAAGGCTCTTGTAAACACATTTCTCTATAATTCCCTTCAATAAGCTATTTTCTTGCTCAAGTATAACTTGGCTAAGAGAATCATTAGTGGAATCAAGAGAACTACTAGAAGCAACAACATTAGATTTTGCATGATTATTGTTACTACTAGAGGAAGAATCTTTCTTGTTCTTGTTACTAGACTTGACTTCAGGCATGTAAGTGAATAAGAGTAAACGCTTGGCAATGTAATAAGAACTTTTCTTGCGGAGATCATCATTGATTGCCTTTAAGAACTCATGCTCTTGCTCAAGGTTGAGCTTTTCAGAATGTAATTTCTCATGAGTCCTTAAAAGTTCTCGATGATCTCCTAAGATAGTTTCATGAGCTAACTTAAGAGTGTTTAGTTCTTTATTTAGAAACTCAATCTTCTCCTTATCATTGTCATTCGTTTTATCTTGATTAACATGATTAATTGACGTTTCATCATAGTATTCATCACTAGAGTTGTCAACAAGTAAATCATCATCACCTAACAAGTCATCTTCATCATTATTGAAATCAACATACTCGGGGTGTGATACCTTTGGGCCTTTAGCCATGAAGCATCTTCCAAGTCCTTCATTTGGTGAATCAAATATGTCATAGGAGTTGGTTGACACAAGTGCTAGACCGGCAACACCTTCATCTTGAGTATATTCGGAGTCGAAGTGATAGCTTCTCTCGGAGTCATTGTCGGAGTCAGAGCCGGATACCTATTCACCAACATGAGCTTGATGTCTTTGTTTTGTGTAGCTCCTTGATGACTTGTCCTTCCTTTCCGAATCCTTGCTTCTCCGGGATGTTCTTCGTTCATAACGATCATCTCTACTCCTTCTCTCTCTTGATGGTGATTCTTCTCTTCTACTTCTTCTTTTTGGAGAATCTTCTTTTCTTTTGTAGGGTGTCGTACACTCATTGGAATAGTGTCTGGGTCTTCCACAATTGTAGCAATTTCGCTCTCGACTAGATCTTTTGTCATTGTAGGACCTTGACTTGGAACTTCTCTCTTTGCTTCTACTCTTGTAGAACTTGTTGAAGTTCTTCACCATTAGGCTTAATTCTTCATTGAAGGTTTGTTTCTCACTTGATGATGTGGGAGCTTCACACGAGGCTTTGTAAGCACCACTTGACTTGTTATGGAGCTCCTCCTTATCCTTGAGTGACATCTGATGAGCAACAATTCTTCCAATGACTTCTGTTGGCTTGAGATCATTGTAATTGCGCATCATTTGAATCAATGTGCATACGGTATCATATTTTCCGTCCAAGGCTCTTAGGATCTTCTTGATGATGAACTTGTCGGTCATCTCTTCACTTCCTAAGCCGGTGATCTCGTTTGTGATAAGAGCAAGCCTAGAGTACATTTCAGCGACACCTTCACCATCCTTGATTTTGAACTTGTCATGCTGACTTTGAAGCACATCCAACTTGGATTCCTTGACGTAGTCGGTACCTTCGTGCATATCAATCAAAGTATCCCAAATTTCCTTTGCATTCTCAAGACGGCTGATTTTGTTGAATTCTTCGGGGCACAATCTGTTGAAGAGGATATCACAAGCTTGAGCATTGTATTGCAACATCTTCAACTCTTCCGCGGTAGCTTCACGATTCGGTTCTCTCCCATCAAAGAATTCACCTTGCAAGCCAATACACACAATAGCCCATACGGCGGGGTTATGTCCAAGAATATGAATTTGATCTCATGCTTCCAACTAGCAAAATTAGTACCATCAAAGTAAGGACCTCTACGATGGTAATTTCCCTCGCTAGACGCCATACTCTCCTAGGTTGTGAAACCAAGGCTATGACTTACAAAAGCTATGAAAATCAAAGCAAATGGAGACCAAAGCTCTGATACCACTTGTCGGATAAAAAGTATATCTAGAGGGGGGGGGGTGATTAGACTACTTGACCAAATAAAAACTTATCCTTTTCCCAATTTTAGTTCTTGGCAGATTTTAGCAACTTTGGACAAGTCAAGCAGTCTTAACACAATTCAAGAAAGCATGCAAAGAGTATATGAGCAGAGGAAAGTAAAGCATGCAACTTGCAAGAATGTAAAGGGAAGGGTTTGGAGGATTCAAATGCAATAGGAGACACAGATGTTTTTGTCGTGGTTCCGATAGGTGGTGCTATCGTACATCCACGTTGATGGAGACTTCAACCCACGAAGGGTAACGGTTGCGCGAGTCCACGGAGGGCTCCACCCACGAAGGGTCCACGAAGAAGCAACCTTGTCTATCCCACCATGGCCGTCGCCCACGAAGGACTTGCCTCATTAGCGGTAGATCTTCACGAAGTAGGCGATCTCCTTGCCCTTACAAACTCCTTGGTTCAACTCCACAATCTTGTCAGAGGCTCCCAAGTGAAACCTAGCCAATCTAGGAGACACCACTCTCCAAGAAGTAACAAATGGTGTGTTGATGATGAAATCATTGCTCTTGTGCTTCAAATGATAGTCTCCCCAACACTCAACTCTCTCTCTCACAGGATATGGATTTGGTGGAAAGAAGATTTGAGTGGAAAGCAACTTGGGAAGGCTAGAGATCAAGATTCATATGGTAAGAATGGAATATCTTGGCCTCAACACAAGTGTAGGTAGTTCTCTCTCAGAAAAAGTAAGTTGGAAGTGTAGGTTTGTTCTGATGGCTTTCTCCACGAATGAAGAGGTGGTGGAGGGGTATACATAGCCTCCACACAAAATCTAACCGTTACACAACTTGCCAATCTCGGTGGGACCGAATTATTAAACTCGATCGGACCGATTCAACAAAGCTAGTGACCGTTAGGGTTTTCGATGGGACTGACATGCAACTCGGTAGGACCGATATGGTTAGGGTTAGGGTTAGGGCATAACGTAATCTCGGTGAGACCGATTACACAAACTCGGTGAGACCAATTTTGGTAATAAGCTAACCAGAGAGTTGGCCAGGTAAACTCGATGGGACCGGCCGCTCATTTCGGTGAGACTGAAACGTTACGAAGGGAAAACAGAGAGTTTACATTGCAATATCGGTGGGACCGATCGCTCATCTCAGTAAGACCGAAATGTTACGAAGGGAAACAGAGAGATTACAATCCCATCCCGGTGAGACCGAGATCCCTATCGGTGAGACCAATTTGCCTAGGGTTTGTGGGAGTGGCTATGACATTTGAAACTCGGTGGCGCCGGATAGAAAGAATCGTTGGGCCCGAGTTTGACTTTTGGTTTAGGCCATATGTGGATGTGAGAAAGTAGTTGAGGGTTTTGGAGCATATTACTAAGCATTTTGAGCAAGAGCCTCATTAAGCAACACCTCATCCCTCCTTGATAGTATTGGCTTTTCCTATAGACTCAATGTGATCTTGGATCACTAAAATAGAAAATGTAGAGTCTTGAGCTTTGAGCTTGAGCCAATCCTTTGTCCTTAGCATTTTGAGGGGTCCACTTTTCTCATCCATGCCATGCCAATCATTGAGCTTTCCTGAGATATTAATCTTAAAATAGCATTAGCTCAATGAGCTATATGTTGTTAGGAATTACCAAAACCACCTAGGGATAGTTGCACTTTCAATCTTGAAATAGCTTTAGCTCAATTAGTGAGAGCCGGAGCAGCAGCAGCTGGGCGAGCGAGCAATCGAGTGAGAGCCAGAGCAGCAGCAGCAGCGCGAGCGAGCTAGTAAGAGCTGGAGCAGTAGCAGCAGATCCGACAAGTATGGATGCCGCCGCCGAAGGGGCCTCGCACTGGGGGAGAGCCGCCGTGGAGATGTCGCCTGCGGCTTTGGCTTCAGGGTAGCCGCTCCATGGGGGTGCGGGATGGAGCACTGTCGGTGCCAGGAGGTCGAGCTAAGGAGAAGGTGCGATGCGATGAGTGTAAAACCTCTTTGGTGGCGCCGAGTAGGCCTCGGCTTCGTCTGAGGAGTCGGTGATGATGATGCGGTTCCGGTGGAGCAGGTTAAGGCAGCGCTGTGGGGATGGAGCAGCCACGATAGGCGAGGTGATCGTCGGAGCAGCTCCTTGGAGGTGGTGGACGGGGCGGCTGAACCGGTGGGACGACGAGATGGACGATGGATCCTCATCCGGGGAGGTGGATGAGGGACGTCGAGCTGTTGCGGTGGACGACATCGTCGGGGAAGAGGCTCCGGCTGGGCAGCGGTGAGGTGGTGGACGGAGGAGGGTGGGGTTTCGCGGCTGGAGCGGAGAGGTTATGGCGGCCTGGGATTTCGAATGGCAAAAAGGAGACGATGGGATGGGTGAACCACTGAACCATGACTTAGGGACGCGCTTGTCCAAAATGTAGGGTGTGTTACAAAAGTACCCCCACCGATTTGAACTAGCGGCCCTTTTGGCTCAGGGTTAGAAGGGGGATTTCGCATGTCGGGATTTGGCAGCTGGAGGGAGTTTTCGCGCGCGTTGTAATTTCGGGATAGCAAGGCCCGAGTTGTGAAGGCGCCAGTTTTGGGAGCACAATATCTGAATTTTCGGGATATAACAAGGCGCGGGTTGAGTTTTAGGGACAAGCCTAACGTGTAATATTGTACTTGTACATACCAAATCAATTCGCACTTCCCTTAACCAAAAGAAAACGAAAAAAATAAAAATATTCACACCACACAAAGAGAGAGTCTTGCCCCGTTTTACTATAAAAATGCTATTCAAAGCTACTCCCTCCTTCCATCTATATAGGGCCTAATGCATTTTTGATGCCAACTTTGACCAAATATTAGAGCAATAATATATGACATGCAACTTACACAAAGCACACCGTTAAATTCCTGTGTGAAAGGTTCTTTCAATGATATAATTTTCACATTGTGCTTGTCATGTACTATTAATCTTGTCAATAGTCAAAGGCGGTCTTAAAAAATGCATTACGCCCTATATAGATGGAAGGAGGGAGTATGAATCCATGTTATGTCCAATTAAATTTTTTCGCTTGCTGGAGAATGCATGTAACCTACTCATACCAACATTTTAGTGCATTCCAAATGTCTATACTACCGCTGCAATTCGAACTGAACTTGAATTCGTTTCTCTATTTCAATAAGAATCTACAATCATGATTGTTGCCAACTTCAACCATCATTCGTGTATTACCTTAATAACACACCACATGATTACTATAGAGATAGATATGAACTATGTGTACTACATGAACTCGAATTCTATTTTTTGAATACACTTGATGTTGATTCCAAATAATAGTACATTTGATGTACTAACTATATATTCATAATCTAAACCATGTTCCATACGTGTAC
The DNA here is from genome assembly GCF_002162155.2 of Triticum dicoccoides. Lineage (NCBI taxonomy): Eukaryota > Viridiplantae > Streptophyta > Magnoliopsida > Poales > Poaceae > Triticum > Triticum dicoccoides. The sequence goes on from NC_041390.1 coordinate 508,267,564, forward strand.
ACCGTGTTTATCACACATAGTATAGTGCCCCGCCCCCTACATTATGACAAGTATTTAGACCTGAGATGCAAAAGCCACACATTAGCCCAAATTATGATCAATGTTCTATATATTATACGTAGTACTAGCAAGATGCCCATGTGTTCCACGGAACATCAACATGATCAAGGGCAGGCCTAATTTGCAAATATGGAGAGGGGTGTGGGTATCTTTTTTCAAAATTGCCATAGTTCCCTTCCTATCCGTCAGATATAAAGCAGACGGCCTATATTGTAGGATGGCAGGCACACCATCATCAACAACTCCGTTTTTTATAAGAGTAGAGATAAAATATATTATATGTAGTATAACATGTTCATAACCACACCATGTGTATCACCGTTATATATATTCACACATGCGTCGGTTTAAAACACTATGATAAATTCTTCAAATATCCGAATTTGCTTTTTATAATGAAGTATGATCTCTATTCGTCTTTTACACCCACACAATCCTCTTATCTTTGTAGCTAGCTAGCGCTAACTTTATCTCATGCATGCACACGCCCGCATCCCTCTCACCCTCCCTCAGCATTCTCTAGCTCCATCACGCAAATTCATATTTTCACGTTAGGTCGTTCACCCACGGTGTGTGTAGGCCCCCCCAGCTCCTTCTTTACGGCACACATCGATCGATATGCCTCTCTAGCCAGGTGTGCCTAGCACAAACACAAGCTTCCCCTCTTCTCTTATCACCGCCCATGCCTCACTCCCACCACTCTTTTCATCGATCTCGTACTCGCACACTCCTTCCCCCTCGATATAGTATGACTCTTGCACCGCCTCCTATATGCATCCCTCTCTCTCTATCCTTCTCCCCGTGCCTCATTTGCTTCTAACACACGCATGCATGTATACCGATCGATCTCCCAACATATACCTAGGTCGAATTTAACTACCCCCCATCGATCGACGTACCTCACAAGTTATGTCTCTCCTTTCTCTGACAAAGGACGATTGATCTTCCTATGTAGTTATGTCTGCTTACCATAGCCATATCGCCCCCCCTCATCATTCGTGCATGCCTCCTGACCCGTCTTTCACACGCATGTGCACAGATAGGCAACCATCCCCTCTCTTATTGATATTGCAGGCGTGCCCTCCGGTTGTCTAGCAAGCCTATCCCACCATTTGTTACAAGCAACTCCACTACCACCCCGTCCAACACTCTAGCTCTGTCTCTCTCCCAACCTTATTCCTCTCCTATACATATGCATGGATGCCGATCGATCTCCCTTAATACATGAAGTAGATCAATCTCCCTTAATACATGAGGTAGGCCTCTCTCCTCCTCCACACATATACCAGCCATTGTACCTCTATAGTTAATTAGACCTCTGTCCCCCCACACACACACCGATAGTCGAGCGCTGTAGGTAGGTATCCATGCCACAGAGACAAACTGCACCTGTCCCCTCTCTCGTTCTAGTAGGCCAGCCACTCTATATCTTTGATGTGGGCACACACAAATTCGATGGCACTCTTTATTGACCGCGCGCGCACAGACGCACATCATCCCTCTCTTCGATTCTATGTACACCTCAAGTCAATGATACCTCCACTCTCTTCTCATGGATCGCCCCCTCTATATATATGATATATTCAGGACTCTATTTCACACACATTGCATATGTTACATTTTTTATTGACCCCCCCAAAAAAAACTCTCACGAACCCACACACTATATCTGTCTATGTTTGTATATCTCTCACACGACCCCACGTAGGTGGTGCACGTATATAGGAAGAGAATAGGTGCACCGTGCACGTACTCACGCTTCGTGCCCAGCCACACCCGCGCGGTACATGGTGGAGCTCATTTCTGTACGAAATGGCAGCCCACGTGCTAATTTGAACGCGTGTAGCAGTTGTTTACATACGGAGGTCATGTACCACGCGTGCATGAAACAAAGTTCGACTTGATGCGTTGGCGCGTTATTTTTAAATAAAGTTATATCACTCAATGGCACATACACAGAATATAAAATGATTTTTATGGATAAAAAGGTAGTCCGCTCCACCATATACAATGGAGCCTCCCTGCCTGGTTTGTCTCTCTTCAGAGTATCTCACACAAGGCTGCAATGGCCTCTCTCTCTCTCACCATTGGTCACTGATCCGGCCGCATCCCGTCCGCCGGTGGAAAGGGAGGATGTGCATCGTTTCTCCGTTCGACAGCGCTGAGGCAGCACGTCCCAATCTGCGGTACACGCCGTTCTCTCTGACCAAGCTCCGGCGTGGTAGGGCCTACGCCACCTGCTTGCTGCCGTAGTATGGGCAGATTCCGCCCGCCGCCGCTCACCTAGTTACATCCCGACGACCTCCAGGTATCCCCTCCGGCCTTTCTCCACTGCCCGTCTTCCCACATCGCTGCATGTGGATCTTCCATAGTTCTTTGCACAAAACGTAGCTCGTTCGGCGTACTTTCCATATTGCAATCTCGTCCTCACACCGTTTTAGACAAACACAACCGTGTTGTTATCTTCCCTTAGGACAAGGAATATGCTTCTTTTTTGTCGTCGCAACTGTCATCAACAATATTTGTCTTTTTACAAATTTCAAATGGGCATATTTTAGAGTGTAGATTCACTCATTTTGCTTCGTATGTGTACTCCCTCCATTCCTAAATATTTGTCTTTCTAGAGATTTCAACAAGTGACTACATAAGGAGCAAAACGAGCGATTTTACACTCTAAAATATGTCTATATACATCCGCATGTAATAGTCCATTTGAATCTCTAAAAATACAAATATTTGAGTAGTCACTCATTGAAATCTCTAGAAAGACAAATACTCCGGAGTATATTTAAGAACCAAGGGGGTAGTGCACAACCACATGGGAGACTCAGACCAGTCGTTGCGCAGCATTAATAGTGAGTAATGAGCAGTCAAATCATAAGCCCCACATTTCCCACTGTAAGTTGCTCGAAAGAAGCAACCATCAATATGCTCTTCTTTGAATCCGCTCATACTACTCCATCCGACACTGTTTATAGAGCGCGCTTCAGAAAAAGAGAAAATCTCTGGGACCAAGGCGACTAGCGTTCGGCCCGAAAAATAGCATTGGTAGTTATAGCACGACATCTATTACTAGAGGAAATAATGCGTACACATATGCATGCAGTGCTTCCACCCCGGGTACACACATGCATGCACTTACTCCACTCCGTAGTACTACATCGAGAGAAAATTGCAGTTACCACGCCCTAATTAATTGAGCATTAAACCAAACGCGTCTAAAGTCTCTCTGGTGGTGGAAATGCATTGAGAGAAATGCATCATAATGAAGCGCGCCCTGTAAACTGTGACGGAGGGAGGAGTAGTATGAAGGTGCAAAACCAAGTACGCGTATGGCCAGTCAGTCAACGCACCTCCTCTTGGCATATCACTGACATGTGGGACCGGAGTGTGAGCAATCCGATCTCAATTGACGGCAAAATGGCCAACCCGTCGTTCCTTGAGAGAGACGAGGAGCGAGAACACACAGATGGGCTCGCACGGAGGCCAAGATATATTCGAGCATGGTTGAATGATATCATCATTACATGTTGGGCTGCCGTTTTCCGCCCTTCTCCGGAATAAATGTGTACTTTATCAGAGATTAAAAAAAGAGTACAGAGGCTCCACCATGCAGTTCTAGTGGTAGTACTACTTGTACTACTAAACCTTGCGCTTGGCTCTTCGCCTCTTTGTGAAGTCGAACAATGATGGTACTCCGCATGTTCGGTACTACAATGTATGCCTCTGGCAATTTGACACCGAATGAACTGATGCATGTCCACCGCTTGGGCGAGGGTATGTTGCATTAGTCAAAAGGCGTAAGCGAGCTTCACCTTGTCCTGCAAGCTTCTCCTCGTTCTGCGAGTTGACGGGACACACCAACAAGTAGTGCTAGTCCATACTCCCTCTTTTCCGGTTAATATGGATTAATCTTTTTTGCGGGTAAATGAGAGAGCTTTATTCATATATAAGCATTCTTAGGACGATCAGCCAAGACACTGGTCACTAGGAAGCGAGGTACGCCGCAAAAAATAAGTAGGAAGTGTGGTGTTTCATCAAGCCAGCTCTCGGCCACATTCAAAGTGCAGCAAGCACGGTTCGCACAAAGATGTGCTGCAAGGTTTGCTGGCCTGTTTACATGCTGAATAACAAAAAAAGAGGAAATATTACCGAGCGCTCCTATTTTTAACAGGATATGAGCCAGAATTAAGCGAGAATTATGGTGAGTGTTCCATGCAATCAACTTCCATTATCACATGCGAGAACCCTCGAAGAGAACCAAATGTGTTGAAGATTGCTTTATCACATTTTAAAAATATAATAAGAGTGCAGACGCTCCATCCGGTTCGTAGTACTAGTACAGTACATACCTCTATAGACTATAGTAGTAGTACTAGTACTAGTAAACTTTGCGCTTGGTTGTTCGCCTCTTCGGGAAGTCGAACAATAATACTAGCACTAGTATAGTGTATGCTTCTGGCAATCTAACACCGAATTAACTGTTGCACGTCCACCGCCCGAGTGAGGGAGAGCTTGCATTAGTCAAAAGTTTTTCCATGTCCTGTGAGCCACCACGCTCAAGCTTCTCCCATCCTGCAAGCTTCTCCTCATTCAGCAAGTTGACGGGACACAACAAAGTAATGCTAGTCCATACTGCCTCCTTTCCGGTTAATATGGCTTAATTTCAAATGATATAAATACACTGTCTGTCACTGTATATTTGTAAAAATACGGTCAGTGGACTTCATAATACACTCACTGCGCCCAATATATACATTTTCCGGTGTTTATATGGTCACTAGCTCACCCTGGCTGAGTATGTGTGTGCATGCACGTGTAGGTTGAACACTTGAGCGTGACCGTGTGTGTTCCGTCGTGTGCTCGGACATGCATGCATTAGGGCGTCGCGCGCGTTTTTGCGTCCATGTGTATGTGCGACTGTTGCATACACGTAGGGGGAGTATGTGTAGGGGCCACTAAAGGAGCAGTCAAATCACACAATAAGTTAGTCGGAAGAAGCAACCATCATTTCACTCTTCAATGACACGTACACAATATAAAATGGTTGATATTGAGAGTAAAAGAAAACCACTATATATACACTAGCAGGAGCCTGAGCTACAAGCCAGCTTGCTTGGGTTGCTCTCTTCAAAAGCATAGAACGACGATGGCCACACCGCTGGTCACATATCCGGCCTGATCTCACAGCTGGGGAAGGGAACAATGTTCTGCATAGACGCGACCGACATTGGTGAGGGAGAAAATCCACAGTCAGTGCATCCCAATCGGTGGTCACCGCGGTATGGGCCGATGCCGCGTCCCAACCTCCCTTCTAGCTACAGCCCAGCGTCCGTTTCGAAAATATTAGTGCATGTCAACAAAAATTATAGTAGTATCGTTGTTCCGTTTTGAAAAAAAGCATATAAGCTGTTACTTCTTACCCAAAGGATCTTTATATCCAACAGACACAAAATATCCATTCGACTGTTCGAAATTACTTTCACTGCTGATCTGATGTCGAGGTAATTGCTGCATCGCCACCAAAACCCACCATCTCTTAAGCTAAAGTAGACCGAGCTACCCCCTATATTAGCATATTACTAAGATAAACAGAAGGCACTGTAGAATCATTTAGGATGTGAGCTTGTCAATCTGAATGTGGAGGGACACCAGCTTAGCCCCGGCCAGCAGCTTGGGCGGAACTATGAAGAAGGTCAGCTCCTGCACGGCGACGTCGCCGGGATCCCTGCTACTTGTCACCTCCATTTCCACCTTGACGGCGTCGTTTCTGCCTTTGGGCTCCCTCAGCGGGCCGTTCGCCCATAGCTTGGCCACGTAGTGCGGCAGTGGGGACGCCCCCGCTCTGATGCAGACGACCGACATGGCGATAGGTGCGCCAATGTCGAGCATGCCGCCGACCAAGAAAAACGTGGCCGTCCTCCTCCACGAACAGCAAGAGCCGTGGTTCTGATAGTGGCACTTGCAGCTGGAGCGCCTTGCCGTACTGGATCCTGTGCACAGGCATGGGATGCATGGTGCTGATGTGGTGGGAGAGCACCGACGGCGGGCCTTTGTAGCCGCAGACGGGCACGGGGCATTTGCAGGGCACGAGTGGACACAGCTCTGGTGATCGGTGAGCTTGTGGTAAGTGATGTATAGCCCATAGCCTTCGTGCGGGCACTCCACCCTCACCGAGGAGAGGACGGCGTCCACCGCTGTGTTCCGCACATCGAAGCCACCGCCGCGCTCACACTTCTGGCACTGCCGCTGGTTCCTGGGGCGCTCGACACGGCAGTCCACGCAAGCCAGGTGCCCTCCCTTGCACTGCACAAATCAATCGAACAACACATCAATCAAGAAACCTGCACCTTGCTCGATCAGCCGAACGGACGAGGTGTATTCGAACCTCATACACTGGAGGCTTCAAGGGGCGGAGGCACAAGGGGCAATGGAGCAAGGTGAGGTCCATCGAGACCATAGAGAGCTCCATCGTCGGGTCCTGTTCCGTCTGCATGATCTCGCCCTCCTCGTGCACAACCATCTCTCGCTTTATTAGGGCCGGGGCATTACAAAGCTTTACCATCACATATTCATACTACTTCAAGGTGCATTAAATCAACACATGAAAGTATCAAAAGGAGAGTCACGACATGCATGCATGCATTGTAATTAATGCATCAATAAACGCAAATTATTGAAATATATCGAGTGCAGTGCTTTGATGTGTCGCGTCAACTCGTACAAGACTGAGAAGTTTGATTACTACAACGCCCTCTCGCCTTAACCGCACCTACCTTTGGCTGCATGACAGGTGGGCCACCGACCTGTTGGGCCCACCTATCATGGATGCAAAGGCAAGAGCAGTAAGTCAATGAAGCTGCGTCCCTCCCTCGCCCATGAGCGTGGTGGTTGGCAGGACTAGGAGAAGCTTTCGTTTGCTACACACTCTCCATCCCGTACGCAGTGGACATGCAGCAGTTCAATGGGTGTCAGATGGCAAGAAGCATACTGTAGTACTCCTCCACTGCAGTAGTACCCCCGAAGAGGCGAAGAGCCAAGCGCAGCCTGGACGCTCGTGTGGCAGTTTCATGTGTAGAGTAGTCTAGGATAGCGTGTACCGTGCCTGTAAGCTTAAAATCATTGGGGTCGGCTCCATGCTGCATTTTTTGATTAAAATAATCTTCTGGCCCTACCTGTCACCCCGGTGATTCTAGTTTGCACGCTCATCTGGTCTAGACAGGAATATATATTTTAATTTGTGGTGGGGTAAATGTTAGAGGTTGCAGCAAATGGAGTATTGTACACTGCGGGTCTTTCAGCCAAGTTTAGAGGCAACCATGTGGGGCCAATGCTATGATGTGTCGCGTCAACTCGTATAGTGAGGAGAAGCTTGATTTTACTACTACACGCCTTCTCCCTTGCCCATGCACGCGGTGGCTCACAGATGAGGACATGCTTTTGCTTATAGTACTACAACAAGCTATCCCTCCCGCTCGCGGTGGACGGACATGCAGCAGTGGATTCGATACTGTAGAAGCAGTAGTAGTAACATCATTGTTCGTCTTCTCGAAGAGGCAAAGAGCCAAGTGCAACCCGAACGTGGCAGTTGCGAACCTTGGAGCACACATATAGCCAGGCTCTTACATCAGACAAAATTGCTATGTGAGCCCACTATTATAGTACTCCCTCCGTCCAGAAATACATCATCAAAACGAATAAAAGGGGATGTATCTAAATGTATATTAGTTCTAGATACATTCTTTTTATCCATTTTGATGACAAGTATTTTCGGACGGAGGGAGTACTTGCTAGTATAGCCGTGTAAACCAGAAAGGAGAATTTGCCTTTCTAGAGATTTCAACAAGTGACTAGACTACACCGAGATGGAGTACATATGGAGCAAAATGAGTGAATCTACACCGTAAATAAATACGTAGTTCTCTCATTTTCCTCTCGGCCTTGGTCGCGGTGCGCAATATTGAGTATACTAGTACTATCATCTTGAAATTTACGAAGTCACCATAGGCACCTCGTCTTCGACGGGAACGTCTCCTGACACGCGATAGACGCAAGCGACAGTCGCCTCCATAGGTGCTTGAATGCCAAGTAGGGAGAGGGTAGCGGTTCCCGAGACATTGAACTGTCAATGATGCATCCTCAAATTACTCTACATGCAGAGGGAATTAATTGGAGAAGCAGAATAGAGCCAGCACGATGTGAATGCAACAGAGTTTGGATTCTCATATAAAGGTGCCCCACCACTCCAATCCATCTACTCCTTAGTCTCTGCGCAACACTACTCACTCCAATCCAAGACCAAGTGACCAGAAGCCAGAAGCACCTATGGAGGCGATGGTCACGAGCGGCAGTCGGCTGTGCCAAATCATCCAAGGCGCCGGCCTGCGGCCCTGCACCGTGCATCATTTCCAGACGGTGCTGGCGACCGCCGGCGTCGTAGCCCTCGCCGACGCCGACTTTGCCTCTCGCATGGACGACATGATGGTCAACTCCATCCGCAAGTTTGCCGCCTAAAAAAATGTGTAGCGAAAGCTCCTACTAGTCCTGCCAGCCACCACGCTCATGCGCGAGGGAGGGACGCAGCTTCATTGACTTACTGCTCCTGCCTTTGCGTCTATGACATGTGGGCCCAACAGGTGGTTGGCCCACCTGTCATGCAACCAAAGGAAGGTGCAGTTAAGGCACCGGAGCTCAGTCCGCGAGGGAGAGGGTGTTGTAGTAATCAAACTTCTCGGTCTTGTACGAGTTGACGCGACACATCAAAGCACTGCACTCGATATAAGTCTTTTTACACATTTCAAATGGACTACTACATACGGATGTATGTAGACATATTTTGCTTCGTATGTAGTCACTTGTTGCAATCTCTAAAAGACTTATATTTGGAAACTGTGGGAGTAGAACGCATGCATGCATGCCGTGACTTCCCTTTTGATACTTGCATGTGTTGATTTGATGCACCTTGCCAAATTTTGACTATAAATATAACTAACCAAATTTTCATGCATGTCACAAAAAATTACGGGGCTGTTTGGATTGTGACTATGTTTGTCTTATGTTGCCACATTATTTTTCCCACACTTGCCACACTTGCCTAAGCTGAGTTGCTCAAATTGTTAGACACACTTTGGCTTGCCTAAGGGAATCTTGCCACACTTTTTGTGTCTATCACATGTGGGGTTCACTGCTAATAAAAAAATCTTGTCTTAGGTGTGGCTAATAAAAAAGACTTATATTTAGGAATGGAGGGAGTAGAAAATATAAATAATAATGCATGTTGGGGCAACCCACGTTTCAGATAATTTTAGCCGTGGGCTTGTTCACAATTTTTACGAGGGGGTGGTTGTTCATTTAATGGAGGGACTTGTACTAGACTTGAACGATACAAAGTGCGACCTGGCACACTGTAACACCACTTGGAACAAGCGGGTAGCTATCTCAAAAAACAATCAACAACTAAAAAAACGGTGACCTGGCACGTAGTACACAATTTTAAACGATTGTTTTGATGGAGTGAAAAAGGAAAACTAACCCCCACTATGTATATATAGGCCGGAGCCTCCGCGCTTGCTTGCTAGGGTTGCTCTATTCACACACTCTCATCCTCTGCAGATCTAAACAAGATAGGTGTGGTAACACTGTCTTTCTCCCTTCAAAAAACACTGTCTTTCTATCCTCACCGCTGGTTACAGATCCGGACGTATTCCCCTCCGCCGGTGAAGGGGAGGAGGGGCAGCGTTTAGGCCACCATCGACAGCGAGGGAGGAGACCCACTGCCGGCCGCACCGTTATCTCTGGCCGAGCGCTGGCGCGGGAGGTCCTCCGATCCCTTTGTCGTTGCCCTAGTGTGGGCGGATCCGGCCTCCCACCGCCCACCTATCCACATCCTGACAATCTTCAGGTATATCTTCCTTCGAAACCACCTTAGCTCTACTTCCCCAGCTCGCTACGTCGCTACATGTGCATCATTTTCAACCTCTCATCCCCTCTCGATCGGATGGTCCAACATCACCTATTTTTTTCTTCTATTGTTAGAGGTAAAGCTACTTCATGGAGTCGAATCTTGTACTGGGTTAGGCAAGGTTGGCAAAAATGTGTGGCAAAATATGGCAGTACTAGGCCTAGAACCAAACATAGTACATCGGACTTGGTACAAACAGGAAGGAAAGGGGGTGAAAGTAGTACAGACTGGTCATCCAACCGGTCTCTTGGTTGAAAAGGGAAATATAGGGGTAACGCTGAACACAATGGTATGACCAGGACTAGATTTGCTATCCACACATAGGAGTAGGTGGCTTTGGTGAAAAAATGGGACCAACCCAGATATGTTTCTTGGATGTTTGCTTCTCGGGGCAACAAACTATGAATCACCACTTTATGCCCCTGATTAGGTACATGGTGCTGGTGCACCCACTGTCCCATGCCCTTATACCAAATATTTAGTTGTTCTTAATCTAATGCCCCTGGTAAAAATGAAGCCATGCCTCTGTTATAAGCCATGACAAGTTTAGCCAAATGTTTTTGCCTATAATTGTTTGACATTCTGACTGTTTCCTCTGTAGCTTTTTGTGTAAACTGGGATATCCATTTCACCTTGTTGCTGTTGTGACCTTTTGGTGCACTGCACAAAACTCTTCTTAAAAGGTCCTCTTAAAAGCAGTGACTTTTGTGTTGTTTAACTGGAATGTCATAATGGAACAGTTGGTTCATTTCGGTGGAACTGCACAAAGGGAGATCTGTGTTCCAATCCTCATCATCCATATTGGCACCATAACCTTCCTTTAGGTAAGAATGATATTTAATGCATGTGTTCATCTCTATTTTGCGACTGCCATGAGAAAATAATGCTATTTTTTACTAGTACACTTGTACTCCCTCACTGACAAAACCAATTCTGAAATAGAAGGCCAATCATGTACTTGGTTTCACCAACTGGTGAGGAGAATGAGAAACAAAGCACGAAGAGGAAGAAGAAGAAGAATAAACAGTGCCAAGGCAATCTTGGTGAAGCCAGAGGCCTCAGTCGAGGCCATTCAAGGGCTCCGGCAACGACTACCTTACATGTGAGACGATCCTCCAGGGAGCCCTTCCACTTCTGTCGTCTCACTTAATTAATTAGGAGTACTTAAGTACCACTAATTTATTGCTGCCTAATTTTCCTGTCGGAGTTAAACAAATCTTTAGTAGCACCCTATGCTGAATCATGTACGTGTGTATGTTTTTCTATGGAGGTGAATCATGTGGTGGAGCAGGGAGGGAATATTATTAGTGTCTTGACATAATAGTGCTATTGTTTTGCATGTCAATTTATTGCCATTGGTTCAATGAGGCAATGTTTTGCGTATTGTCCATCATGAATTTGATGCTACTGTTAGAGTAATGCTAATGTATTTCTATCCTTTCTCACTAAGCTAATGAAGGTTTCACCTTGTTCCTACTTGTGCAAACAGGGATCATGTTGTGCCAATCATACATTTTAGTGGAACTACACAAGACAATACAATGAACTGTATCCCAGCCTGTGCTTTAATTCTGCTGGAAGTTCTTGATAATCTTTCGATATAATCTCAGCACTGGTAAACAAGAGTGATTTCAACCATACATTTGAAGTGCACAAAAATATATACTATTGAGTGATGCCAGTGAGTGCTTTATCATCTCTTATGGGACTACATGAATAAGCTTTCTTCCTCAGGTTGGTACGGGCCTAAGGCCCTCATCCATATTAGTTTGCTGTCATCTCTATTTGTATCATGCTACTGTCATGAGAAACTCCTTTATCTTTGCACGTTAAAGTTTTGCAACCAATGATACATGGAAATGCTTTGAGTGTTGAGCTAATTGGCACTGATTAAATAAACTAATACCTCTCTTTAAGCAAGACTACTATGTTGCTAACTTTACCCATTAAGATAATGAGGGTGCTTCTATTTGTTAGTGTATGTTTCATCAACTAGTCCCACTATTACAGTAATCTCACTCTCTCAATATATGTGCCAACAGGGATGCTCGATTTTGGTGGAACTGCACAAAAACTTTGGGTGCTTCATTGCCTCGACAACTTCCGTCCTTTCCTGCCAGTCGCTAATCTGGGCCTGCTTTCTTCCTTTGATGTCAGTCGCTTTGCTTATCTCGACTTCCAGTCAAAGGAAAAAGTAATTGATATGCTACCTCACACAGGTTGGTACTGGTCTTTATCTTGATTATTGTGCTTGTCATGTATTGGTAATTTGGTATTGTGCTATTGTTTGCCGATTTTATAAAGGAGTAACTTGGAGCCTGAACTTAGGCTAGTCATTGCATTGGGTGATTTCAGTAGAACTGCACAAAAAGATCAGATGGACAGATACTTATCCTGCTGCTATGTACTCCAAAGTTCACTCACACAAGCATCGATGTTGACAAGAAGTGCCTATATTCATTCGAGTATCAACCGGCGTCAACCAGTTTTCAAACTCCAAGTATTAGGAGAGTGAACGCTAAAAATATTGCTTGGCGCATAGCCTAGAAAAACACAGTCCAGTCTTTGGTCCCAACTTGTGCCTTTTGGTTATCGGCAGATATGGTAGCGAACTGTATGGCATAGAGTCTAAAGATTTCAGACAAGTTGGTTGATGCATATATTCATCTCGCACTTAATCAGTCTGCACGCCAGGGATGCTCCATTTCAGTTGAACTACACAAAAAATTTGGGTGGTTCATTTTCTCAACCGCCTCCTTTCTCGTCTGCAATGTAGAATTTTGGCGAGCTACAGGACCAAGATGAGCTAGTAAACTAGTTGGATGAAAGTAGTGGCCAAGTTGCTCAAACCTCCCTCGGCACGAGGCCACTATTTGAGGATAAACCTACAAGCAAAGTTTAGATTGTCTATGCTGCCTCTTATGTACTCGAAAGTTTACTCGTACAAGCATTAATTTTAGCAAGAAGTACCTCCAACTGAACACCATTTACCAGTCTGCAATGTAGAATTTTGGCGAGCTACAGGACCAAGATGAGCTAGTAAACAAGTTGGATGAAAGTAGTGGCAAGTTGCTCAAACCTCCCTCAGCACGAGGCCACTATTTGAGGATAAACCTACAAGCAAAGTCCAGATTGTCTGTGCTGCCTCTTATGTACTCGAAAGTTTACTCGTACAAGCATTAATTTTAGCAAGAAGTACCTCCGACTGAACACCATTTACCAGTCTGTACCCTAGGTAATTAAAGTTCGTCCATGGATCATATTGGCTGTGATCTCAATCATTTGGATGCATAAACATACTGAACATGTGTATATCTGAATCTTTTTGTGAATTATCTATGAATATTGTTGTGTGATCTATCAATCATTTGGATCCATAGACATGCTTAACTTGTGTATATATGAATCTTTTGAGTTGTTGATAGTGAATGTTGGCTATGAATATGAACGTGTCCTGTGAACCTGAGTTTGGTACGAATGTTTACCTTTTCTGTTGTGCTTGGGTGTGAACTTGTTAGTATGCCTACTGTGGGGTATGTGACGTGTGGGTGTCAATGGCACACCTTCTTCCCGAGAAGAATTGCACCTCCTTTGTTAGGGTAGCAACGACGCATCAGCTCTTTTTAATCTTTTTGCTCTGTCTTGCCCCCTCCCCCGCTCAACCCCTGCCGTAATGTTTTTGGCCCCAAAACAAAATAGTAATGCGTTGTTTTTGGGGCTTGATGAAAAATCGAGTGCTGGTTTCTGTAGGTTGGCCCTCCCAGCAAATGGGCTGCTGGTCCACCACGGACTGGGAGGCTAAAAATACAAGTTGTATGGTGCAGAGGCAAGTAAAAAAAACGCCATCGAGAGCCATCCACTGAAGAAGAAAAAATTGCTCCTGATGTGCTTCTTCAGTCGTGCCGTCGGCCCCCTCTGTAATCCAGTTCGCTCGGGGATCTGGTATCATTTTTTTCTAAAGGGCGAACAAGTATCAGCTAGGCCTAGGTTTTGTATTTTAACATGCGTAGCCCACGACATACGGTGACAGTGGTTACAACTTATTTTTTGAGGTCCATACCGGCCTATGGGATTTTTCTTAAAGATCGACAGCCCAATGTATTTTTTAAACCACATTATATATATTTATATTATTACTATTATCGTATATTTTATAGAGACTTATATATACATTATAAAAACATCCCATGTGTTATTAACTTATAAAAGTAAATGTTTAACAGAAGTTGGTAAGGAAAATCCTGGTGATTGCGTAAAAAAGCTTGCGAAGATTTTAAGGACCAATGTAATAATAACGCGCTCATTTTTATTTTGAGCAATAACTCGCTAATTTGTTAATTATGTATATAAAAAATGTGCCTCTCCGGTTTAGTTTTTATATTAATTGCTCCTTCTAACATAACATTATATATATAATGAGCCCAACTAATTCGTGTATTTGAAGGAAGTGCAAATGGGCTGGGATTTCTTAGATAGTATAAATGGGCCGCATTGACGCAAAATTATTTGTTCACCCAGCCCAGAAAATGGACTGTACATTCTAGAAAACATGGGTTAAATATATGCCACATTTTTGCAGGCTGACATGTGGGCCAATAGGTCGAACCTACGCAGGGCGTTGTCAACTTGGTCGGCATGCACCTTCAATCTCTCGTCTTCTTCCTCCAGCGTCACCGGGACCGCCTGGTCTGGCCTCTGGCGACTAGCGGCTCTGCTTAGCACGCATCGCTGCAAAGCGCTACCCCACCGCCGGCCAGGCTATCCCTCCACCCTCCACACCTCCTATTATTCTCCACCGACTGCAGCCCCACGCCGCACCAGAACCAATTATAACCCTTCTCCTCCACTCAATCTTCGACTCTAGTACCGCGTCTTCCCATCTCCGAGTCGTTCCCGCCCGGGGCCTTGCTGTCGTCCACCGCCTCGCTGCGCTCGGTGCAGCGTGGTCAACAAACGAGAGTCATCGGAAGAGGACTGTACGTGGAGAGCCTGATGGCTGGGACCCACGAGGTCCATGGTCGCACACAAGGAAAGTCCTCCTTATTAAGCTGGAAAAAATGTTTCCTCCACCTGACAGCTGGGACCCACCGGCTGTATCTTCGCACGGAAGAAAGTGCCTCCTTGTTATGCAAAAAAAAAAATTCCTCCCGTTGACAGCTGGGACCCGTCGGATTTGGTGGCTGACTTGTGGGCCTACTAAGCGGACGTGTACGCAGGGCTTTGTCAACTTAATCAACAAATGATTCTAGCAGCTAGACCATTGGATGTTAATCCAACAGCCGTGCTCCTTCAATCTTTGTTCTTGCTCCTGTCTCCCGTGGGCGGCACCGCGGCTGTGCTGCCGCGCACCCGAACCAGTCAAGTTTCCCACTCCTCTCCATCTGCGAATCCACTGCCCTGTCTTCCCCATCTCCGGGTCGTTCCAGTCTGGGGCCTCGCCGTCGTCCACCGACTTTTGGTGCGCTCGACACGGTGTGGACAACGTGGTCAACAACCGAGAGTCATCGGAAGATGACTATACGTGAGAGGCTGACAGTGGGGATGCACCACGCCCATGGACACATGCATGCAACGGAACGCGGCATGGTCAATGTGGTCAAGGAACAACTTCCATCAGAAGTGTACTGTACGTGAAGAGGCTGACAGCTGGGTCCATAGCCACAGTAAGGAAGTGCCTCCTTATTACACGGAAAATAATGATTCCTCCACCTAACAGCTCGGACCCACCAGAAGTGCCCCCGCTGTCAGCTCGGACCCACCAGAAGTGCCTCCTTATTACGTAAAAAAATGAATACCCCCTGCTAGTTGGGACCCACCTTGGTGGGAGGCTGACTTGTGGGCCTACTAAGTTGACCGGGACGGAGGGCTTTGTCAACTTGGTCAATATGAACGATTCTAGCTGAAGTGACCGTACGATGTCCATCCAACGGCCGTAGTGCTTGTTCAACCTCTGGTCTTCTTGCTCCAGCCGTCCAAACCAGCGCCGGCCGTGCCATGTGCTCCTGCCTCCCGTGGCCGGCTGTGATGCCGCGGAGGCCTCACCTCCCCCTACTACTCCCACTGCTAGCCAGGCCATCCCTCTACTCACCCACACCCCCTGTTTTTCTGTGGCGAAGGCAGCCTCACACCGCAGCCGAACTAGTGAACCCTCGTACTCCTCTCTGCGCGGGCTTCCACTGCCGCGTCTTCCCCGGCTCCGCGTCGTCCCCTTCCTAGGCCTCGTCGTCGTCCATCGCCCTGGTGCTCTCAGTGCGGCGTGGTCAACATGGTCAAGGAACGGCTTCCATTGGACGTGGACTGTACTTGGAGAGGCTGACAACTGGGTCCACGACCGTGGCAAGGAAGTGCCTCCTTATTACGCGTAAAATAATTATTCCTCCACCTGAAAGCGGGGACCCACCGGACAGGCCACCCTATTTCGCGAAAAACGTTTCCCCCTGACCACTGAGACCCACCAGCTACATCTTCGTACGCAAGGAAGTGCGTCCGGGCAAAAAAAATGATTCGCCCCCCTGACAGCTGGGACCCACTAGCTACATCTTCGCATGCAAGGAAGTGCCTGATAGTCGGGACCAACCTGGTCGAAGCGTATGTAGCGTTGTCATTCTGGTCGCGAACGTGTACGTACATACTGGTCGATGTAGAGGCGTGCACGTGTCGTAGTAGAGGCGCGCACGTAGCATGTACACGTACGTACGTCGGCCAGTGTGCAAGAAAGAAAATATGGCCACATACGTACATACGGGCTGGGTCTCAAACGCCTACTCCCGCATACGTATGACCAGGGCTCGTGTACATGGCTGGGTGGGAACGGAGAAACTATGTCGTCGTCCTGTTCATGGGGAGCCAACCTGCTGGGTCAGAACGGAATACCTCGTCGTGTTCATCGGGAGGGCTTGGACGGAACAGCCGATGGAAACGAGGCCTGGCGTACCGCAGAACGGAGGAAACGACCTTGTGTTCGACCGGCCACGTTCGAAATAGGATCCTGTTCATCGAGAGGTGTCTGGCGTACCGCAAAACGGAGGAAACGGACCTCCTACGGTCGAAACGGGGGTCCTGTTGATCGGGAGGGGTGTGGCGTACCGTAAAATGAAGGAAACAGACTTGTGTTGGAGCGCTACGGTCGAAACGAGGGTCATGTTCATCGGGAGGGGTGTGGCGTACCGCAAAACGGGACTCCACGGGATACTGTTCATCTCCACCGTTGACCCCCTCCAGCCTCCACGGGCTACTATGCATCCACCGTCGACCTCCTCCACCCTCCACTGTGACTATTCATCCACGGGCTCCTGTTCATCCAGCCTCCACCGCGTGCTACTCCACCAGCTACTATTCAACCAGCCCTCTCAACGGGCTCCTATTCAATCACCCCTCCACGGGCTACTGTTCATCCAGCCCTCCACCGTCTACTGTTCATCCATCCCTCCACGGGGTGGTCCTGTTCATCCAGCCCTCCATGGGGTCCTATTCAGACAGCCCCAACCGGCTCGATCGATTGGGGTCCTGTTCATCCACCCCCACCGGGAACTGTTCATCCAAACCCCCCAGCAACGCTCACTGTTCATCCAGAGGCAACACCACGTGGTCCCGTTCATCCACCCCCACCGGGAACTGTTCATCCAACCCCCCCAACAACGCTCACTATTCATCCAAAGGCAGCATCGATCGGCTTCAGTTACCAGCAGTAGCGAAGGAATCGCTCGATCGGGTTCAGTTAACAGCCATCGATCGATCGCTCGGGTTCAGTAACGCGTAGCCTGCAGTGCAATCGCTCGAGTTCAGTTAGAGCCCAACGCCTTGCTCGGGTTCAGTTAGAGCCCAACGCCTCGCACCCACGCGCGTGCGTGTACTAGAGAAACGCGCATCGCTAGGCCCCGACCACCCACCGTAACCGGGAACACCCTGATATTTTCCTCGCCCTTGCTTCTACCATGGTTTTTTTTTCATGATGGACGGCCCAAAGAATGTCATGCAGCTGCGTCTCCGGCCCGCCCAGGATGAAAAGCCCATTTTCTGTCATTATTTTTTGTCATAGAAGTGGGACCCCACCACATCTATGATGATACCGTGTTTTGTCACAATTATTGTCATAGAAGTGTCATAAGTATGACAGAAAAAAATTCATTCGACCCAAAATGTCACGGATGTGTCTTTTTTTGTAGTGTCGGGTCCGACCCTGTAGTGCTGATAAACCTAAGTGACCAAGCTCTGACTCGTGGGGCGGGCCCGTGCATGTCACCTCATCAGCAGGTCCTTGGTGCCTTGTCTCCTCACGGAATAGTCACGAATAGGCCAGAGAAACACACATCGCCCCTATATTTTGTAACATGTCTATGTGCAGCGACATCAGGAGCGAGACGTTTAGATGTCGTGCGGGTAGCACCTTGCATTGCCTTAGGAGGCCCGACCTCGAGCGGACGATGGCCTGATCTACGCCACTGATGGCCGAAAAGGCTAAGTACACCCACTTTGCGCGGCGTGCCGCCGTCATCAAAACTCCTTCTTCACGCAACCTGGGGGAGGCGTGTCGCCTCCTTTTGCGCGAGTCGCTTGCACGTCGAATGGGTGCCCCAGAGCACCGTGCCCCTCACCCTGGCCTTGTTCTGGGCATCGCGACCTGACATATCAGCGGCAGCTGAGGCCTGCTCGAGGGCCGGGTCCTGAGGACGTAGAGCATTTTAGCAAGTAAGAAAAAGAGGGATGAGTCTCGCGAGGAAGTGTAGGGAGAAGATTCACAATTTAACGGCAAAGGCATTGGTTAAGACATAAAGGGCATCAGTTTCTCACGCACCCCTCGCTGGGCTTACATTCCCTTATCACAGATGGAAGACAGATGAAGAAGCAAACTTTGCGGGGACGAGTCCTCGCATCGTGTGAGCCCCCGCGAGCCGTGCCTGATCCGTGCCACGCCCACAAAAGCTAAGTTAACCACCCCACGCGTCTCAAAGGTCTTTGGTAGCGTTCCCTCTCTCCGTAACCTCGTCCATGGCGGAAGCCTCTTCTCTCGCATGAGCCGCTTGTGCGTCAAGGGGGGCCTCTTGAGCATCACGCCTCAGGAGATCTTACTGGACCTCGGGCCCCTCACCTCCTGGCCTTGTCCTAGGCATCGCGACCTGACATACCAGCGATGGCTGAGTCCTAGCGACGCAGAGCGTTGGGCCAATCACGAAGAAGAGATCAAGCTTAACGAGGAGTGTTGAGCTCAAACTTAATTTCAAACCGCAAAAGCATTAAAAACATAAGGCGCAAGCGCTAGGGTTCCTTACACGCCCCCATGGGGCCAATGCCATTCTAATGCAGGGAGCAGAAGAAAACAAAAGAAAGGCTCCGGACGAAAGCCGCCACCCCCAAGGCGCCGGCTCGGGCATCATCCGTGCCCTACTCGGAGTCTTCTTCCTCGCTCTTGACGCTGGGGGAGTCGCCGCTGCTCCCGCTTCCATCAGAGGGGACGTGTTGCTGTCATCGTCGTTGACGGAGTCGCTGTCGTCGCTCTCCAAGCAGCACTTCAGGCGGCAGCCGGCAACCCCGAAGATCTTCATGAAGAGCATGGCAGCCCCATCGTACTTGAAGAGGAGGATGTGCCCCTCCTTCAAGTCGCGGGCGAGGGCGAACGACTTCCACCCCCGCCTCAGGAACATGAAACTAGAGGGGGTGAGGTTCGTCGCCACCTAGGAAGGGCCGTTGCACCAGCCGCCCGGCTATAGCCACAGGCCCAGAAGAGCGCACTCCGCCATCTCCCTCGCGAAGGCGTCGTGGAGCCGGAGCCAGGTGCGAGGATCGTGGTGCATGCTCACAATGCAATCGTGGGCCGTGTCGGCCAAGTGGCTCCATGCCTTGACGTCGGGTTGCGCCACACCACCCACTCCGGCCGCGGCCACCTCATCCCCCATGCTCGCGCCTGTGGGCGGAGTAGTTTCCACGGAGCCGGAGCCGGCGTAGGGCGTGAGCAGAGGGCACTCGCATCCCCGAGGAGCCGTCTCGGGTGTGGCAGCGGTTGTGCGAGGGCGGCCCCACCCCCTCATTGGCCTTGGCGGCTCCACCTCTTCTAGTGATGCCTTCCCCTTCTCGGCGGCAGAGAACCTTCTTAAGGGCGCCATGGCTGCGGCAACGGCGGGTGTAAATGGAGAAGCGAGAAAAAGGAAATGGGCCAAGGGGTCCGACCCCTTGCCCTTATATAGCACTCGAGGGAAACCGTTCCGTGCCTCTTCACCTTTAGGGAATTGATGGCCTTGCGCAGCACCTGCCAGGCTTTATGTCAGCCTGGGCAGTTAACGAGGAGTCATGGGAGAAGTGGGGGCATCCCGCGCCCCGTCGCGCACCACGCGTCAAGCTTGGCCCGCGGGCAGTTCGGACCGAGTCGCTTCGCCCCTCCCCCTTCCTTCGCGGGCAGAGTCGTGCACGCTGCCGGCCTAGGGGCTATTGTCGGGCCCGTGGGACTAGGGGTACCCAGGACCGTCTGCCTGCGGCCCATCATGCGGTGCAATGCCTGGGCCCCCTCGCACGGCCCACCTTTGGGCTGCATGAGCAAGGCCCTCGTGAGGACCCCTCCTTGCGAGGCGTGCACCATCAAGCATCGTCAGTGGCCCCGTGAGGCCCCCTGGTGACGCAGCTTCTCGAGGAAGCCTCCCGAAACCCTCTGGGAGGTGACCAAGTCAAGAACGGCTCGGCGGAATCATGCGGCCCTGCGCTTCATGTGGGTGACGCGCGTGGCGACGGGCGAGGCCAGAAGGGCGCCAACAGGCGCGGATGAGGAGGTTTTCCTCTTTTGTGCTAAGGGAGCATGGACAGCGCACTGATAAGTCTCTGTCGTATCTTGTTTTCCAAACACTTTTTCCCTTGTTTTGGACTCTAACTTGCATGATTTGAATGGAACTAAGCCGTATTGACGATGTTTTCACTAGAATTGCCATGGTGTTATTTTTGTGCAGAAATAAAAGTTCTCGGAATGACCTGAAAATCAACGGAGAATTATTTTGGAATATATAAAAAATACTAGAAGAATAATCCACATCAGGGGGGCCTCCACCTATCGACGACCTCAACCTTGACTCCATATATTCACTTTCGGGGGGAAAAAAATCAGAGAGAAGGATTCATCACGTTTTATGATACGGAGCTGCCGCCAAGCCCTAAACTCTCTCGGGAGGGCTGATCTGGAGTCCGTTCGGGGCTCCGGAGAGGGGAATCTGTTGCCATCTTCATCATCAGCCATCCTCCATCACCAATTTCATGATGCTCACCGCCGTGCGTGAGTAATTCCATCGTAGGCTTGTTGGACGGTGATGGGTTGGATGACATTTATCATGTAATCGAGTTAGTTTTGTTAGGGTTTGATCCCTAGTATCCACTATGTTCTGAGATTGATGTTGCTATGACTTTGCTATGCTTAATGCTTGTCACTAGGGCCCGAGTGCCATGATTTCAGATATGAACCTATTATGTTTTCATCAATATATGAGAGTTCTTGATCCTATCTTGCAAGTCTATAGTCACCTACTATGTGTTATGATCCGGCAACCCTGAAGTGACAATAATCGGGACCACTCCCGGTGATGACCGTAGTTTGAGGAGTTCATGTATTTACTATGTGTTAATGCTTTGGTCCGGTACTCTATTAAAAGGAGGGCTTAATATCCCTTAGTTTCCGCTAGGACCCCGCTGCCATGGGAGGGTAGGACAAAAGATGTCATGCAAGTTCTTTTCCATAAGCACGTATGACTATATTCAGAATACATGCCTACATTACATTGATGAATTGGAGTTAGTTCTGTGTCACCCTAGGTTATGACTGTTACATGATCGATCGTTGATGTCTACTACACAACCTTCTTCTTATAGACGTTATTAGGCCTCCAAGTGCAGAGGTTTGTAGGACAGTAGCAAATTTCCCTCAAGTGGATGACCTAAGGTTTATCAACCCGTGGGAGGCATAGGATGAAGATGGTCTCTCTCAAACAACCCTGCAACCAAATAACAAAGAGTCTCTTGTGTCCCCAACACACCCAATACAATGGTAAATTGTAT
Organism: Triticum dicoccoides; assembly: GCF_002162155.2. Lineage (NCBI taxonomy): Eukaryota > Viridiplantae > Streptophyta > Magnoliopsida > Poales > Poaceae > Triticum > Triticum dicoccoides. The sequence goes on from NC_041390.1 coordinate 508,289,612, forward strand.
AGGTGCACTAGTTCGGCAAAGAGATGGTGATACAAGTGCAATATGGATGATATATATAGGTTTTTGTAATCTGAAAATGTAAAAAAGCAAGGTAACTAATGGTAAAAGTGAGCATAAATGGTATTGCAATGCGTTGAAACAAGGCCTAGGGTTCATACTTTCACCAGTGCAAGTTCTCTCAACAATAATAACATAATTGGATCATATAACTATCCCTCAACATGCAACAAAGAGTCACTCCAAAGTCACTAATAGCGGAGAACAAACAAAGAGATTATGGTAGGGTACAAAACCACCTCAAAGTTATCCTTTCTGATCGATCTATTGAAGAGTCCGTAGTAAAATAACATGAAGCTATTCTTTCCGTTCAATCTATCATAGAGTTCGTTCTAGAATAACACCTTAAGGTACAAATCAACCAAAACCCTAATGTTACCTAGATACTCCAATGTCACCTTAAGTATCCGTGGGTACGATTATACGATATGCATCACACAATCTCAGATTCATCTATTCATCCAACACAAAGAACTTCAAAGAGTGCCCCAAAGTTTCTACCGGAGAGTCAAGACGAAAACATGTGCCAACCCCTATGCATAAGTTCAGGTGGTCACGGAACTCGCAAGTTGATCACCAAAACATACATCAAGTGGATCACGTGATATCCCATTGTCACTACAGATACGCACATGCAAGACATACATCAAGTGTTCTCAAATCGTTAAAGACTCAATCCGATAAGACAACTTCAAAGGGAAAACTCAATCCATTACAAGAGAGTAGAGGGGGAGAAACATCATAAGATCCAAATAAAATAGCAAAGCTCGCGATACATCAAGATCGTTCCACCTCAAGAGCATGAGAGAGAGAGAGAGATCAAACACATAGCTATTGGTACATACCCTCAGCCCCGATGGAGAACTACTCCCTCCTCGTCATGGAGAGCACCGGGATGATGAAGATGGCCACCGGAGAGGGATTCCCCCCTCCGACAGGGTGCCGGAACGGGTCTAGATTAGTTTTCGTTGGCTACGGAGGCTTCTGGCGGCGGAACTTCCGATCTATTCTGTTCCCCGAAGTTTTTAGGGTATATGGACATGTATAGGCGAAAGAAGTTGGTAAGGGGAGCCATGAGGGGCCCACTAGGGTGGGGGCGCGCCCAGTGGGGTTGGGCGCACCTCCCTGCCTCATGCCTCCCTCTAAGCTTCCCTGACATCTACTCCAAGTCTTCTGGATTGCTTCCGTTCGAAAAATAAGTTTCGTGAAGTTTCAGGTGAATTGGACTCCGTTTGATTTTCCTTTTCTGCGATACTCTAAAACAAGGAAAAAAACAGAAACTGGCACTGGGCTCTGGGTTAATAGGTTAGTCCCAAAAATAATATAGAAGTGTTTAATAAAGCCCACAAACATCCATAAGAGATAATATAATAGCATGGAACAATCAAAAATTATAGATACGTTGGAGACGTATCAATCGCATCCAGTATAATTCTCCATCACCGATCAATGCCTACGAGCTTTCCATATATTGTTCTTTGCTTATTTACTTTTCCTATGCTATTGTTTCAATCACTACAAAACACCAAAAATGCTCCTTTTGCTACCGTTACTTTTGCTATCGTTACCACTACTATCATTTGCTACTAAATACCTTGCTGCAGATATTAAGTTTCCAGGTGTGGTTGAATTGACGACTCAGCTGCTAATACTTGAGAATATTCCTTGGCTCCCCTTGTGTCGAATCAATAAATTTGGGTTGAATACTCTACGCTCGAAAACTGTTGCGATCCCCTATACTTGTGGGTTATCACGCACTAGTTCCCGAAGTAGCCCCAAAGGTTGCCACTTTGGTGCAAGAAGTCCAGGACAGCGAGCTCGCCGGGACAGAGGTCATCACCGAGCCCACCGGCACGTCATGGTGATCCGTCTCCATTGTATCTATATTTGTTTATTTTCCATGCCAATATTATACAACTTTCGCATACTATTGGGAACAATCTATATGATTTATTGGACTAACATATCGATCCAGTGCCCAGCTGTCGGATTCAGGGCTCCGCGGACCCAAGAAAGGTTCAAACTCTAGGGTGTGTGCGAAGAACTCAACCTATCCAACCAACCAACTCGTTGCCCCATGGCTTAGCTTGATGAACAAGGAAGAAGATTGAATCGATAGTTTATCCAGGTTCGGGCCACCTTGTGGTGTAAGACCCTACTCCTGCTTTGTGCTGGATTGGCCTCATGAGGGGCCGAGGATGAACAAGTACAAGGGATGAACAACCTCGCGAGGTTTGCTCTAGTGAGGGGATGAGTCGATAGGTTTGGCCTCCTCCCCTCTGTGGTGGTGGCTAACCTATCTTTATAGTGGCCTCGGTCCTCTTCCCCTAAAATGTAGGCGGGAAGGGATCCCACAGTGGCCAATTTGAAAGGGTACAAGTAGTACATCTTATCCTGACAAAAGGTGGTCTTCGCCTACAAAGCTTCTAGTTGTGACGCTGCGGTGGGCTCGGCAATGACATTCGTCCTGACGTCCTGGTGGTCTTGGTCTTGTTGCACCAGAATGGAAACATTTGCCTGATTCCTCAAGAACCCACACCCGCGCTTGCCTCCTTAGCACCAAAGAGGAGACTGTCTTCTATGCGTCCGCTAGCGCCCACCTGGCCTTGATCGTCACGGCTTGCGTCACTGCAACCTGATGAGGTTAGGCACCTGCATAGGAATCTCCGCTCCTCATGAGCAGCTTGGGGAGGCCGCTCCCTCAGAAGGTATTGACATGGTCCGCCTCGCGAGGCTTGACCCCTCGCGAGGGTCTTGTCCTGATGTTCTTGTAGATGGGCCATACTAGGCCATCGATGGAGCCACGCCATGGGCTGCAGGCAGGCAAGTCTGGGTACCATAGTTTCTAGAATGCCGACAGTAGCCCCCGGTCCCAAGGCGCGCTTGGACTTGGCTTTGAGGCAAAGCCAAAGGCAAGGGCGAAGCGCCACGGACCCCAATTGCCTGTGGGCCAGGCTGACGCGTGGCATGTGATGGGACGTGGGCGTCTCCACTTCCCCATGCTGCCTCGGCAACTGCCCAGGCTAACAAAAGACTGGCGCCCGCTACTGAGCCATCATTGCCTTCTCTTTGCCAAGAACTTCTCCAGATTCCCTTTCTCCCAGCCAAGAACTTCTCTAGATCCGGCCTCATTCCTCCTTCCCTCTGCACCTCTTCCTGCAAGATCTCGCGAACGGTGTCTGGGAAGGTGAAACCCAACGCGCCAGTCGCGAGTTCCTCGTCCTCACCTGCGCCAGCCCTCGGCACGTCCTCCATCACTAAGGAGAAGCACCTTGCCATTGCGCTCCCGCTGATGGCGAGCAACGACAACGAGTGGAAGGAGACCATCCTCCTGGTGTTCTCCGCCGAGCGGAGGACCTTGGCGCGGACGCTCTACCCCTTCTTCCTCCACAATGTCTTCACGGGGCTCGTCCCGCCCTTCTCCGGGTTCTTTACCACCGTCCTCGACCACTACCAGATCCAGGCCCTGCATCTTCAGCCCAACTCCATTCTCCTCATGTCCATCTTTGCCATTTATTGTGAGGCATTCATGGGCACGAGGCCCTCCGTCCCGCTCCTCTGACACTTCTTCTACTTGCGGATGCACGATCCCGCCTAGCGCTTCGGCTGTGTATCCCTCGCCGTGGTCCACAAGAACAACATGCTCATGAGGGCCGGGAAGAAGGTGGAAAACTTTCGGTGCCAGTGGGTCTTCATGGACGCCAAGGGCCTCAACATGTGGTTGAAATTGCCAACCCAGCTGCTGGAGAAGCTCGACATGTGGGGTCACGAGAAGTTCACCAACCCCTGGGTCGTGCCTGTCTTGAGGAAGATGACCGCGGACTTGGAGGCCAGGGTGCTGACGGGAGGCATGCTCGTCAAGGAGTTCCTGACACAGCGCCTTGCCCCGCTCCAAGCCTACACGCGCCCTATGTTTGAGTTCTAGGACGCGGTGGATGACATCCGATTGCGCTCTGGAAGCTTGACGGGCGAGGAGCTGGACAAGGCCATGAACACCCTGCTCGAGGGCGACCCGGGAGACCTCCCGGAGGCCTACGCACCGCTATACTGCCGTGCCAACAAGGAGGCACTGGTTGCCGCCATGCCTGTCTTCAACGAGCTGGGGCTCGTGCCGCCCGAGCTCCCCAATTCCCCGGTGTTGGTGTCCTCTGGCGACAGGATCGGCGAGGAGGGTGAGGAGGACTCGGAGGTTAATCATAACCCACAAGTATAGGGGATCAATTGTAGCCTCTTTCGATAAGTAAGAGAGTCAAACCCAATGAGGATCTAAAGGTAGAACAAATATTCCCTCAAGTTCTATCGATCACCGATACAACTCTACGCACGTTTAACGTTCGCTTTACCTAGAACAAGTATAAAACTACCAGTACTTTGTAGGTGTAACGGGATAAGTTTGCAAGAATATAAAGAGCACGTAAATAAAAACTAGGGGCTGTTTTAGGTAAAGAAGCAATAAAGTTAGTATAGCAAGTGTGGAAAAGTGGTGGTAGGAGTTGTGAAATTGTCCCTAAGCAATTGACTACTTTACTAGACCGATAGCAAGTTTTATGTGGGAGAGGCCACTGCTAGCATGTCATCCCTGACTTGGAATTCTATGCGCTTATGATTGGAACTATTAACAAGCATCCACAACTACTAACGTTCATTAAGGTAAAACCCAACCATAGCATTAAGATATATTGGTCGCCCTTCAAACCCGTATGCATCAATTTCTATGCTAGGTTGAAGCTTCTGTCACTCTTGCCCTCCAATGCATAGTCCTATCAACATACAACTAACCCTATGGTGTGATCCACGCGCGCGCTCATATGATGGGCACCAAAGGATAGCAACATAACCACAAGCAAATTAAACCAAGCATAGCAATTCACCAATTACCGATAGGACAATGAAAATCTACTCAGACATCATAGGATGGCAACACATCATTGGATAATAATATGAAGCATAAAGCACCATGTTCAAGTAGAGGGTACCGCGGGTTGCGGGAGAGTGGACTGCTGTAGATAGATGGGGGAAGGTGATGGAGCTGTTGGTGAAGATGGTGGAGGTATTGGTGTAGATTGCGGTGATGATGGTGGCCCCGGCGGCGTTCTGGCGCCACCGGGAGAGAGGGGTAGAGGGGCCCCTTATTCTTCTTCCTCCTTGACCTTCTCCCTAGATGGGGGAAGGGTTTCCCCTCTGGTCCATGGCCCCCATGGCATGGGAGGGGCGAGAGCCCCTCCGAGATTGGATCTGTCTCTCTCTTTTTCTGCGTTCCAGATTCTGGCCTTTCACCGTTTCTTATATTTCCGGAGATCCTTAACTCCGATTCGGCTGAAATTTAACACGATTTCTATCTGAATATTGTCTTTCTTGCGGCGAAAGAAGGACACCAACTGCCTTACGGGGTGGCCATGAGGGCCCAGGGCGCGCCCCCCTGCCTCGTGGCCCCCTCGGGCATCGTCTCGCGTTCATTCTTCTTCCCAAAAATCACATATATTCCAAAAAAATCTCCGTCATTTTTATCCCGTTTGGACTCCGTTTGATATGTATTTTCTGCAAAACAAAAAACATGCAACAAACAAGAACTGGCACTAGGCACTGGATCAATATGTTAGTCCCAAAAGTAGTACAAAAAGTTGCCAAAAGTATATGAAAATTATAGATACGACAGAGATGTATTAGTGACTGAGGATGACGTGGCGGAGATCTCTGCCCCATCCCAGAGTGAGCTCCTCCACGGCCTCGCGGATTATGACGATGCCATTGAGCCCCCGGCCGTGGGATCCCCATGCACCACTTGGGTCATCACGAGGTCCGGGGCCACGCCCCGATCCCTATGAAGGCCGGGTCAGGCGACCCCGAAGAAGGGTGGGCAGCGCCCCCTCCTCAAGGCGACGCCTCTGCCTCGCCGACCGTAGGTTCCGCATCGAAGCCGGTCGTCATGCGCCCTGCCAACCCCCAAGAAGCGGCCAAGACCGCGACCAAGAAGATCGAAGGTGCCCCAGCCCTGGTCAGGAAGAGGGCGTACATCGCCCTTGACGAGTAAGTGCCTTAGCTTGTTTTCGTTTTTCACCTCTTGATACCGTGCCCACGGTGCTCCCTTCCGGATGGTTAGGGTGGGCGTCGTGGTGAAGAAGAGGAAGGAGGACGTCGGGATCCCTGAGGCGCCACCGCTCGCCAAAGACGGGGCGGCTCTGACGCAGACGAAAGAGGTCGCCCCGCACTGCCTCGCGACGGGGCAGCCCCCCAAAGGCGTGGTGGTGGAACCTTAGGAGGAGTCTGCTTCCTCGGGCCAGTAGGCTCTGGAGCTGCCCATCCCCGTCGCGCCCGCAGGGGGTTCGGAGGCTCTAGTGTCCCAAGTTCCTCCTATGGCTACCTCCCTAGTGATGATGCCAGTCCACGCACCGACACCGTCTCCTCCCCAGGCCCTTGTGCTGGCCCGGGGCCCTGGAGAAAGCTTACGCCGCGCTTGATCAGCTCCAGGCCGACCTCCAAGACACCGATAGGTGCCTAGTGAGGGAGCGCATGGGGTTGATCGCGGGTGGCTCCAAGCAAACACGTCCGCTAGGACGGCCTAGGGCCGGGCGGAGGCCGCCGCCGCAGAGAGTAAGAGGGAGGCCAACAAAGCCATAGGAGCTCGCGACGCGGCGCTGGCCGACGCAGCATCCACTAAGGAGCGCCGCAACAAGGAGGAGGCCAAGATGAAGGCACTCCGTGAGGGGTAGGCTGCCCACACCCAACCTCAAAGCCCGTGAGGCGACACTTGCTGATCGTGACGCCAAGCTGGTCTAGGCGACCGGTGACCAAGCCGCGGAGCGAGATCACCTGGGCAAGCTGAAGGAGGAGGTGGACAAGGCCCAGGCATCCCATGACCAGCTCATCTCTAAGGCGATGGCCTATCTGGAGGCCAGGTAGAAGGCCCTCGCCGCCACTGAGAAAACGGCGGCCGTGGGACGCGAAGCCTTCATCTCCCTCGAGCTCAGGTATCATGAGGCGCTACGCTCCATCTATGGGGGAGGGTACGAAGAGCAGTTGGCGACTCCGGAAGACGGCCTTGCTAGGCTTCTCCTCGAGCTTGCAAGGCACTCGAGGGCATCGCCGCTGGGGTGGACTCCTGGGTGGAGGAGGAGTGTCGCGCGCTCTTCACCTCGGCTGCGACGCGTGTCTTTAGCCACCGCCACCTCCGGGACCTGGGCTTCGACCTTGGCACGCTGATCGAACCGGTGTCTCCTGAGTCCCGCATCGTTGCTGCTGAGGCCGTGAAGGGGTAAGTGGATGCCTTGCTGGGGAAATTCCGCTACGTCCCCGACCCCGCGGCTACATCAGCGGTGGCCGGCGGTGAAGATGGTGGCAGCAGCATCAACGACGGGCTTCCCAAGGCGAGCGGCGGCGGCAACCAAGGCGAGGTGGCGCTTCCTCCTAGTTTGACCCTACAACATTCATCGTGCCACGTGGAGGCGTGAGAACTTCTGTTTGAACTTGTGGAACATTATGTTTTGTAATAACTTGCTAGAACTCCGCGATTTCCTTTTAGTGCACAGTTCCCTTCATGTTTGCCTTAGAGTTCTGTGTTGGCAGGGCCCAGCCCCGCGCATACCTCGACCGCTGTTGGGGCATCTGGATCACTAGGACGAGACCAAGGGGCGAGGGGCTACGTGACTAGTGAGGCCCCTGAGTCGTGATGCTCAAGGGTCCCCCTTGACGTACGAACGGCCCTCGTGAAGGAAATGTGAGCAACGTCTAAGTCAATTCGGAGACCTCCATACCTTACTTCGCTAGCTTTGCCTAGGAGGGACGCGAGAAAACTAGATAAGGTGGCGTGCGCCAGGCATAGCCTAAGCATAGCCCCGGTGCCCAACCCCCTCGCGCAGACCTCCCATAGGGAAAGCTGCACAGTGGGATGATACGTCTCCAACGTATCTATAATTTTGATTGTTCCATGCTATTATATTATCAACTTTGGATGTTTATGGGCTTTATTATGCACTTTTATATTATTTATAGGGACTAACCTATTAACCCAGAGCCCAGTGCCAGTTTCTGTTTTTTCCTTGTTTTAGAGTATCGCAGAAAAGGAAAATCAAACGAAGTCCAATTGACATGAAACTTCACGGAACTTATTTTTGGAACGGAAGCAACCCGGGAGACTTGGAGTCCACGTCAACGAAGCTTCGAGGAAGCCACGAGGTAGGGGGCGCGCCCTCCACCCTCGTGGGCCCCTCGTGGCTCCTCTGACGTACTTCTTCCGCCTATATATCTCCATATACCCTAAAAACATCCAGGAGCACAATAGATCGGGAGTTCCGCCGCCAGAAGCCTCCGTAGCCACCGAAAGCCAATCTAGACCCGTTCCGGCACCCTGCCGGAGGGGGCAATCCCTCTCCGGTGGCCATCTTCATCATCCTGGTGCTCTCCATGATGAGGAGGCAGTAGTTCTCCATCGGGGCTGAGGGTATGTACCAGTAGCTATGTGTTTGATCTCTCTCTCTCGTGTTCTTGAGGGATACGATCTTGATGTATCGCGAGCTATGCTATTATAGTTGGATCTTATGATGTTTCTTCCCCTCTACTCTCTTGTAATGGATTGATTTTCCCCTTGAAGTAATCTTATCGAATTGAGTCTTTAAAGATTTGAGAACACTTGATGTATGTCTTGCCGTGCGTATTTGTGGTGACGATGGGATATCACGTGATTCACTTGATGTATGTTTTGGTGATCAACTTGCGGGTTCCGCCCATGAACCTATGCATAGGGGTTGTGTCGGTGTCAAAACCGGCGGATCTCGGGTAGGGGGTCCCGAACTATGCGTCTAAAGAAGATGGTAATAGGAGGCAGGGGACACTATGTTTTACCCAGGTTCGGGCCCTCTTGATGGAGGTAAAACCCTACGTCCTGCTTGATTTATTCTTGATGATATGAGTATTACAAGAGTTGATCTACCACGAGATCGGAGAGGCTAAACCCTAGAAGCTAGCCTATGGTATGATTGTATGTTGTCCTACGGACTAAAACCTCCGGTTTATATAGACACCGGAGAGGGTTAGGGTTATACAAGGTCGGTTACAAAGGAGGAGATATCCACATCCGTACTGCCTAGCTTGCCTTCCATGCCAAGTAGAGTCCCATCCGGACACGAGACGAAGTCTTCAATCTTGTATCTTCATAGTCCCACAGTCCGGCCAAAGGTTATAGTCCGGCTGTCCGGAGACCCCCTAATCCAGGACTCCCTCAGTAGCCCCTGAACCAGGCTTCAATGATGATGAGTTCGGCGCGCAGTATTGTCTACGGCATTGCAAGGCGGGTTCCTCCTCCGAATACACCACAGAAGAGTTTGAATGAAAGATAGTGTCCGACCCTGCAAAATAAGTTCCACATACCACCGTAGAGAGAATAATATTTCCACAAATCTAATCTGCTGACACGTTTTGGCAACATGACATCATGCCATGGCTCAGCGATTATTCGAATCGTTTTTCTTTAACCAGCCCCGCACATAACGCGAGGCAGTTTCTTGACACGTCTTGTCGAAGCAGAGATCGTGTCCCCCTTATTGCGGGATTCTCATCAATACGGGCGTGGGTAACCCAACCGCGCCATCAATCACGGCGCTTGGGGGATAAGCGAGTTTTACCAGGCTAGTGGGGGCGCATAGCTTCATCCGCCCTTATAAAGGGATAAGGTTTAACCTTTTTCTACCCGCGCCTCCTTCCTCCTTGCTCATCCATTCTCACGCACTCGAGCTCCAACGCCCAAGTCCACATCTTTCTCCTCAACCTTCTACAAACATGTCCGGAGCGGGAGGCAAGTGGATGGCTTCCTCCGTTACGGAGGGACACATCAAAAAGCTGCGCGGAGCCGGATACTTAGCCGCGAATATCGCGCATTGACTGCCCGTTGCGGGGCAGATCGTCCCTACCCCGGAACCTCATGAGAGGGTAGTTTTCCTCCACCGATTCCTCCGCGGACTGGGGTTTCCCCTTCATCCATTCGTCCGCGGCCTCATGTTCTACTACGGGCTGGACTTCCATGATCTGGCCCCGAACTTCATTCTCAACATTCCGGCGTTCATCGTTGTCTGCGAGGCTTTCCTCCGCATCCGCCCCCACTTCGGTCTATGGCTAAAGACCTTCAATATCAAGCCCAAGGTTGTGGGCGGCCAACAAGCAGAATGCGGCGGAGCCATGGTGGGCAAGATGCCCAACGTTATATGGCTTGAAGGCTCCTTCGTGGAGACCATAAAGGGGTGGCAATCGGTGTGGTTCTACATCACCGAGCCGCGCGACACCAAATGGGTGGCTGCCCCCCGAGTTTCGATCCAGATCCCCTGCACGGCTCACTTCCTGGAAAGAGAAGGGCTTGTCGTCGGGTTCATCGGTGGAGCTGGACGGACTCCAGAAATGTATCCTGAACATGACAAGCAAGAAGCTCAAGCTTGTCAACATAGTCCAGGTCATGCTCATCCTCCGGATCCTCCCGTGTCAACAACGGGATTTCAACTTGTGGGAGTTTGACCCGGCCCAACACTAGACTCTGAGCGAGCTCTTTGACACGATGCACAAGGACGTCTGGAAGGTTCTATTCAAGGGCGCCGAGGTCCCTCCCTCCCTCACCGAGGACCACGGGCTAAGCGCGAAGCGCCGAGCGCATTCGATGAGTTCTATACATCCGGTAGGATATTTTATTTCCCCTAGCTTAATCATGTGCGGGCCCTGATCTCCATGCCTTTGACAGGACTAGGTGGAGACGTCGGGGCAAATTAACTGTCCGGCCCCTCTGCCCGAAGACACTGCGGACGCTCTCCTTACGGAGATGCTGAATCGGGCCCCTTATAAGGTGCCGGAGAAGACCAAGAAGGCCAAGGGAATCCGAAAGAGTTCCCGACACCAGGTGTTATCAGACTCATCGTCCGATAACTCTACGGTACACTCCTCCCCCGAAGACGAGGAGGAAGAAGAAGATGCTCCCCCTTCGGTTGGGGGAGACAAGAAAAGGAAGGCCGCCCCAACCGGGGGGGCCGAAGGGTCCAAGAAGGGAAGGACTCTCCTTCCGGACTACTCTACCACCGCCGCCGAAGGCGAAGATGAGTGGCTGCTCAGGGCCAAGCCCCTGGCAAAGTCGTAAGTATTCGGATGCCAGAGTAACTCATAGCATTCATTTGTCACACTGTTTCCTCTAATGCCGAATTATGATTATGCAGACTGCCACGAGCCCGTATCGACGTATCGTCAGACGACTCCCTGGGCTCGTAGGATATGGATAGCGATCCACTTCTGACTGCCACCTCCTCCTGCCCTACGGACAACGCCGAGGTATTGTCTCAAGAGGCACCTGGTCGAGGGGAGACAATCCCGGAGGCGCCTCAAGGCGACCTTCTGGACTCCGGGAGCAAAGGGAGCAAGGCTCCCGAGGGCTCCGAGTTCGGCCCTCAGCCGAACACCACGCCGGAACCCATAGTGGCTCCGAACTTGGGTAGGCGGCCTCCTTCTAAAAGGGGCAAGACGCATGTGCCGGTGACCTCTGTCCATCCAGAGGCACCGGACAGTCTGCTGGGAGTGCTTCGCAGTGCTTCCATCGACGAAGAGCGCCGCACTATTATGAGTGCGATGGTCCAGAAGGTTCTATCCGCCAAGAGCGGACTGACTGAAGCATGTGCCAACCTTCTAACAGGCTTTGAGGTAAGCTTATAGGAAAAATATTACCGCGTAGACAGTAGCCCCTGATGCTCTATTCGGTGTTCACAAAGAAAAGCCGAACAGAGGATCAAACAATATGGCAGGAGTCTAATATAAGTATGTCTATATGCGTATGCAGGTTTCACTGCTGGCCGCTGCCGCACAGACTGCGGAGGTTGCCGCATTGAAGCAGGACCTCGAGGGGTCCAAGAAAGAGCTCGACCTTGCCAAGAGGCAGCTCGAGGAGAACAAGGGTAAGTAATACCCTGTCTATAGATATGTATACATAAAAGAAGACGCGATTGCAAAATGACAAGATCATCGTATATTTGCTAGGGGCCACGACCGAGGTGGCGACCCTGAAGCAAGCGCTATCCGAGGCTGAAGACAAAGCGGCCAAGTAGCGCACCGAGCGGGAAAGGCAGGAGGCACGGGTGGGCGAGGTGAAGCAAGAGCTCCAAGCTCTCGTGTCGAAGCATGAGGCGTTGGAGCGTGACTCAAAGACGCGAGAGTCCGAGCTTGCCGCGGCCCTCAAAAGCGCAAAAAATGCCAAGGCTGAAGCCCAGAAGGCCCTCCAGGAGATTGATGCGATGAAGGAGATAGTGGTGGGTAAGGCATTCTATATGCAAGGCAAGCATGTGAAAGTAAATTACCTGTTACTTACCCGAATCCGGAGCTCTCCAGGAGCATTCGCAGATTTGCCCCGCAGCGTGTCAGATGCCCCACAGTTTTACCAGTCCGAGGAGGGAAGCTCAACGGAGAAGTTGTTTTGGTCTCAGTATACTGGTACCGAACACCCGATGCCTCTGAGCGACCAGCTGAAGCAACTGGTCGAGCTACACAAGGTGGCCGAACAGGCCATGAAGGGCTTTATAGTCCGGCTGTGGCCTGGCGACGCCCTTCCGAATAGCTACTTCGGCCTAGTGAGGCAGCTTGTGGATGCCTGCCCATGGCTGGAAGTCGTCAAGCGGTCCGTCTGCATCGAAGGTGCACGCCGGGCTTTCGCCCTTGTGAAGGTGCAATGGGCCAAGCTAGACGCCGTGAAGCTGATCAAGGAAGGGCCGCCGGAGGGCAAGGAGCATCGCCACCCCGAGATGTACTATGAGGGTGTCCTGAAGGGTTCCCGTCTCGTAGCGGACGAGTGTACCAAAGATACAATATTTGAGTAAACCCGCTCGTGTAATCATGTATTCATGAAAACTTGTTCATGTGTGCTATGCAATGCTTGTTTGAATTTAAAATATTACCTTTTGTTCGGCTGTTTATCAAATCTGAGAGATGGCTAGTCGTCGGCTTCTGCCTCCATGCCACAAGTGCTGGGGTGTTTGGGATAAACTTGAGCACTCTTGTTACCATTTTTGGCTCCTACGAGGGAGGTGCTCAGCGCAACGAACAAGGCAATTGGACTATAATGCATTATCACTCTCACTTAGCCATAGAATTCTATAATTTTAAATTTCGGCGAAGCCCCTAGTATTCGGAAGGCAGAATATGGGGCGCGATACACGCCTTAAGCCGGACAGGGCCGACTCCTCGCTCTAAGAGGCACAAGTCTTTAAGGACTCGGAAACCTCTCGAACAGCGACCAGTCTCTCGCCTTATCATGACAGTCAGTTTTAGCTTTCTCTACTGAGGTGCTTAACCCAGCTGAACTGGGGCACAATCGCAGTAGTTCTCCCAGTGCTACCTTAGCCTATATAGCAGAACGTAAGGTACCAAAACATGGGAGCCGGGCAAACCCAACTATTGACCAAAGACATGATTCGGAGCTGATGCATATAATGCTATAAGTTTGGGGTGCCGCACTTGTGAAAGTGTTCGGACTTCTCACACCATATTGTGGGGTACTTAAGCCCCTGGTGTATTGGCCGTACTAGAGTGTACGGGTGCTGGATGTCACGAATGAACATATATATATATATATATATATATATATATATATATATATATATAAAGGTAGAATGCAATAATAGTCTTAATGCTATGCATTGTTTATTCAAAAAGGTGCGTTAAAGCAGAATGATACATGCAGTGCAATAAGCAAAAAGTAGGACTATGTCCCCTCCAAGGGCAAGCTGAGGAATAATATTAAAGCAAGTATTTCACTCGTTATCGTAATCCACCTGGGAGTTCCGTGGTGTGATGTAGCTTTCTGCCTCCTTGGTTGATGCATCATGTGTTCAGCAATCATGCTGCTGGACAGGGTTTCCAAAGATTAATGTCGTGAAAGAGAGAAAAATAACAAAGTGGGAAGCCCCTAGTGTGGTTTAAGCCACGTCTTGGGGCGTGCCATAGTCGTGCCCCCTTTCGCGCCTGTGCCCATGGTATTTTTAATGCGTAATTATGTACGCGTGGCACGGGTTTCACCGTTTGGCTGGGACCGGGGTGGGGGCCGCATTGCGATGCGAGCTCGGAACATGCCAGGCGGTCCTGTTGCCGATTACTCCGGGCGCGCTTGAAGGTGTTCGGGTCCTTAAACGCCGAACTAGTGGATTGCCTTAAGAGGCTGCTTTGCGCTTCCGCTGCGAGGGTTGCAGTGTGCTCCTCCGTTCGGAGAGAGCGCTCTGTGTTTCCATTAACTGTAATGACCCCCTGAGGTCCTGGCATCTTGAGCTTGAGGTATGCATAATGCGGTACCGCATTGAATCTCGCAAATGCGGTTCGCCCGAGCAGTGCATGATAACCACTGCGAAACGGGACTATATCAAAGATTAACTCTTTGCTTCGGAAGTTATCTGGGGATCCGAAGACCACTTCCAGTGTGACTGAGCCTGTGCAATGGGCCTCTACACCTGGTATGACGCCTTTAAAGGTCGTTTTTGTGGGTTTGATCCTTGAGGGGTCTATACCCATTTTGTGCACCGTGTCCTGGTAAAGCAGGTTCAGGCTGCTGCCGCCATCCATAAGGACTCGAGTGAGGTGAAATCCGTCAATAATTGGGTCTAAGACCAGTGCGGCGAATCCACCATGACGGATACTAGTGGGGTGGTCCCTACGATCGAAGGTGATCGGTCAGGAGGACCATGGGTTGAACTTTGGGGCGACTGGCTCCAACGCATATATGTCCCTGAGCGCACGCTTCCGCTCCCTCTTGGGGATGTGGGTTGCGTATATCATGTTCACCGTCCGCACTTGTGGGAGGAACCTCTTCTGTCCTCCGGTATTCGGCTGCCGGGGCTCCTCCTCGTCATCGCTATGTGGCCCCTTATCTTTGTTTTCGGCAATTAACTTGCCGGCCTGCTTGAACACCCAACAATCCCTATTGGTGTGATTGGCTGGCTTGTTGGGGGTGCCGTGTATTTGACACGAGCGATCGAGTATATGGTCCAAACAGGACGGGCCTGGAGTGCTTCTTTTGAATGGCTTTTTCCGCTGACCGGGTTTAGAGCCTTTGAATCCGGCATTGACTGCCGTATCCTCGGTATTGTCGCTGTTAATGCGGTGCTTATGTTTGTTGCAACGTGATCTGCTACTGCCCTCCTTGGTATTCGAAGTACCATGGTTCTTTGATATGTTGTAAATGCGAGCCAGCCAGCTGTCTTCTCCCGCACAAAAGCGGGTCATGAGTGTCGTGAGGGCTGCCATAGATTTCGGCTTTTCCTGACCAAGGTGCCGGGCTAGCCACTCATCGCGGATGTTGTGCTTGAAAGCTGATAGAGCCTCTGCATCCAGACAGTCGACGATTTGATTTTAGTTTGTTAGGAACCGTGTCCAGAATTGCCTGGCCGATTCCTCTGGCTGCTGAATTATATTGCTCAGGTCATCGGCGTCTAGCGGTCGCACATAAGTGCCCTGAAAGTTGTCGAGGAATGCGGCTCCAGATCTTCCCAACAACCAATGGACTCTGCTGGCAAGCTGTTGAGCCAATGTCGAGCTGGTCCTTTAAGTTTGAGTGGGAGGTATTTGATTGCGTGTAGGTCATCACCGCGGGCCATGTGGATGTGCAGGAGGAAATCCTCGATCCATACCGTAGGATCTGTTGTGCCGTCATATGATTCTATATTTACGGGTTTGAAACCCTCTGGGATTTGATGATACATTACTTCGTCTGTGAAGCATAAGGGGTGTGCGGCGCCTCTGTACTGGGCTATATCGCGACGCAGCTCCAATGAGTCTTGCCCGATGTGTTCGGCCCGGCCGGATTCACTTTTACTGTATCCGGCGTGACATTTATCATCTCGCATAGTGGCGCACCCTCATGATCCGTAGATTGATCTTGCATGTTTTGCTTTGTCCTCCAATACGTATCGCAGGTCTGGCGTATTGCCCCATGCCTTTTTATTTGAATGGCGTCGGGGTGCAGGCTGAGCTTTTGGCTGGAATGCCTCTCTATTGCGGCCACGAGGTGGCCGATCAGCTGTGTCATACGCTTCTTCCTCCAGTCGGGGTAGCAACCTGCATTTTGGGTAACTCTTGGGGGGGGGGGCGTTTGAGTTTATATTCCTCGGCCGCCAGGACTTCGGTCCATCTGTCAGCTAGCCGATCTTGATCAGCTTGAAGTTGTTGCTGCTTTTTCTTAAGGCTATTTGTCGTGGCTATAAGCCGGCACTTGAAGCGCTCTTGTTCGACGGGATCCTCTGGCACGACGAATTTCTCATCGTCGAGGCTTGCCTTGTCTTCGGAGGGGGGCATGTAATTATCATCCTCCGCCTCTCCATCTCCCGCTCTCTTTGGAGGGCTGGCCTCTCCATCCTCCTTCCCTAGATCATGCTGGAGGGGATTGTTGCCATCTTCGGCACTATCCGAAGTGTTATTATCTCCTGTGCCGGTTTCACCACTTTTGCTTTGGCGGGACTTAGAGCGGCGCCGCTGACGTCGGCGCTTGGGTTGCTTCTTGGAGGGGTCATCCTCCGCTGTCTCATCGCCATTGCCTTCTTTGGGTGTGTCCACCATGTATATATCGTATGATGAGGTGGCTGTCCAGTGCCCTGTGGGCAGTGGTTCCTCTTCGTCTCCCGCATCGTCGTCCATACCGTCGATGTCTTCGGAGTCAAAATCGAGCATGTCGGTTAAGTCGTTGACAGTGGCTACTAAGTGGGTGGTGGGTGGGCAGCGAATTTCTTCGTCGTCCGCATCCCAATCCTGCCGGTCATAATCCGGCCAGGACTCTCCTGACAAAGAGAGAGACCTTAGTGAATTCAGTATGTCGCCGAAGGGCAAGTGCTGAAAGATATCCGCGGCAGTGAACTCCATGATCAGTGCCCAATCGGATTCGATTGGCAGGGGCGCGGATGGTCCAGAGTCCGGAGAAGAGTCCGGCGATGGGGAGTCATGGGCCTCACGAAGGATAAGGTTGGCGTTCGGTTCGATCTCCATTGAGGCTGCTGCCTCCGCGGCGAGGTCTAACCACCCGCCCTCGGATGGCGCAGTTGGCTCCGAATTAAAGGTCGGGGCGGCTGCAGGTGCGGTCTCCAGGACACTGTTCGGTGGCAGAGCTAAATCATGCCCATCGTGACAGCACGGCGCACTCGGCAGGGGCTCGAATCCGTCGAAGATCAAGTCTCCGCGGATATCGGTTGTGTAGTTTAGGCTTCCAAACCTGACCTGATGGCCAGGGGCGTAGCTTTCAATCTGCTCCAGATGGCCAAGCGAATTGGCCCGCAGTGCAAAGCCGCCGAATACAAAAATCTGTCCGGGGAGAAAAGCCTCACCCTGGACTGCATCGCTAATGATGATCGAAGGAACCATCAATCCTAACGGCGACGACACAGAGGAACTCTCAATGAAAGCACCAATGTCGGTGTCAAAACTGGCGGATCTCGGGTAGGTGGTCCCGAACTGTGCGTCTAAGGCGGATGGTAACAGGAGGCAGGGGACATGATGTTTTACCCAGGTTCGGGCCCTCTTGATGGAGGTAAAACCCTATGTCCTGCTTGATTTATTCTTGATGATATGAGTATTACAAGAGTTTATCTACCACGAGATCGGAGAGGCTAAACCCTAGAAGCTAGCCTATGGTATGATTGTATGTTGTCCTACGGACTAAAACCCTCCGGTTTATATAGACACCGGAGAGGGTTAGGGTTATACAAGTTCGGTTACAAAGGAGGAGATATCCATATCCGTACTGCCTAGCTTTCCTTCCACGCCAAGTAGAGTCCCATCCGGACACGAGACGAAGTCTTCAATCTTGTATCTTCATAGTCCCACAGTCCAGCCAAAGGATATAGTCCGGCTGTCCGGAGACCCCCTAATCTAGGACTCCCTCAGGTTGGCACACGTTTTCGTCGTGATTCTCCGGTAGAAACTTTGGGCACTCTTTGAGGTCCTATGTGTTGGTTGAATAGATGAATCTGAGATTGTGTGATGCATATCGTATAATCATACCCATGGATACTTGAGGTGACATTGGAGTATCTAGGTGACATTAGGGTTTTGGTTGATTTGTGTCTTAAGGTATTATTCTAGTACGAACTCTAGGGCTATTTGTGACACTTATAGGAATAGCCCAACGGATTGATTGGAAAAAATAACTTTGAGGTGGTTTCGTACCCTACCATGATCTCTTCGTTTGTTCTCCGCTATTAGTGACTTTGGAGTGACTCTTTGTTGCATGTTGAGGGATATTTATGTGATCCAATTATGTTATTATTGTTGAGGGAACTTGCACTAGTGAAAGTATGAACCCTAGGCCTTGTTTCAACGCATTGCAATACCGTTTACGCTCACTTTTATCATTCGTTACCTTGATGTTTTTATATTTTCAGATTACAAAAACTATTATCTACTATCGATATACCACTTGTATCACCATCTCTTCGCCGAACTAGTGCACCTATACAATTTACCATTGTATTGGGTGTGTTGGGGACACAAGAGACTCTTTGTTATTTGGTTGCAGGGTTGCTTGAGAGAGACCATCTTCATCCTACGCCTCCTACGGATTGATAAACCTTAGGTCATCCACTTGAGGGAAATTTGCTACTGTCCTACAAACTCTGCACTTGGAGGCCCAACAACGTCTACAAGAAGAAGGTTGTGTAGTAGACATCAAGCTCTTTTCTGGCGCTGTTGCCAGGGAGGTGAGTGCTTGAAGGTATATCTTTAGATCTTGTAATCGAATCTTTTTGTTTCTTGTTTTATCACTAGTTTAGTTTATAAAAGAAAACTATAAAAAATGGAGCTGAGTTTACCTCATACGCTTCATCTTTTTAATATCTTTCGTGAGTATGATGGAAAGGAAAATTGTGCCAAAGTGTTAGAAGAAGAATGCATTAAAATGTTTGGCACTAAATATTTGAATGATGAGCATGATTGCAATGTTGTTAGTATGAACTCCTTGAATATCCATGGTACTAATGATGATTGCCCTAGTTATGATGAAAATGTCTCCTATAAACATGTCGATTTTTGTGGAGTGCATTGGGTTTGTAAGTACACACCAAATAGGGAAGATAGATATTGCAAGAGGCATAAGTACTTAGAAACTAAATTGTTGCAAGAAAGGCTAGATGATTGTGCTGAAAATTTAAATTTTCTTAGCCATACTTGTGAACTTTGCAATGAACATGATCATTTCAGTACCCAATGCAAATTGTTTCATGATCGTATCGTGTCCAAAAATTGTGATGACTTGATTTCCCTTGCACATCATAATGAACTTAGTTTGCTCTTGGGTTATGAAGAAATGAAACGTATAACTAAGGATATTCCAAAATTTGCCCTTGATAGAGTTCTTCATTTTGATCTAGAGGAAATTTATATGTATTGCACGGTGAATTGCATTGAAAATCCTTATATTGCCAATTACATAAAGAAAAGAAAACAAATAGAAGATGAAGAGAATACTAATGAAAGTGAAGAGACTTCCCAATATCCTCCTATTATTTCTTATGATGAATCAGGTAATGAGGAGGAGCCTTCTATTCAACCAATTTCATTAATAAGAAGCTCCAAAAATAGGATTGAACCCACACATGATGTGGTGAACAAGAAGAAAAGAAAAAGGAAGAGAGGTAAAAAGGTATCCTCCCAAATAATGTTGCTCCTATTATTGTTGTGCCTCATGACAATGAAGATGACGCACTTGATGATGATCTCTTTATGCCTATTGCTTGTTGTGATGATTATGATTGGGAACATAATGACACTCCCTATGATCCTGAAAATCTTTTTGGCACTTGCTTAGAAGAATATGATAATTGCTATACTATTGGTGCTATCTACACTATTAATGATGAGAGTGATTATGCTTATGATATAAAAAGGCCCAAGCTTAGGGATGCTATGTTTGATCAAGATGATGTTTTTGAGAATATATTTGCTGCAATTAATGTTAGTACCAAGCTTGTGGAAGCTATGATTAATGAAGATGATATTTTTAGTCTCCCAAGTTTTGATATGCAAATTTATAATGATGATAACATGCCTCCTACTTATGATGATTATTGTGATGATACATATGCTATAAAAAGTAGTGATGATTATATTTATAAAACTTGTCATGATTATGATTACCCTTTTTCTGAACATTACTCTTTTAATGCAGAAACAATTTATAGTATTCAAGTCTCTTATGATACTCCCACTATTCCGAATGAGAAGAATTTTGCTTATGTGGAGAGTAATAAAAATTCTATGCTTGTAGATCATGAAAATAATGCTTTATGTGATAGTTATATTGTTGAATTCATTCATGATGGTACTGAAAATTATTATGAGGGAGGAATATATGCTTGTAGGAATTGCAATAATATCAAGTTTCCTCTCTATGTGCTTAAAGTTTTGAAGTTATGCTTGTTTTGCCTTCCTATGTTAGTTGATTATTGTTCCCATAAGTTGTTTGCTCACAAAATTCCTATGCATAGGAAGTGGGTTAGACTTAATGTGCTGGTAATATTCTTAATGATGCTCTCTTTATGTTTCAATTCTTATCTTTTATGTGAGCATCGTTGAAATCATCATGCCTATCTAGGGGCGTAAACGATAGCGCTTGTTGGGAGGCAACCCAATTTTATTGTTGTTCCTTGCTTTTTGCTCCTGTTTAGCAATAAATAATTTATCTATCCTCTTTTATGATTGAGTTTTCATGCTTTTAATTAGTGTTTGTGCCAAGTAAACCTTTGGGAAGACTTGGGGAAAGTCTTTGCGATCATGCGGTAAAAAACAGAAACTTTAGTGCTCACGAAAATTGCTGCCATTTTTTATTGGATAGTGCTATTTAGTTAATTCTTTTTGAATATGATTAATAGATAAATTCCTCTGGTACAGAAATTTATTTTAGAATTTTTGGGGTTCCAGAAGTTTGCGTTAGTTACAGATTACTACAGACTGTTCTGTTTTTGACAGATTCTGTTTTTCATGTGTTGTTTACTTATTTTGATGAATCTATGGCTAGTAAAATAGTTTATAAGCCATAGAGAAGTTGGAATACTGTAGGTTTAACACCAATATAAATAAATAATGAGTTAATTACAGTACCTTGAAGTGGTGTTTTCTTTTCTTTCGCTAACGGAGCTTACGAGTTTTCTGTTAAGTTTTGTGTTGTGAAGTTTTCAAGTTTTGGGTAAAGATTCGATGGACTATGGAATAAGGAGTGGAAAGAGCCTAAGCTTGGGGATACCCAAGGCAACCCAAGGTAATATTCAATGTATTGCATGAAGATTGAAAAAGTTTGAGGACATCAAAAGTATGAAACAATTGCTTGGCTTGTCACCGGGGTTGTGCATGATTTGAATACGTTGTGTGGTGAAGATGGAGCATAGCCAGACTATATGATTTTGTAGGGATAACTTTCTTTGGCCATGTTATTTTGAAGAGACATAATTGCTTAGTTAGTATGCTTGAAGTATTATTATTTCTATGTCAATATTAAACTTTTGTCTTGAATCTTATGGATCTGAATATTCTTGCCACAATAAAGAGAATTTCATGGATAAATATGTTAGGTAGCATTCCACATCAAAAATTCTGTTTTTATCATTTACCTACTCGAGGACGAGCAGGAATTAAGCTTCGGGATGCTGATACGTCTCCAATGTATCTATAATTTTTGATTGTTCCATGCTATTATATTATCAACTTTGGATGTTTATGGGCTTTATTATGCACTTTTATATTATTTTTGGGACTAACCTATTAACCCAGAGCCCAGTGCCAATTTCTATTTTTTCCCTTGTTTTAGAGTATCCAAACTATGTCTTTTTTCATTCATTCTCCTTTAGTTTTTTCTCTATCTAGAAGTGGAATAGAATAACCCGGTTGAAGGGTAATGATCATACGTCTGTAATGCATTGTATGGCCCAGAATAGGTCCTATTCTTCTACCTTTTCCAGGTAGTCGATGGCTATTCACAGCTACCACCTTAACACCAAAGAAGAGTTCGACCCAATGCTTTATTTCTGTCTTAGTGAATCCCGATTCGACATTAAAAGTATATTGATTCTTTCCCAATAAACAAAGACTTTTTTCTGTAAATACTGCGTATTTGATTCCATTTAGAAAAGGAAAATCAAACGGAGTCCAATTGACCTGAAACTTCACGGAACTTATTTTTGGAACGGAAGCAACCTGGGACACTTGGAGTCCATGTCAAGGAAACTTCAAGGAAGCCACGAGGTAGGGGGGCGCGCCCACCCCCCTAGGCGCGCCCTCCACCCTCATGGGCCCTTCGTGGCTCCTCTGACGTACTTCTTCTGCCTATATATCTCCATATACCCTAAAAACATCTGGGAGCACAATAGATCAGGAGTTCCGCCGCCAGAAGCCTCCGTAGCCACCGAAAGCCAATCTAGACCCGTTCCGGCACCCTGCCGGAGGGGGCAATCCCTCTCCGGTGGCCATCTTCATCATCCCGGTGCTCTCCATGACGAGGAGGGAGTAGTTCTCCCTCGGGGCTGAGGGTATGTAGCAGTAGCTATGTGTTTGATCTCTCTCTCTCGTGTTCTCGAGGAGATACGATCTTGATGTATCGCGAGCTTTGCTATTATAGTTGGATCTTATGATGTTTCTCCCCCTCTACTCTCTTGTAATGGATTGAGTTTTCCCCTTGAAGTAATCTTATCAGATTGAGTCTTTAAAGATTTGAGAACACTTGATGTATGTCTTGCCGTGCGTATCTCTGGTGACAATGGGATATCACGTGATTCACTTGATGTATGTTTTGGTGATCAACGTGCGGGTTCCTCCCATGAACCTATGCATAGGGGTTGGCACACATTTTCGTCGTGATTCTGCGGTAGAAACTTTGGGGCACTCTTTGAGGTCCTATGTGTTGGTTGAATAGATGAATCTGAGATTGTGTGATGCATATCGTATAATCATACCCACGGATACTTGAGGTGACATTGGAGTATCTAGGTGACATTAGGGTTTTGGTTGATTTGTGTCTTAAGGTGTTATTCTAGTACGAACTCTAGGGCTGTTTGTGACACTTACAGGAATAGCCCAACGGATTTATTGGAAAGAATAACTTTGAAGTGGTTTCGTACCCTACCATGATCTCTTCGTTTGTTCTCCACTATTAGTGACTTTGGAGTGACTCTTTGTTGCATGTTGAGGGATAGTTATGTGATCCAATTATGTTATTATTGTTGAGGGAACTTGCACTAGTGAAAGTATGAACCCTATGCCTTGTTTCAACGCATTGCAATACCGTTTACGCTCACTTTTATCATTCGTTGCCTTGCTGTTTTTATATTTTCATATTACAAAAACTATTATCTACTATCCATATACCACTTGTATCACCATCTCTTCGCCGAACTAGTGCACCTATACAATTTACCATTGTATTGGGTGTGTTGGGGACACAAGAGTTTGGAGCATAAAAACTACATGCTACAGGAACTTAACATGGCAAATCAAGGCATGGCATGAAGCTACTCAAAGCACTTAACACTCTTTGTTATTTGGCTGGAGGTGCTTGAGAGAGACCATCTTCATCCTACGCCTCCTACGGATTGATAAACCTTAGGTCATCCACTTGAGGGAAATTTGCTACTGTCCTACAAACCTCTACACTTGGAGGCCCAACAACGTCTACAAGAAGAAGTTGTGTAGCAGACATCATGGGACCGTGCATCGGCCGACAGGCCCTCCTGAGGTTATTGCAGCCACTAGGGTGCGCTTAGTTGTTTATTCACCAGTGTGGAGCATGGTGCTTCCATGTTAGCGTGGGCATAGCCGCTCCTCGACCCTGTCGTCCGCCAGCGCGGAGCATGGGGCTTCCACTGCTGCGTGGGCATAGTCGCTCCTCAACCATGTCATCCGCCAGCGTGGAGCATGCGGCTTCCACCGGTGTGTGGGTGTGAGTTCCCTCTGGGGGAGACTCCGGGGCGTGTACAGCCCCGTTCGTATGCATGGCTAACATGGCAGAACTGGAGGAGGTGTATCTGGGCACTCTTGAGCTAGCGCGGGACTCACGATGCCCTACCTCAAGGCGGGTTGTGCCTGAATTTTTGGTGCGGGGTGGTGCGGGGTGCCTGTAAGAATCATGCGAGATGTTAGGGTGGCCTGCGTCGAGTGAATCTCCGGGGGACATCGCATGAGAAGGCCAAACACCAACAACCCCAGGAGGTGACGTGAACGGGGCGGCCCGCCAGATAGAGCTCAGTCGTTGGGTTTATCGACGTTATAGGGATGGACCCGAACACATACCTCCTGCCCAGTCTTCTCATGCAACAATCCTAAAGAAAAACAACCGGCGCGTGACTCCTGCGGCGGCGAGGCACTAGGTCGCGCGTCCTGACTCATCCACTCTCGATTAGCTCATGCGAGAACAAGGCACCAAGGACCACGGGAGGTGACGTGCACGGGAGCTAGCCCGCGAGATAGAGCTCGACCACTTGGGTTTAGCGATGCTCCAGGGACGGACCCGACCACAGACGCCATACCAGTCCATAATCATGAGGCGGTCGCGGGTGGGTTTGTGAGGGCGCACAATATTCATGGCGGTGAAGCACCGGAGATGCAGGTTGCAATATTAAGCAATTCATAAAAGGGCAAAGCCAGTCCTGATACATGCGCAAAACGATACATGCTGCAGGGGTGGGTGATGATGACATGTACCTAGGGTAGGGTCGTGGCCTGACCCAGACACCGTACCCAAGGACACTGCCTTAGAGTCAAAGACATACAAAGCTCTACAGAAGATACCGATTGAAATCACCCTGAAGTGTGATCCACTCAACGGCAGTTTCCACACGGATATCCCAATTCCACTCGACCTGATCGTTACACTTGACCATTCAAAGAAATCAGTCAGAGCATAGAAGGCATACAGTCACCCCAGGATGGCAACAGTCAAGCATTCACTCTGTAGTCATAAAGATCATTAATAGCAGGCGTTACCAGTAACACCCCTGTCTTAACTCACATTGAACCCTGTGTAACCGAGGGCTGGAGGGACCTGGCGCACTCTTTATAAGCCACCCCCTCCACTGGAACAAGGGTTCGCAACCCCTGTAACTTTCACACATATCCCGTTGACCAGCCTCCGCGGCACCGAGACGTAGTGCTATTACCTCCTCCACGAGGGGCCTGAACTCGTAAACTCGTGTGTACAACCTCGCCATAGTTAGGATCCTGCCTCCTCCTACGTACCCCCTACTCTTACTGTCAGACTCATTCCCATGACAGTTGGTGCCCACCTTGGGGCCAACGCTTTAGCGACTTCCGGTGAGGTTGCAGTTTTTTCGATCTCCGTCAACATGGTTTCCAGTGGTGGTTTGTCCCTGGGCCACGAGGTCTGCCTCGGAGCGCTCTTTTTCATTGCTGAAGACTCTGCCTGCCTCTAAGAAGCCCCCCTCGACGTCGAGACTCTCCTCGTCCGCGGGGCGATGCACTTTCGCGTGTGCACTCACAGTGTCCTCCCGCGGCAGCCGTCGACCTAGTACCGATCGGCTACCACGGCATCCTCGCTCCCCGCTGTTCGCCATGGCAAACGATCTAGTCGATCGCGAATCCAGCGGTGGGTGAAGCATGCGGTGGCTCGCCAGTCGACCACCCCTCAAGTAACGGCAATCGAGCCCGACGAACCTCTCTATGGACCATTCAATCTGATGACTGGTTCCTCGGACACTCTTTCCAAGTGCGAGAGCAACGACCCTGCGGTGGCAGTCCTCATGGTCGACTCCCATCGCAGTCCGCCCGGGTTCCGTCATGGCGGCGTCGGCGGTGACGACCCGTTGCGCAATCCTGGCGAATACTATCCCCAAGCCCTCACCACAGAGCAGAGGGAAGAGCTACAACGCCGCAACATCAAGGCGCTCTAGACCCCCATCATTGGGGAGACCTCTGAGGCTCGGGCCTTGGAGGCTTCACACTTAGCCACCTTGACTGAGCGTACGTGTTTGGAGAATCTCCAGCAGTCACTCAACGAATGTGCCCGTCAACAGATCCCTGGATCCAGTTGACGGCCACGACAACTATTTTCGCCTGAACCTTAGGTATATCGTACTCCAGTCCAAAATATGACAACAGCAGCACGTATAGCAGAGTCAATTCAACCGTCTTGTTCAGAAGCTGGTAGAGGTTTGTTGCAGATCTGAGCGCTGCTCCGAGCAGCAGGTGAACAGAACTCGGTTGTTTCTCACTCGCGCAACAGAATCCATAGCCGATCTATGGTTGCAGACACAGTTCAGTCGGTGCATAGCCCGAGATCGCCTCTGTGGCGTGAAGATCGTGGTTACCACCAAGATCAGTACCTTGGTCGAGGCCATAGGCAGTTTGATCCTCGTGATGACCATCGTCGAGTGCCTATGCCTCCTCCGAGGAGCGGGTTGTATGCGCCCCGAAGGTATGACGATAGGCGCCCGTATGGAGATGAGTGGAGAGGCGCAGTCGACCCTAGAGAGCCTGGATTTGATGCGAGATCAGTTCTGGTATAAGGTTTGGTTAACAGAGGCAGAGCACACAGGGAAGGTCAAGACAGAGATCATCCGATCAGTAACAGAGCATTTGTTTCAGGGCCTGGATGTTTCAGCAGAGCCATCCGGGCCGCCGAGATCCCTCCCAACTTCAGATTGGCTGCCGGAGTAAGCAAGTTTACTGGTGAGTCAAAGCCAGACACTTTGTTAGAATATTACCGAGTGGCAGTTCAGATTGGTGGAGGCAATGACGACGTGGCCCTGAAGCACCTCCCCCTGATGCTTGAAGGTTTGGCCAGAGCTTGGTTGAATCAGTTGGCTCCTGGAAGTATTTTCTGCTGGGAAGATTTGGCCCGAGTATTCATCAAGACATTCAAGGGTACCTGCAAGTGACCTGTTGGGCTGACTGAATTGCAACACCATGTTCAGAAGCTGAATGAAACTTTGAGAGACTTCATTCAAAGGTGGACTGCTCTTCACCATGTGGTAGAAAATGTGTCAGAACACCAGGCAGTTTGTGCCTTTAAAGAGGGCGTCTAGTATAGAGAGCTCATCCTAAAATTTGGTCAATCCGGAGACATGTCTCTAGGCCGAATCATGGAAATAGCCACTCGGTATGCAAACGTCAAAGAAGAAGACCGACCCCATAATGGTAAAGGGAAACCAGTCGACCAGGACACTGTAGGTGGAAACACCAGTCGGAAACAGAAACATAAAGCCGAAGCTGCAGGTCCTGCCGAGGCCACAGTTCTAAATCAAGGAAAGTTCAAGGGAAAACCTAAAGGGCCGTGGGTGCCCAAATAGGTGAAAGATCAGTCAGGAAACGATGTCATGGATTTTCCGTGTCACATACACACACAAAAGGATGAAGAGGGTAACCCGATTCTGCCCAAACATGCCACTCAACAGTGTCGGCTCCTGATTCAGCAGTTCCGAGAGGATCAGCCCACGGAGAAGGACTTTGATAAGGATGAGGAGAAAGAAGAAGATGATGGTTACCCCAATGTCAATGCTACTTCGATGATTTTTGTTGACGTTGAGAGCAAAAGTCGACTAAAGGTCATTAACAGGGAAGTGAACATGGCTGCTCCGGCAACTATGACATACTTGAAGTGGTCAAAGACTCCCATAACATTCGACCAATCTGATCACCCAGCGCATGTTGCATCCCTTGGTCGCCAAGTATTGGTGATCGACCTAGTCGTTGGGGGCACCCGACTGACTAAAGTTCTTATGGATGGTGACAGTGGACTGAACATTCTATATGCTGAGACCCTCCGAGGGATGGGCATACCAATGTCCAAACTCAGTGAGAGCAACATGCGGTTCCATGTAGTCATCCAAGGAAAGAAGGCAGAGTCACTCGGACATATTGCTCTTAATGTAGTTTTCGGTGATTCCAAGAATTACCGCAAGGAAAAGTTGACGTTCGAGGTGGTGGATTTCCATAGTGCCTACCATGCTATTCTGGGCAGGCCCGCATATGCTCGTTTCATGGCTTGACCATGTTACGTATATCTCAAGTTGAAGATGCCTGGTCCCAGAGGCGTGATCACAGTCACGGGGAGTCGACAAAGAGTAGAAGAGTGCCTCCAGAAAGGCTCAAAAATTGCCGACAAACAGATGGCAGCAGTAGAGATGGAAGAATACAAAAAGAATGCAGATCCAAGTGATTAGTTGTGAGCTAAGAAGCCTGCCTCAGAGTCTGCGTTTCAGTCGGCCGGAGAGACAAAGCATGTCCACATTCACCCGGAAGACCCCAATGTTTCTCCGACCCACATCTCAACAACTCTCAACAGCAAATAGGAAGAAGCGCTCATCCAGTTCCTCCGTGAGAACTGAGATATCTTCGCATGGAAACCATCAGACATGTCGGGTGTACCCAGGGGACTGGCTGAGCACCGTTTGCGTGTCGACCGAAAGCAAAACCCGTCAAGGAACTCCTCCGTCGGTCCGCCGTGGTGAAGAGGAAGGCAATTAGAAAAGAAGTAACTCGACTCCTGTCATCCGAGTTCATCCATGAGATATACCACTCCGAGTGGCTCGCTGAGGGAGTCCTAGATTAGGGGTGTTGGAAATATTCCCTAGAGGCAATAATAAAATGGTTATTATTGTATTTCCTTGTTCATGATAATTGTCAATTGTTCATGCTATAATTGTATTAACTCGAAACCATAATACATGTGTGAATACATAGACCACAACATGTCCCTAGTAAACCTCTAGTTGACTAGCTCGTTGATCAATAGATGGTTATGGTTTCCTGACCATGGACATTGGATGCCGTTAATAACGGGATCACATCATTGGGAGAATGATGTGATGGACAAGACCCAATCCTAAGCATAGCACAAGATCGTATAGTTCGTTTGCTAAAGCTTTTCTAATGTCAAGTATCATTTCCTTAGACCATGAGATTGTGCAACTCCCGAATACCGTAGGAATGCTTTGGGTGTGCCAAACATCACAAGTAACTGGGTGGCTATAAAGGCACACTACGGGTATCTCTGAAAGTGTCTGTTGAGTTGGCACGAATCGAGACTGGGATTTGTCACTCCGTGTGACGGAGAGGTATCTCTGGGCCCACTCGGTAATGCATCATCATAATGAGCTCAATGTGACTAATGATTTAGCCACGGGATCATGCGTTACGGAACGAGTAAGGAGACTTGCCGGTAACGAGATTGAACAAGGTATAGGGATACCGACGATCAAATCTCGGTCAAGTAACATACCAATAGACAAAGGGAATTGTATACGGGATTGATTGAATCCCCGACATCATGGTTCATCCGATGAGATCATAGTGGAACATGTGGGAGCCAATATGGGTATCTAGATCCTGCTATTGGTTATTGGCCAGAGAGATGCCTCGATCATGTTTGCATGGTTCCCGAACCCGTAGAGTCTACACACTTAAGGTTCGGTGACGCTAGAGTTGTTATGGGAAATAGTATGTGGTTACCGAAGGTGGTTCGTAGTCCTAGATGAGATCCCGGATGTGATGAGGAGTTCCGAAATGGTCCGGAGGTGAAGATCGATATATTGGAAGAAGGTATTGGAGTCTGGAATTATTCTAGGGGTACCAGGTGATGACCAGCGTGTCCGAAAGGGGTTTCGGAGGCCCCGGCAAGCGTTGGGGGCCTTATGGGCCAAGGGGAGGGGGCACATCAGCCCACTAAGGGGCTGAGCGCCCCTCCCACCCCATCTCACATAACTTGGAGAGGTTGGGGCGCCTCCCCTAGGGCAGCCACCCCTCCCGGCTTGGGGGGCAAGTTTCCTAGGGGTGGGGGCGCCCAAACCCATCTAGGGTTTCCCCTATGGCCACCGCCCCTCCCCTAGGGAACCCTAGGGCGCCTCCTCGACCCCCCTTCCCCCTATATATAGTGAGGGAGAGAGAGGGCAGCCACACCCCCTTCCCTGGCACAACCCCTCCCTCCTCCAACTCTTCCTTCTCCTCCGTAGAGCTTGGCGAAGACCTGCAGGAATACCACAAGCTCCACCACCACGCCGTCGTGTTGCTGGAGTCCTCCCTCAACTTCTCCTCTCCCCTGGATTAAGAAGGAGGAGACCCCGTGTTGTACGTGTGTTGAACGCGGAGGTGCCGTCCGTTCGGCGCTAGATCGGATCTTCCGCGCTTTGAATCGCCGCGAGTACGACTCCATCAACCACGTTTTTGTAACGCTTCCGCTTAGAGATCTTCAAGGGTATGAAGAAGCACTCCCTCTCTCTCATTGCTAGCATCTCCTAGGTTGATCTTGGTGACACGTAGGAAAATTTTGAATTATTGCTACCTTCCCCAACAAGGGGGTCCTCAGGTGTCCGGGCTACTGGATATGGGTCGGACTGATGGCCCATGAAGATACCAAGCAGAAGGCTTTCTCCCGTATCCGGGTAGGACTCTCCTATGCGTGGAAAGCGGGATTGGTGTCCGGATATGTAATTTCCATCTTCCACGAACCGACTTTGTACAACCCTAGGCCCCTTCGGTGTGTATATAAACTAGAGGGTTTAGTCTATAGAGGCCATCAGAATTCATAGAGGCTAGACAGCTAGGGTTTAGCCATTACGATCTCGAGGTAGATCAACTCTTGTAACCCCTATACTTATCAAATACAATCAAGCAGGACATAGGGTTTTACCTGCATTAAGAGGGCATGAACCTGGGTAAACATCGTGTTCTCCTTATCCCTTGTTACCTTCGATCCTCAGACGCACAGTTCAGTACACCCTACCTGAGATCGGCCGGTTTTGACACCGACATTGGTGCTTTCATTGAGAGTTCCGTTGTGTTGTCAACAGAAGGTCGATGTCTCGCCTTGTCATCAATGACAATATCACTTGTAGAAGACCCTAGCTCCAAGTCAGGTCCTCCAGCTCGGCGGTTTTACCATGGGTGCTCGCCCGCCGTTAAGCCAACAGCGGCCCCCACAATTGCCAAACATCATCTCTGCATCAGCTTTGAACACTCCAAAAAGATGGGTGCGGCAGATGTCTCGTCTTTGAACGAGCTGCTAGATCGCATCGCCGCCCTGGGGGTCGCAACAGACTATGATTAGATTGGCCTTAAACCCGATCAGAGGGAAATCAATTCCCCACCGACCACCCACCTAGTAGCGGTCATGGAGGAACGAGCCGAGAATGCTTCTTCCCCTAAGTTAAGAACCAGCTATATTCGGATTTCCGAGCCCTGCGAGCTGGATACCCATCCTCGAGAAGAGACTTCTTGTCCTCCTAACATAGGATCAGGCATTGAGCCCGGAAGTAACCAGGACCTTCCTGATCCTGAACTGGTGACCTCAGAGATTCTTCAAGCTCCGGATTCAATCATGGGTCAGGATTCGAATTTTAGCCCGCCCACCCACCACAATCAATATTCCCCAAGCAATTCAGGTCCTCCAGACATATGTGACCTAATGTATGTAAGCTTGCAGGTTTATCCAGAGATGAAGCTAAGAAGAAGGTTTTCCCTTTATATTTGAAGGGAAAGGCATTGACATGGTATAGGCTATGCGATGATATTGGATCTTGGAACTGGAATCGATTGAAATTGGAATTTCACCAAAAAAATATCCTATGCGTCTAGTTCATTGTGATCAGAATTATATATATAATTTTTGGCCTCGTGAAGGAGAAAGTATTGCTCTAGATTGGGGGTGTCTTAAGTCAATGTTATATTCATGCCCCGATCATGATCTCTCAAGAGAAATTATTATTCAAAACTTTTATGCTCGGCTTTCTCATGATGATCAATCCATGCTGGATACTTCTTATACTAGTTCTTTTATGAAGAAGACTATTGAATTCAGGTGGGATCTTTTAGAAAGAATTAAACGCAACTCTGAAGATTAGGAACTCGGTGAAGGTAAAGAGTCAGGAATTAAGCTTGAGTTTGATTGTGTTATATCTTTTATGAATACCGATGATTTTCACAAGTTTAGCACTAAATATGGACTTGACTCTGAGATAGTATCCTCTTTTGTGAATCACTAGCTACTCATGTTGATCTTCCTAAGGAGAAGTGGTTTAAATATCACCCCCCTATTAAAGAAGAAATTAATGAACCAGTAATAGCTAAATATGAAACTATCATTTGCAATGTTGATCCAGTATTGCCTATTGCTTACATTGAAAAACCACCTTTCACTGTTAGGGTAAAGGAACATGCAAAAGTTTCAACTGTGGTTCACGAAAGTAATATCAAAGCACCTAGACCTTCAGAACAAATCAATTAGAACCTAGTGTTGCTATGGTTAAAGATCTCCTTGTAGAAAATATTGATGGGCATGTTATTTACTTCTCTGATGAAGCTGCTAGAATTGCCAAACCCGATGAAAAGGATAAACATAGACTTGTTGTTGGCATGCCCATTGTCTCAGTTAAATAGGAGATCATTGTTATCATGGTTTATGTGACTTAGGTGCTAGTGTGATTGTTGTTGCTTTTACCTTGTACCAAGAAATTATGAATGATATAGCACCCGCGGAAATAGAAGATATAGATGTTACTATTAAACTTTCTAATAGATACACCATCACACCACTTGTGATTGTTAGAGATGTTGAAGTCTTGTGTGGGAAAATAAAATATCCTACTGATTTTCTAGTTCTTGGCTCCCCACAAGATGACTTTTGTCCCATTATCTTTGGTAGACCTTTCTTGAACACTATCAATGCTACTATAGATTGTCAGAAACAAACTGTCAGTTTTAGCTTTGGTGATGAGTCTCATGAATTTAATTTCTCTAAGTTTAGTAGACAACCTCATGATAAAGAATTACCCAGTAAGGATGAAATAATTGGCCTTGCTTCTATTGGCATGCCTCCTACTGATCCACTAGAACAATATTTGCTCGACAAGGAAAATGATATGCACTTGCGTGAAAGAAATGAAATAGATACAATATTCTTTGAACAACAACCTCTGCTTAAACATAATTTTCCTATCGAAACTCTAGGAGGTACTCCTCCACCTAAAGGTGATCCTGTGTTTGAATTAAAACAACTGCCTGACACTTCGAAATATGCTTATCTTGATGAGAAAAGGACATACCATGTTATTACTAGTGTTAATCTTTAAGAACATGATCAAGAAAGATTATTGAAAATTTTGAAGAAGCACCGAGTTACTATTGGGTATACTCTTAATGATCTTAAGGGCATTAGTCCCACTCTCTATCAGCACAATATTAATGTGGAACCTGATGCTAAACCCGTTGTTGATCACCAATGAAGTTTGAATCCTAAAATGAAAGAAGTGGTAAGAACTGAAATATTAAAGCCTCTCAAAGCAGGTATAATCTATCCCATAGATGATAGTAGATGGGTAAGTCTCGTTCATTGTGTCCCTAAGAAGGGAGGTATTACTGTTGTTCCTAATGATAAAAATGAACTTATTCCACAAAGAATTGTCATTGGCTATAGAATGGTAATTGATTTCAGAAAGTTAAATAAAGCTACTAGAAAAGATCATTTCCCTCTGCCTGTTATTGATCAAATGTTAGAAAGACTATCTAAGCACAAACACATTTGTTTTCTTGATGAATATTTTAGTTTTTCTCAAATACCTGTTTCACAACCTGATCTAGAGAAAACGACCTTTACTTGTCCTTTTGGAACTTATGCTTATAGGCGTATGCCTTTTGGTTTATGCATGTAACATCCTAATTTTCAATTTGGATGTTAATCATTAGGTCATCATATGCATCCATGCTCTTTGCATTTTTAATTTTTTTCGTTTGGACATTTTGATCCAAGAGAACTTAAGCAACTCAAGGACCATGTGAGAGAGTTGGAGGTTTTCATAAAATTCCATTTTTGAATTTTTCAAAATTGATAATTTGGATCAAAGTGATTTTTATTTGAAAATATTTTTCCAATTATTTCAAAAAAATAAAAGAATGAGAGAAGATAATATGACTTCTTCAAAACAAAGGAAATAATGGAAATTTAATTTTAAATAAAAATATTTATTTTATTTGAATTTTTATTGAGATTTTATTTGGTTAAATTAGGAAAAAATTGCATTTTAGCTAGAAAAAATGTT
Organism: Triticum dicoccoides; assembly: GCF_002162155.2. Classification (NCBI taxonomy): domain Eukaryota; kingdom Viridiplantae; phylum Streptophyta; class Magnoliopsida; order Poales; family Poaceae; genus Triticum; species Triticum dicoccoides. Next base: position 508,323,679 of record NC_041390.1, read on the forward strand.
CACGTCCTAAATATTAGTAGAGGACCGTGAAAAATATTTTTGGGATTCTAGGATTTTTATTTATTTTATTTTTGGATTTTTTTTCTGTGATATTTTAAAAAAAAAACCTTCGATCGACTGGGCCGAAGCCCAGCTGGCCCACAGCCGCCGACCTAGTCCGGGCCGGACTCCTCTCCGCCGCCGCCTTGCCCTTGCCCCCTCCTCAAGCCGGCCACCCCCCTTAAATACCCCGCCGCCATCGCCCCCTCTCTCCCCAACCCGAGCCGTGCCGCCTTCCGCA